>NC_091469.1:165054198-165376951 GCF_036971445.1 Narcine bancroftii
TGTAATATCTCCAAATTTGCAGATGACACTAAGCTAGGAGGGGTTGTGTGCACGGAAGAGGGGGTCAGGAAGCTCCAGTGTGATTTGGATAAATTGAGGGACTGGGCAGATCCATGGCAAATGCACTACAATGTGGATCAATGTGAGGTTATCCACTTTGGTAATATAAACTGGATGGCAGATTACTATTTGAATGGCAATAGATTAAGAGATGGGGAAGTGCAGAGAGACCTAGGGGTACTTGTACACCAGTCTCTGAAGGCGAGCATGTAGGTACAGCAGGCGGTTAAAAAGTCAAATGGTATGTTGGCCTTCATATCAAGAGGGTTTGAGTCTAGGAACAAGGATACCTTACTGCAGCTGTACAGGGCCTTGGTGAGACCCCACCTGGAGTATTGTGTGCAGTTTTGGTCACCTTATCTAAGGAAGGATGTTCTTGCAATGGAGGGAGTGCAGAGGTGATTCACCAGGCTGATACCTGGAATGGCAGGAAAGACTTAAGAGGAAAGATTGTGCAAATTGGGATTGTACTCCCTGGAGTTTAGAAAATTGAGAGGGGATCTCATAGAGACATATAAAATTCTGGCAGGACTGGACAGAATGGATGCAGATGGGATGTTTCCAAGGATGGGAAAATCCAGAACCCGGGGCCATGGTTTGAGGATAATAGGCAAACCATTTAGGACTGAGATGAGGAGGAATTTCTACACCCAGAGGGTGGTGAATCTGTGGAATTCATTGCCACAGAGGGCAGTAGAGGCAGGTTCATTAAATCTATTTAAGAGGGAATTAGATCTATTTCTTCAGTATAAGGGTATTAAAGGTTACGGAGAGAAGGCGGGGACGGGGTACTGAACTTTAAGATCAGCCATGATCTCGTTGAATGGCGGAGCAGGCTCGAAGGGTGAATGACCTACTCCTGCTCCTATCTTCTATGTTTCTATGTTTCTATGAACCTGATCGAAGTTTATGAAATCATGTGAGGGTGGACAGTTAGAATCTTTTCCACAGGGTAAACACGTCACCCTCTTGACCTGCCATTCTCAACAGGGCCACAGCACATTTCAGTAAAAGTCTTGTTGTCTTTTTTTTTTAATTTTTTATTTTTCACACTATAAACCATATTGATCAAGATACATACATTTTCCTTCTTAAATATAATCAGTGTCGTTTTCTCCCCCACTTCCCTCCTCCCCTCCCTCCCTCCCTACCTCCCCTCCCATTTACTTAAAGTTCAAAAAATAATATACATTAAACCCGTCAAACAATGTTGTCACTCAATAAAAATAAACAAGAAATTCCACTGAGTCAGTTCTTTTCATTCTCTTCTCCTTCTGTCATTTTAGGTGGTAGATGTCCACGGTAGGTTTTCTCTATTATGTTTCATGTATGGCTCCCATATTTGTTCAAATATTGTAATGTTATTTCTTAAATTATAGGTTATTTTTTCTCATGGAATACATTTATTCATTTCTATATACCATTGTTAACTTCTAATTTCCAGGCTGACATAATACATTTTTTTACTACAGCTAGGGCTATCCTAACAAATCTTTTTTGTGCACCATCCAAATCGAGTCCAAATTCTTTGTTTTTTATGTTACTTAGGAGGAAGATCTCTGGGTTTTTCGGTATATTACTTTTTGTGATTTTATTTAATATTTGGTTTAGATCTTCCCAAAATTTTTTCACTTTCTCACATGTCCAAATTGCATGAATTGTTGTTCCCATTTCCTTTTTACAGTGAAAACATCTGTCAGATACTGTTGGGTCCCATTTATTTAACTTTTGAGGTGTAATGTATAGCCTGTGTATCCAGTTATATTGTATCATACGTAACCTCGTGTTTATTGTATTTCTCATAGTTCCAGAGCATAACTTTTCCCATGTTTCCTTCTTTATCTTTATGTTTAGATCTTGTTCCCATTTTTGTTTAGTTTTACCATTTGTTTCCTCGTTCTCCTTTTCTTGTAGTTTAATATACATGTTTGTTATAAATTTTTTGATTATCATTGTGTCTGTAATCACATACTCAAAATTACTTCCCTCTGGTAACCTCAGACTGTTTCCTAATTTGTCCTTCAAGTAGGATATCAGTTGGTAGTATGCCAACACTGTATCGTGAGTTACATTATATTTATCCTTCATTTGTTCAAAGGAAAAGCAATTTTCTATTCTTTTGATCCTTTTTTCTCCCATTCTCTAAAGGAAAGGTTATCTATTGTAAAAGGGATTAGCTGATTTTGCGTCAGTATTAGTTTTGGTACTTGGTAATTTGTTTTATTCCTTTCTACATGAATCTTCTTCCAAATATTGAGCAGATGATGTAATACTGGAGAATTCCTACGTTGTACCAATTTTTCATCCCATTTATATAATATATGTTCAGGTATCTTCTCCCCTATTTTATCTAGTTCTAATCTAGTCCAATCTGGCTTTTCCCTTGTTTGATAAAAATCTGATAGGTATCTTAATTGTGCGGCTCTATAATAATTTTTAAAGTTTGGCAGTTGTAAGCCTCCTTGTTTATACCATTCTGTTAATTTATCTAGTGCTATCCTCGGTTTCCCCCCTTTCCATAAAAATTTCCTAATTATTTTCTTTAACTCCTTGAAGAATTTCTCTGTCAAGTGTATTGGCAATTCCTGAAATAGGTATTGTATCCTTGGGAAAATGTTCATTTTAATACAGTTTATCCTTCCTATTAGTGTTAGTGGTAAGTCTTTCCAATGCTCTGTCGTCCTGTAATTTTTTTCATTAGTGGATAATAATTGAGTTTATATAGATGGCCAAGGTTTTTATTTATTTGTATACCGAGGTATCACATTGCTTGCGTTTGCCATCTGAATGGTGATTCTTTCTTAAATTTTGAGAAATCTGCATTATTCATTGGCATTGCTTCACTTTTATTTGCGTTAATCTTGTACCCCGACACTTCTTCATATTCCTTCAATTTCTTATGTAATTCTTTTATTGATATTTCTGGTTCTGCTAAGTGTACGATAACGTCATCTGCAAATAAACTGATTTTATATTCCTTGTCTTTTAATTTTTATCCCTTTTATTTTTTGTTCTTATCAGTTCTGCTAGTGGTTCTATGGCTAACGCGAACAATAAGGGAGATAGTGGGCATCCCTGCCTTGTTGATCTGCTTAAGTTAAATTGTTTTGATATATATCCATTTATTGTCACTTTCACCAATGGCCCCTTATATAATGCTTTAATCCAATTAATATACTTCTCTGGTAAACTGAATTTTTGCAATACTTTGAATAAATAATTCCATTCTACTCTGTCAAAGGCCTTCTCTGCGTCTAAAGCAACTGCTACTGTTGGCGCTTTTCTCCCTTCTACTGCATGAATTAAGTTAATAAATTTACAAATATTGTCTGTTGTGTGTCTTTTTTTAATAAATCCAGTTTGGTCTAGATTTACTATTTTTGGTACATAATCTGATAATCTGTTTGCTAATAGTATAGCTATTATCTTATAATCTGTGTTAAGTAATGATATTGGTCTATATGACTCTGGTGCGAGTGGATCTTTCCCTTGCTTTAGTATTACTGTAATTATTGGTGTTTTACATGAATCTGGTAAGCTTTGTGTTTTGTCAATCTGGTTGATTACTTCCAGGAGGGGCGGAATTAATAAATCTTTAAATGTTTTATAGAATTCTATTGGGAATCCATCCTCTCCTGGTGTTTTATTATTTGGTAATTTTTTCATTATCTCTTGTATTTCTACTATTTCAAATGGTTCTGTTAATTTATTTTGTTCCTCTGTTTGTAATTTTGGTAGTTCAATTTTAGTTAAAAATTCATCTATTTTGTCTTCTTTCCCTTCATTTTCAGTTTGATATAATTGTTCGTAGAATTCTCTGAAGTTTTCATTAATCTCCGTTGGATTATATGTGATTTGCTTGTATTTATTCCTTAATTCCAATACCATTCTCTTAGTTTGTTCTGTCTTAAGCTGCCATGCTAGAATTTTGTGCGTTTTTTCTCCTAGTTCATAATATTTCTGTTTTGTCTTCATTATGTTCTTTTCCACCTTATATGTTTGTAGTGTTTCATATTTTATTTTTTTATCTGCCAATTCTCTTCTTTTAGTTGTGTCTTCCTTCAGTGCTAATTCTTTTTCTATATTTGCTATTTCCCTTTCCAACTGCTCTGTTTCCTGATTGTAGTCCTTCTTCATCTTGGTTACATAACTTATTATTTGCCCTCTGATGAACGCTTTCATTGCGTCCCATAGTATAAACTTATCTTTCACTGATTCCGTATTTATTTCAAAGTACATTTTAATTTGTCTTTCAATGAATTCTCTAAAATCCTGCCTTTTAAGTAGCATGGAGTTTAATCTCCATCTCTACATTCTTGGAGGGATGTCCTCTAACTCTATTGTCAATATCAGGGGTGAGTGGTCCGATAATAGTCTAGCTTTATATTCTGTTTTCTTAACTCTGTCTTGCATGCGAGCTGATAACAGGAATAGGTCTATTCTTGAGTATGTTTTATGTCTACCCGAATAATATGAATATTCCTTTTCCTTTGGGTTTTGTTTCCTCCATATATCCAAAAGTTTCATTTCTTGCATCGATTTAATTATAAATTTGGTTACTTTGTTCTTTCTGTTAATTTTTTCCCCAGTTTTATCTATGTTTGAATCCAAATTAAGGTTGAAATCCCCTCCTATTAGTATGTTCCCTTGCGTGTCTGCTATCTTCAAAAAAATATCTTGCATAAATTTTTGATCTTCTTCATTAGGTGAATATACATTGAGTAAATTCCAAAACTCCGAATATATCTGACATTTTATCATTACATATCTTCCTGCTGGATCTATTATTTCCTCTTCTATTTTGATTGGTACATTTTTACTGATTAATATAGCTACTCCTCTAGCTTTTGAATTATATGACGCTGCTGTTACATGTCCTATCCAATCTCTCTTTAATTTCTTGTGCTCCACTTCAGTTAAGCGTGTTTCTTGTACGAATGCTATATCAATGTTTTTTTTTCAGTAAATTTGGCAGTTTCTTCCTTTTGATTTGGTTATGTATTCCATTAATATTTAAAGTCATATAGTTCAACATAGCCATTTCATACTTTGTTTATCTTTCTTTTCCGTTTCCTCATCATCACCTTTCCTTCTTATCTATTTCTGCTTTCTTTTTTTGAACACTTTATAAGACAACATTTCTAAAACATAAAACATTTCCCTTATTCTCCTATCTAAAATTCCTTTAACCCCACTATCCCCTCCCCTTCCTGAGTTGCCCTTTGTCCCTTGCCGGGCAACCACTCTCCCCTCTCCATTTGGATTTGCGAATTCACTCGCAAGCGTCAACTGATTTTGCAGTGACCATAACTCTTCCCCACCCAGCCCCCTCCCCAGAAATGATTTTAATTTTCATATACAACAATGGTCACTCTCTTAATTCCCCCCATACTTTCTTTCTTCCCTTTCTTTCCCTTCTTAGTTCTTACCTATATTCTATTTTTTTTAATATATATACATACACACATACATATAGTTTGTGGTCATTTTTGTTCTCGTTACATATCTTCCTCTCTCTGTCTGTTTTGTATTTGTTCTGCAAATTTTCTTGCTTCCTCTGGATCCAAGAATAGTCTGTTTTGCTGCCCTGGAATAACTATTTTAAGTACCGCTGGGTACTTTAACATAAATTTATATCCTTTTTTCCATAGGGTCATTTTTGCTGTATTAAACTCCTTCCTCTTCTTCAGGAGTTCAAAACTTATATCTGGATAGAAAAAAATTTTTTGACCTTTGTATTCCAGTGGTTTTTTGTCTTCTCTTATTTTCCTCATTGCTTTCTCCAATATATTTTCTCTTGTTGTGTATCTTAAGAATTTTACTAGAATGGATCTTGGTTTTTGTTGTGGTTGTGGTTTAGGGGCTAATGTTCTATGTGCCCTTTCTATTTCCATTTCTTCCTGTAATTCTGGTCTTCCTAGGACCCTGGGGATCCATTCTTTTATAAATTCTCTCATATTTTTGCCTTCTTCAACTTCCTTAAGGCCCACTATCTTTATATTGTTTCTTCTATTATAATTTTCCATTCTATCTATCTTCTGAGCTGACAGCTCTTGTGTCTCTTTAACTTTTTTATTAGATTCTTCTAATTTCCACAATCTTCTAATATTAAAGGAGGAATAACGATTTTTAATGAATCCAGTCTGGTCTTCAGAGATAATATATGGTAATATCTTCTCTAGCCTTGTCGCTAGAATTTTAGAGAAGATCTTAGAATCAACATTCAACAAAGAAATAGGTCTATAAGAAGAACATTCGGTCGGGTCTTTATTTTTTTTCAAGATTAGAGAAATCGTAGCTCTGTAAAATGATTGTGGTAGTTTACCCAATGTGATAGATTCATCAAACATCTTAATCAGCCAGGGAGAGAGAGTAGAAGAAAAAGCTTTATAAAATTCCACAGAATATCCATCAGGACCTGGTGCTTTCCCCGAGTTCAGTGAGAAAATAGTATTATTGATCTCCGAATCTGTAATGGGTTTACTTAATTCTAAGTTATCTTGAGGTAATACTTTTGGGATTTCAATGTCAATTGGAAATAGCTTCCCTTACACATATGTTTTGGTCCTGTCCCTCTTTACAGAATTATTGGAAGGAAATTTTTTCCATTATATCTACTGTTTTGAATATTGATTTACAACCACATCCCATTACTGCAATTTTTGGATTACCTATGATAGATTTGACTTATTTATCTCTTCCTGCGGATCGTATGATTGCTTTTATTACACTAATGGCTAGAAGATCTATACTATTGAATTGGAAAGAGGTTAATCCTCCCACTGTTTTCCAATGGTTTACCCAAACTATACTATGTTTAAATTTAGAGAAAATTAGAAACTCTGTCTATGAATCCCCTTCTAAGTTTGAGTTAACCTGGCGACCATTTATTCAATATTTTCATTTGTGGTGAGTTGATCTGGTTCTGTTTTCTTTCTATGATTATGTATGATAATTGGGCTGTAAGATGAGATCGGAGTGATCGGCGTGGTTTAGCTATATCTGTAGGTTTTTTTAAAAGTTTTTCTTTAAGTTTTTTTAAATTCAGATTTGTTTTTTCTTCTTTTTTGGGGTTTTTTTTTCTCTTTTTTCATATATTGTTATTAATTATATCTTTTTTTTTAGAGATAGTTCACACCCTAAACTGATCAAAAATTTTTTTTTATGATATATTTTTATTCTGTAATATTATTGTTTAATATCTCTGTATTAATTCATTACTTACTATGTATTTTTTATATCTCTTTGAACTGTATGTGTTTTTAAATTATAATAATAATAAAAAGATTGAAAAAGAAAGAAAGATTCTTCTAATTTCCTTTTTAAGTCCTCTACTTCCATTTCTACGGCTGTTTCTCGTTCTTCCACCTTGTCCACTCTTTTTCCTATATCTGACATGACCATCTCTAATCTATTCACTTTTTCTTCTGTACTTTTTATTCTTCTTTTTATTTCACTGAATTCTTGTGACTGCCATTCTTTTACTGTTTCCATATATTCTTTAAAAAAAAATATATCCATGTACTTGCCCTTCCCTTCATTTTCCATTTCTCTGTGTTCTTCCTCTTCTTCTTCTGAGTCCACTCCAGGATCTGTGTCCTTTACATCTGTCTCTTCTGGTTTTCTTGTTGGTTTGTTTGTTTTATTTTGTTGGGTATTTTTGGTCTTCTTATTTTTACTAGAAGTGTCTTGCTGCTGGTCTTCTTCCTCTGGGTTGGTCATCTGTTGGTTCTTTGATTTCTTTTTACTCTCTTCTTTCTTGCTCTCGTTATATTCTGTGTTTTCCTCTTGCTGTTGTGTTGTAGCTGTCAATTTCAGCTGTGGAGATCTACTCCTCAGCTGGTCCCCCCTCCCGTCAGTGTTATTTTTATCTTGCGCATCGCGCATGCGCAACTCCTCGCGCATGTGCGGTTGCGCACTTTTGTTTGGCTCCGTGAGCCATTTTTGTAGTCCCGAGTTCGGGGCTTCCACTGACCTTAGGGAGCGGGCATCTCTCTCCACGGCGGGCCTCCTCGTAAGGTAAGGCCTTCACCTTCTTTCGACGTCTTTTCTTCTTCTCTTCTTCCCGTTGCTTTTGGCTTTTCTTTCTTCGCTGCCATTTTCTCCACACCTTTATTTTCACTTTATTTTGGTTTTTGTGTTTGTGCCTTTGTTTTTTCACTGTCTTTTTTTTACTTTTCTGGAGAGGGCTGGAGTTCCCCGACCGGCCACTACTCCATCACGTGACTCCTCCGTCTTGTTGTCTTTTCACTTCACATAATATAAATATGTTTCACGTAGTAGACAGGAGAGAAGTACGAAAGAAGCCCAAACCTTTCTGCTTCACAGAGAAGGGGGCCTTTAAACTATGAACAGTCCTTAGCAGCCATGGCAAAAAAAAAGGTTGGGAATGGCTGGTCTACAGGACCAGGTACCAGGAATGAGGTGTCAGAATTCGTGCAGAAGGAGAGTTTAAGCGTTTAAGAGACTTCTGAACAGACACACGAAAATGCAGGGAAGAGATGGATTTGTATCGGATGAAATCAACAGAGATTTTGTTCAATCACGGTATCATGTTCTGTGTGGACATTGTGCCTGAAGGCCTGGTCCTGCACTAGATATATTTTCTGTGTCCTAGATATTATAAAACAAAGAAATGAAAAGAAAAATTGTGTTTGCACCTCAAAGAATAATTAATTTCTTGTTTGTTTTACAGAATCCAGTGAAGCGGATCCCAGACTCTCATGAAATCACACTGATCCACAGCAGGAAGACGGTGAGAGACGGTTTGTCCAGCACAATGTCCCAAACTTGGGAAGATAGAAATGATCTGGATGATAATGTGGGAAATTGGATCAGCAAGTTTGCAGATGAAACTACGATTGGAGATGTTGTGAACAGTGAAGAAGGTTTTCAAAGTTTGCAGATGGATCTGGACCAGTTGGAAAAATGGGCTGGAAAATGGCCGATGGAATTTAATGCAGACAAGTGTGAGGTGTTGCATTTTGGAAGGACCAACCAAGAAAGGACGTACACGGTGAATGGGCGGGCACTGAGGAGTGGGGTAGAACAGAGGGATCTGGGAATACGGGTATATATTTCCCTGAAAGTGACATCACAGGTGGACAGGGTTGTAAAGAGAGTTTTTGGCATATTGGCCTTCATAAATCAAAGTACTGAGTACAGGAGTTGGGATGTTATGGTAAAGTTGTACAAGACATTGGTGAGGCCAAATTTTGAATATTGTATATAGTTGTGGTCACCGTACTACAGGAAAGATATCAGTAAGATAGAGAGAGTGCAGAGAAGATTTACTGGGGTGTTGCCCAAACTTCAAGAACTGAGTTACAGGGAAAGGTTCAACAGGTTAGGACTTTATTCCCTGGGGCATAGATGAATGAGGGGAGATTTGATCGAGGTATTTAAAATTATGAAGGGGACAGACAGAGTAAATGTAGGTCAGATTTTTTCCATTGAGGAAGGGTTAGATACAAACCAGAGGACATGGGTTAAGGGGAAAGGTTTTGGGCGGAACTTCTTCACACAGAGAGTGGTGGGAGTGTGAATCGAGCTTCCAGCTGAGGTGATGAATGTGGGCTCAACTTGAACATTTAAGAAGAATTTGGACAGGTACATGATGGGAGAGCTATGGAGGGCTATGGACTGGGTGCAGGTCGGTGGGATGACGCAAAACAAGGGTTGGTACAGATTAGAAGGGCTGAATGGCTTGTTTCTGTGCTGTAATGTTCTTTGGAAGGATGTCATGAAGTGACAGAAAATATTCACGATGATGTTGCCAGGATTTCGAAGGCTTGCATTCCAATTAGAGAATGGATTGGCAGGGACTGTTTTACAGTGTGTTGGAGGATGAGGGACATCCTCTGTGAGTCCTGCAGCCACGGGCCCAGCGTCCACACCAATTGTTGCCCACCCAAGCTTGTCCATTGCCTGTGTTTGGCCGCAACCTCTGTTTTGTTTGTGTTTCAATGTTAAATGTCCTCGAAGCTTCGCTGTGCACCTGCCTCGACAACTTCCTCTGTCAACTCACTCAACGTGCCTGCCACCCTTTGCTTCTCAGGACAAGGAGTCACAGCGTTAATCTGCACCAGGCTCTGCCTTAGTTTCACATACCAAAGTGCAACGCATAAGGTTTGTCAGTTAAATTCCATTCGTCCAGCAGCCCAACCAATATGGATCCTGTGGTAAACTTGCATATCATCTCTCACTATCCACGCCAAACAATTCAAATGTGAGCTGCAGATTTATTCATCGAATGAACTAATTTATACAGATAAAAAATAGTGGACACCGAGAGGACCCCTGTGTCACACCACTGAACAAAACAGTGGATGAAGTGAAGATCCTTGTTTTACACCACTAGACTAAACAGGGCACAGTGATGACTTCTGTGTCACACCACTGGATGAACCTGGACACCATGAGGATCCCTGTATCACACCACTGGACTACAGTGGTCACTGTGAGGATCCCTGTGTCACACCACTGGATGAAACAGTGGACACGGTGAGGATCCCTGTGTCACACCACTGGATGAAAGAGTGGACACAGTGAGGATCCCTGTGTCACACCACTGGATGAAACAGTGGACACGGTGAGGATCCCTGTGTCACACCACTGGATGAAACAGTGGACACGGTGAGGATCCCTGTGTCACACCACTGGATGAAAGAGTGGACACGGTGAGAATCCCTGTGTCACACCACTGGATGAAAGAGTGGACACGGTGAGGATCCCTGTGTCACACCACTGGATGAAAGAGTGGGCACGGTGAGGATCCTTGTGTCACACCACTGGATGAAACAGTGGACACGGTGAGGATCCTTGTGTCACACCACTGGATGAAAGAGTGGACACGGTGAGGATCCCTGTATCACACTACTGGATGGAGGCCTCTGTAATGGAAAGAAAACATGAACATTAGCTTTTTGTTATTTTCATGGTCAGTAGTATGAGGTTTTCACAAGCACGAAATACGCTCCCTTGTGATACTGTAGCGGCTCACCGGAGCCTTAATCGAACCGGCTCGGGAGGTTCTGAGTGATGTTGTGACGGCGCAATGTGATGACATCATTTGGAATGCAGGGGTTTTTAAAAGCTGCCCGTGACTGAGTAAACGAATTTTACTGAACTTCGACTCAACCACACCTGATCATTTTCTCGTTCTTCGTTTTGCAACTGCAACACAGTTGCTACATTACAAGTTAAAGCTAAACAACTTGCAGCTCTTGCAAATCTAATGGATTTCAGAGTTAAACACAACATCACATACAACCTTGAGATTCGGTTTCCCTGCGGGCACGGCAGAATCACCACTAATTAGTCGTGGAAAAAATAAACTGTACACAGCATAAAACATGTAAACAAAGAACTGTGAACTGATAACAAATGTAAACAAACTGTGCAATACAGGGAGAATTTAAAAAATCAATAAAGTGAACAGTACAAGTCCTTAAATGAGTCCCTGGTTGAGTTTGTGGTTGAGGAGTCTGATGGTGGAGGGGGAACAGCTGTTCCTGAACCTGGTGGGGTGAGTCTTGTGGCACCGACCCCTCTTTCCTGATGGCAGCAGCGAGAACAGTGTGTGCTGGGTGATGTGGGTTCTTGATGATTGCTGCTGCTCTCCGATGTCAGTGTTCGCTGTAGATGTACTCAATGGTGGGGAGGGTCCTGGGTTGTATCCACTACCTTTTGGAGGGTTAACTCACCTCTCATCCTTCGTCGCTCCAAAGAGAAAAGCCCTTGCTCTGTCACCCTTGCTTCGTGAAGCATGTTCAATTCTGCTTCTCCATTTCTATCTCCTTTCACATAGACATAATAAATTCTAACCTCTTCCCTTATCACATCGAATTAACGCCTTTTCCTTGTCTGGATCCCTCCCCCAACCCAGCCCTGTCTGAATTCTGAGACTTTCTGAGATTTCCTTTCTCTGGCTCACTCCTTGCATTGAAAGGGCCCGTGGCTGCAGGACTCACAGAGGATGTCCCTCATCCTCCAACACACTGTAAAACAGTCCCTGCCAATCCATTCTCTAATTGGAATGCAAGCCTTCGAAATCCTGGCAACATCATCGTGAATATTTTCTGCAAGCTCTCTCACTTCATGACATCCTTGAGGAAGGGCTCAGGCCCAAAACGTCAGTGATAGATCTTTGTCTCCTATGGATGCTAAGAAGGCCAGCTGAGTTCCTCCTGCATTTCAGTTTTCAGTGTTTTTACGACAATCATAGCATCTGCAGCTGATCGTGTTTCACTCCCTTCCTGTTTCTGACAATGACTCAGTGGACAATCCCTCCATTTTGCCTCCCATTTTCCATTCAGGCGGTATGGTTGGCATAACGGTCAGCACAATGCCTTTACAGCGCCAGGGACTGGGGTTGTCTGTAAGGAGTTTGTACATTTTCTTCATGTCTGTAGGTTTTCCCCAGGGGTTCGGTTTCCTCCCACCGTTCAAAACGTACCGAGGTGTAGGGTAATTGGGCAGCAGAAACTCGTGGGCTGAAAGGGCCTGTTACCATGTTCTATATTTAAACATTTACAATCCAGAGAACCAACTGGTGGGTCAGTGGTTAAAAATTGGATGGACTAAAGTGTCTACGTGCTGACCTTGCCTCTGTCTGATGTTTCCTGCTTTCAGGTGTCTGCTCTCGGCCTGGACCCATCAGGGGCACGACTCGTCACAGGAGGCTACGACTATGAGGTGAAACTCTGGGATTTTGCAGGGATGGATGCTTCACTGCAGGCCTTCAGGTCACTACAACCCTGCGAATGGTGAGTGATGCGGCTTCCTTTTCTGCCTCAACATCATCAGTCCAAGCCTCCGCCAAGGCACACTCATGACACTCACCCCCCCCCCCCCCACCCTCCGCCCATCGCTTCTCAACCCCTCAGCACAAGCTCCAAAACAACAGCTCAAACCACACCTGCACTGGAGCACCTCACCGTGTTCCAACAGTGAGTGTCAGATGATGGGACTGTGTCGGGATATTCTGGGAATGAGGGAGGATGGTCCTGACGTGGATTTCAGCAGGTTTTTGACAACAGTCCAGCATGGAATCACTGATAATTCCCACCACAGGACAGATTTTTCTGCTCACCAAGTGTCTATCTGAATGCAAGGTCCAGCAAGCAGTGAAAAAGATAAATTGTGAATGTGGGCTCATTTTTAAGATCGTGGAATTTGGACAGTACATAGATGGGAGAGGTATGGAGGGCTATGGGCTGGATGCAGGTCAGTAGAACCAGGGCAGAATCATAGTTCGGCACAGACCAAAAGGGCCTGTTTCTGTGCTGTAATGTGTCTATGGTTCTGTGGTATGTTGGTGTAATTGCAAGAGAACTCGAGTACGAGAGTAAGTATTCTCTGGAATTGTGAAGCTTGGCGGTGAACAATACTTGGAGGATGTATTAAGCTGATCCTGTTCGTGTTCAGAAGAAGAAGATTTGGAAAAGAAAATTGTGTCGAGAGTTAGTGACATGTTTTGTGAGGCAATAAAACCTCAGGACCAGAATTAGGCCATTCAGCCCATTTGCTGCTATTCTATCATGACTGATTTTCTATCCATTCTAACACATTCTCCTGCCTTCGCCTCAGAACCCTTAATTCCTCTTTCTTAAATATCCCTGATGATAGCAGTTGATTCAGCAATCGAGTTCAACAGTTGAAAACAGAGGAGCAATGAAGGGCAATTGTGACCCAAACATCTCGATAAAAGTGAGGGACTGTGTAGTGGAGCGGTTGCCATCAGAATGGGCTGAGTCAGAGCAGAAAGACTTTGGTGAATAAGAGTTGAAGGAAGACAGGGCCACCCTATTCAAAGAACAAAAAAGATTCAGCACATAGGAACAGGTAAGGGCAGGTTTGTTATAAATATATATTTTGTTCCTCTAGTCATAAACAGTGGGAATGGCAGCCAGGGCAGGGGAAGGCTCCTCTTGCAAATTGTGGGTCATTATGGAAGCCGGCAGTATCCCTGTTGGGGGGAACAATCTACCAGGGACAAGCCATGGAGATCAGATCTCTGACAAGGAGTCTGAAAGGAAGAGAGGCGAGCTGTAGTGATAGGAGATTCCATAGTTAGGGAGGCAGAAAAGAGCTTCTATGGATGAGACTGAATATCGCAGATGGTGCGTAGCCTCTCTGGTGCCAGGGTCTGGGATATCTCAGATCGAGTTCACGGCATTCTCAGGAGGTGGGCAGCCAGATGTTGTGGTCCATGTAGGGACCAATGACGTGGGTAGGAAGGGTGAAGAGGTCCTGCAAGGAGGGTTCAGGGAATTTGGCGCTAGGTTGAAGGACAGGACTTCCAGGGTGGTGATCTCAGGATTTGTGCACGTGCCAGTGAGGGGAGGATGATGCAGCTCAACACCTGGCTAAAGTCCTGGTGCAGGAGGGAGGGCTTCAGGTTTCTGGATCATTGGGCTCTTCCAGGGAAGGTGGGACCTGTTCCAACAGGACGGTTTACACCTGAACTGGAGGGGACTAATATCCTTGTGGGAAGGTATGTTAGTGCTGCTCTAGTGGGTTTAAAGTAGATTTGTCAGGGGATGGGAACCAGAGGGCCAGAGCACATAGAGGAGTGGAGGAGGGAAAAGATGATGTGAAAATTGCAGGCACTGTTAGAGTCAACGGGTTGTATGTGATGGAAATGTTCTCAGGAGCATCTATTTCAATGCAAGGAGTGCTGTAGGAAAGGCAGACGAGCTTAGAGCATGGATTTATGACATTGTGGCCATTAGTGAAACGTGGTTGCAGGAGGGACAAAGATGCGATAGAATGGGGGCGGGGGAATGAAAGGGGGAGAATAGCATTGCTCATCAGGGAAAGTTTCAAGTTAATTATGGAAAAGGATCAGTATGGTCTTCGGGTTGAAATTCTAAATTGGAGAAAGGATCTAGAATGTGTGGATTGGGATAAGTTGTTTTCGGGCAAGGATGTGCGAGGTAAGTGGAGGACCTTCAAAGGTGAAATTTTGAGATTACAGAGTTTGTATGTCCCGTCAGGATTAAAGGTGAAGTTAGCAGGCAGAGGGAACCTTGGTTTTTGAGGGATATTGGGGATCTGGTTCAGAAGAAGAGAGAGGGGTATAACAGGTATTGGCAACACAGAGCAAATGAGGTACTTGAGTATAAAAATACAAGTAAAACTTCAATGAAGAAACCAAGAAGGGTAAAAGAAGACGTGAGGTTGCTTTGACTGAAAATGTGAAGGAAAATCCTAAGGGTTTCTACACGTATATTAAGAGCAAAAGGATAGTAAGGGACAAAATGGGACCCCTTGAAGATCAGAGTGGTCGACTTTGTCTGGAGCCAAAAGAGATGGGAGAGATCTTAAATTTTTTTTTCATCAGTGTTCACTCAGGAAACGGGAACAGGGTTGTGGGAAGTAAAGAAAACAAGCAGTGAGGTCATGGAACCCATACAGATTAAGGAGGAGGAAGTGCTTGCTGCCTTATAGCAAATAAGGGTGGATAAATCCCCAGGGCCTGACAAGATATTCCTTCAGACCTTGAGGGAGGCTCATGTAGAAATTGCAGGGGCCCTGACAGAAATATTCAAAATGTCCTTTGCCACGCAGACTGGAGGTGTGGTAACCTTAGTCAACACTTTACTGTAAAACTCAAACAAGACTATGAACAATGGGAGCTTCGTGTAATGGTGTCTGTTATCAGCAGGCTCCATTTTTTTAACTGCCGCCCCTCGCGGAGACTCATGCATGTGCAGAGGTGCTGTGGCGAGTACGGTGGCTGCAACGCCATTACAGCAGGTGCAGAGCAGCCAATGGGAGTGGTTGTCGACACCAGGGGGGAGGTGTCAGACAATTAGAGGGGAGCTCACGTTGTTCCGTTGTCAAAAGTAACCCTGAAAATTATAGCCCAGTGAGCATGACATCAGTAGTTGGTAAATTATTGGAAGGTTTTCTAAGAGATCAGATGTACAAGTATTTGAATATTCAAAAATTAATTGGAAATAGTGAACATGACTGTGTGTGATAGGTCGTGTTTAACAAATCTTTGAGAGTTTTTGAGGAAGTTACCAGCAAAGTTGACAAAGGAAAGGCTCTGAATGTTGTCTACATGGACTTTAGTGAAGTCTTGAACAAGGTTCCACGTGGGAGGTTAGTCAGCTTGGTATTCATGGTGAGGTACTAAACTGGACTGGGCATGAGCTTTATAGGAGGGGCCAGAGAATGGTGGTAGATGATTGCCCCTCTGACTGGAGGCCTGTGACAAGTGGTGTGGCACAAGGATTGGTGCTGGGATCACTGTTGTTTGTCATCTAGAGCACTGATCTGGATGATAATGTGTTCAATTAGATCAGCAAGTTTGCAGTTGACCCTAAGATTGAAGACGTTGAGAACAGCGAAGAAGGTTTTCAAAGGTTGCAGAGGGATTTGGACCAGATAGAAAAATGGGCTGGAAAATGGCAGATGGAATTTAATGCAGACAAGTGTGAGGTGTTGCATTTTGGAAGGACAAAACAAGAAAGGACATACACGGTGAATGGTCAGGCACTAAGGAGTGGGGTTGAACAAAGGGATCTGGGAATATGGATACATAATTCCCTGAAAGTGGCGTCACAGGTGGACAGGGTTGTAAAGAGAGCTTTTGGTATATTGGCCTTCATAAATCAAAGTATTAGGTCCAGGAGTTGGGATGTTACGGTAAAGTTGTATAAGACATTGGTGAGGCCAAATTTGGAGGATTGTGTGCAGTTTTGGTCACCAAACTACAGGAAAGATCTCAATAAGATAGAAAGAGGGCAGAGAAGATTTACTAGGATGTTGCCTGGACTTCAGGAATTGAGTTACAGGGAAAGGTTAGGACTTTATTCCCTGAAGCGTAGAAGAATGAGGGGAGATTTGATTGAGGTATTTAAACTTATAGACAGAGTAAATGTAGATCGGCTTTTTCCACTGAGATACAAACCAGGCGACATGGGTTGAGGGTGAAAGGGGAAATGTTTAGGGGGAATATGAGGGGGAACTTCTTCACACAGAGAGTGGTGGGGATATGGATCGAACTGCCAGCTGAAGTGGTGAATATGGGCTCAATTTCAACATTTAAGAAAAAATTAGACGTACATAGATGGGAGGAGGATGGAGGGCTATGGACTGGGTGCAGGTCAGAGGGAACTAGGCAAAATAATATTTTTGCACAAACTAGAAGTGCCAAAGGACCTGTTTTCTGTTCTGTATTGTCTATGGGTCCATGATATGTTTCAATGAGATCCCAGCTCATTCTAAATTCCAGTCCGTGAAGTCTCAGAGCCATCGCATGCTCCTCGTGTGGTAACGTTTTCAACCCAGGGTTCATTCAAGTGATCCTCATCTGTGTCCTTTCAAATGCCACACATCCTTCCATTTATAAGGAGTTCCAAACTGTTTTAAACTGCTGTAAATGTTGTCTCCCAATGCCTTATGAAGCTTCAGTGTTACCTCTCTGCTTTTTCATTCTATCCCTCAAAAGTTGATGCCAGCCTTACCACCAACTCTGCAAGATAACCTGTGGGTAATCCTGCAACATGACACCCAATTTCCTCTGCACCTCTGATTTCTGAACTGGTGGCTCATTTACAAAAGTCTTTTTCCACCCAAGAGCATGATCATAAACTTCTCTGCACTGCATTCAATCTGCCCTGCCCAGTCTTCCAAACTTCTTCTGCTGACTCAGTGCTTCCTGAATTTAACCTTCTCGTCGTTCTATCTTTCACAAATCTGGCTACAAAACGATCAAGTTTCTCATTCCAAACATTGACCTGTAATGTGAACAGAAGAAGTAAAAGCACCAAAATGCGGAGGAGCTCAGCAGGCCATGCAGTGTTCACAGGTGGTCAAGGGCTGAGAACAGAAGCGGTCCCAGCACTGAATCCTGTCAACTACTCTGGAATCCAGTGATTCGTGAAATATCAGTACCAAAGCCTCCACAATCTCCTCGGCTGCCTCTTTAAGAACCATGTGGTCTTGTCCATCCAGTCCACCCTCAGACGTTTTAACTTTGATAGAAGTATTTAAGATTATGAAAGGGATAGACAAAATGGATGTGGATAGACTATTTCCGTTAAGAGGAGGAAAGTTTAAAACAAGAGGACATGAGTTAAGAATTAAGGGGCAGAGGTTTAGAGGTAACATGAGGGGGAACTTCTTTACTCAGAGAGTGGTAGCCGTGTGGAATGATCTTCCGGGAGAAATAGTGGCGGCGGAGTCAATTGTTTTATTTAAGAAAAGGTTGGACAGGTCTATGGATGAGAAGAAGATGGAGGGTTATGGGCATTGTGCAGGGAGGTGGGACTAGAAAGGGGTGTTTGGTTCGGTGCGGACTAGAAGGGCCTAATGGCCTGTTTCCGTGCTGTAATTGTTATGTTATGTTAACTTCCCCAGCACCTTCTCGATAATAGCACCCATTTCTTCCCCTTGACACTATTCAATATGTGGCATCTTCCGCAGTGTAAACTGACCAAAATGCTTCATGAGTTCATCCACCATCTCCACCTCCCCATTGCACTCTCCCCAGCACTGTTTTACAGCAGTCCAGTGTCTACCTTGCCTCTCTCTTACTCTTTATATTTTTGAAAAACTTTTCACATCCTCTTGCATGTGACTGGACAAGGGTGAGAGGACAAGGGTCTGCTTAATGTTAGCCAATGTAAGGTCATGGACTTTGGAAGGAAACGTTGAGAATAGGTCTTTTGTTTAAATGGTAAAAAAAAACTGCCGCCAGCTACTGTGCAGAGAGACTTTGGAGTGCTTGTGAGTGAATCACAAAATGTGAAGTACACGTGCATAAGGCAAATGGAACGTTGGCCTACATTGTTGGAGGGATTGAATTCAAGAGAAAGGAGAGGGGATTTTCCAAAGGCATTCGACAAGGTCCCCCATGAGAGACTTATTTAGAAAGTCATGAATCATGGGATCAGTGGAACCTTGGCTGTGTTGATTAATAAACTGGCTTGCCTGTAGAAAGCAGAGAGTAGTAGTGGAAGGAAAGGATTCTGCCTGGAGGTTGGTGACTAGTGGAGGGGTCACAGGGATCTGTTCTGGGACCCCTGCTCTTTGTGATTTTTATAAATGGCCTGGATGAAGAGGTGGAAAAAATGGGTCAGTAAGTATGCGGATGATACGAAGGTTGGTGGAGTTGTGGATGGAGCTGAAGGTTACAAGAGGATCTAGACATGATGCAGTATTGGAGTATAGGAATAGGGAAGCCCTCCTGCAGTTGTACAGGGCCCTGGTGAGACCTCACCTGGAGTATTGCATCCAGTTCTGGTCCCTATATTTAAGAAAGGACATACTTGCTATAGAGGGAGTGCAGCAAGGTTAATTCCCAGGATGGCAGGATTATCATATGTGGATAGGTTAGAAAGACTTGGGTTATTTGCAGTGGAGTTCTGAAGGATGAGGGGAGGCATGATTGAGGTATTTAGGATTATCAAAGGGCTTGACAGGGTGAAATCAGAGCACATGTTCCCAATGATGGGTGAGACTAGGACTAGAGGGCATATTTTAAGAATACAGGGAAGGCCATTTAAGACAGAAATGAGGAGAATTTTTTTTTACCCAGAGAGTTGTGGGTCTGTGGAATGCTTTGCCACAGAAGGTAGTGGGGGTGGATTCGCTGGATAGATTTGAGAGAGAGTTGGATAAGGCTCTTGTAGGCAGGGGAGTTAAGAGTTATGGGGATAAGGCTGGGATTGGTTATTGAAAGTGAAAGATCAGCCATGATCCGATAAATGGTGCTGGCTCAGAGGGCCAATTGGCCTACTCCAGTACCTATTGTATATTGTTTATTGTCTAATTGGGTGGAAAAGTGGCAGATGGAATTTAATCTGGATAAGTGTGAGGTGATGCATTTTGGAAGGACAAACCAGAAGGCTGAGTACAGGGTCAATGGTTGATTACTTATGAGTGTGGGTGAACAGAAGGTCCTTGGGGTCCAAATCTGTACATCCTTTAAGGTTGCCACACAGTTTATAGGATGGTTAAGAAGGTGTATGGGATGTTGGGCCTCAAAGTAGTCTTGAGTTTAAGTGTCAAAAGGACATGTTACAACTCTACAAATCTCTGGTGAGACCACACTTTGAGTGTTGTGTTCAGTTCTGGTCACCTCATTACAGGAAGGATGTGGAAGCTATGGAGAGGGGGCAGAGGAGATTTACCAGGATGTTGCCTGGATTGGAAAGTAAGTCTTATGAGGCAAGGTTAGAAGAATTGGGACTTTTCTCTTTGGAGTGCAGAAGGATGAGAGGAGACTTGATAGAGGTCTACAAGATTATGAGAGGCATAGATAGGGTGGATGGCCAGCGCCTGTTTCCCAGGACAGGAATAGCAAACTCCAGGGGACATGTGTACAAAGTGAAGGGAGGGAAGTTTAGGGGAGACATCAGGGGTAAGTTTTTTAAACAGAGAGTTGTGGGGGCCTGGAATGCATTGCCTGGGATGATGGTGGAGGCTGGAACATTAGGGGTATTTAAGAGACTCTTGGACAGGCACATGGATGGAATAAAAATAGAGGGTTACAGAGTAGGGAGGGTTTATTACCTTTGAGACACTACCTGAGGTACAGGAGCATAAAACCAGATTTCCGGGCTGGGAAGTAGCTTCCTCCCGCAAGCGGTGAGACTGTGAACAACCTGTGAATTATTTTGTTTTGGATATTGGGGTATCGGGTGTGCTGTGTGTCTGTGTGTGTGCGCTCTGGTCTGGAGATGTGCTCTCTCCTCGAGATGTATGTACAATCAAATGACAATAAACTTGACCTTGAACTGAAGTTTATTTGTCACAAAGTGCAGTGAGAAGAATTCTTCTTTGCATTATTTTCGATGCATCTATTTTGAATCATAGGGGGTGATGGGGAAAAGGTGGGCCAGTGTGGCTGAGTCCAAGGCCAAATGGGCTTCGATCTTGTTGGACGATGAAGCAGCCAAGCACAGCCCAGGTGTCCAATTCTTTGTCCCATTTCTCATGCTCTTGTGTATGTCTCCTTCACCACCCTTACTTTGACTGTGCCTTGATGTTTCAGTCACCAGATCAAGTCTTTGCAGTACAGTGCGACAGGAGACGTGATTCTATGTGTGGCTGGCAGTGCCCAGGCCAAAGTGCTGGATCGTGATGGCTTCCAGGTGATGGAGTGTGTGAAGGGAGACCAGTACATTGTCGATCAAGCCAAGACCAAGGTACTATTGCAGCCTGTGCTGGCACTGTAATTCCACATGGTCAGTCATGTGAAACAGAACCTGGTCACGCTGCATCCCCTCAGGCAATATGTTCCTGAATCCAAACATTCCCCAGTCAAAATAATTCCACCTGAGTTCCCACGAAACTTCTTGTACCTTTCCGGAAGTGTGTGGTGATGATTTTGACGGTCATTGGCATCTGCGTCGCTGCAGTGAGGTTCCTGTTTGCTACAGGAACGCAGTTTCACGAACAACCAATTCAGGGGGAACTTCTTCACACTTCTTCGTGTGGAATGAGCTGCCCACTGAAGTGGTGAATGTGGACTCAATTTGAACATTGAAGAAGAATTTAGACAGGGACATGGATGGGGAAGGGACGGAGAGCTATGGGCTGGGTGCAGGTTAGTGGGACCAGGCAGAATAATAGCTTGACATCGAGTTTGATCTTGGACCCACAGTGTTTCAGGGAAGCAGTCAGCCAATCTGTGGTTGGGGTCTCATTGATGTCAAGGAGGCCACATTGACTGCACTGAATGCAGCCGATGAGGCTGGACAAGCAAACGCCGATATAGCAACCACTTCACCGAGTGCCTACACTCTGTGAGTCCAAACTGGAACTCCTGGTTGCCAACCATTTTAATTTCCTTCAGCAGTCACATACAGACAGGTCTGTCCTGGCCCTTGTACATGGTTAGGGTGAGACTGAACATAAAGTGGATGAACAACACATCACATCCTTCCTGGACTCTCAATTACACTGATTTTTCCAATTTAGGTAGGTCCCCATCTCATGTTCACTGCTCTTCTCACTTTTTTCCTCAACCTTTCAGACATCAGCCTTCCCCACTGTAGACTCTTAAGTTTTCTGACCCTAAGAGTTTAATTTAGACGTACAGCACAGTAACAGGCCGTTTTGGCCCATGAGCCCGCGCCACCCAATTTATGCCCAATTGACCTACAACCCCCAGTACATTTCAGATGGTGGGAGGAAATCGGAGCCCCCGGGGAAAACTCACGCAGGCACGGGGAGAACATACCAACTCCACATAGACAGCACGGGATTCAAACCCAGGACCCGATCACGGGCGCTGTAACAACGTTGCGCTAACCACTGTGCTAACTGTGTCGCCCTCCGAATCTCTCCATGGATGCTGCATGACCTGCTGAGTTCCTCCAGCAGCTCGTTTTTTCATCAGGATCCAGCGCCTGCAGATGTTGTGTTTCACTTTACCTCAGTTGGACACTGAATATCTGATTGCATCTTGTCTTGCAGGGACATACAGCCATGCTCAACAGTGGTGTCTGGCATCCAAAGATCAAGGAGGAGTTTGTCACCTGTTCAAATGATGGGTAGGAATATCCTGGACATGGAAACACTTTGCATGCACAGCTCCAGACCCCAGACCCAGAGCCTGGCAGTGGCTCTGGGGACTTGAGCATCCTGCTCTCATGCAGTCCTTTTCACATTCCCATGACAGACAGCATTGATGCTCTTTACCTCAGTCTTGTTTGCCTACCAATATATTCCAGGGACTGATTAGAGATAGTCAACATGGTCGTGTTTAAATAATAACATAACAATTACAGCACGGAAACAGGCCATTAGGCCCTTCTAGTACGCACCGAACCAAACACCCCTTTCTAGTCCCACCTCCCTGCACAATGCCCATAACCCTCCATCTTCTTCTCATCCATATACCTGTCCAACCTTTTCTTAAATAATACAATTGACTCCGCCTCCACTATTTCTCCCGGAAGCTCATTCCACACGGCTACCACTCTCTGAGTAAAGAAGTTCCCCCTCATGTTACCTCTAAACCTCTGCCCCTTAATTCTTAACTCATGTCCTCTTGTTTTAATCTTTCCTCCTCTTAACGGAAATAGTCTATCCACATCCACTCTGTCTATCCCTTTCATAATCTTAAATACCTCTATCAAATCCCCTCTCAACCTTCTACGCTCCAAAGAATAAAGACCTAATCAGTCCAATCTCTCCCTATACTCCAGATACTTAAACCCAGGCAACATTCTGGTAAACCTTCTCTGCACTCTCTCCACTCTGTTTATATCCTTCCTATAATTAGGCGACCAGAACTGCACACAGAACTCCAAATTAGGCCGCACCAACGTCTTATACAATCTCAACATCTGCTCCCAACTCCTATATTCCATGCAATGATTGATAAAGGCCAGCATACTAAAAGCCTTCTTCACCACCCTATTCATGTGAGTTTCTACCTTCAGGGAACGATGTACCGTTACTCCTAAATCTTTCTGCTCTTCTGTATTCCTCAATGCTCTCCCATTTACCACGTATGTCCTGTTCTGATTCTTCTTACCAAAATGAAGCACCTCACACTTATCAGCATTAAATTCCATCTGCCATTTTTCAGCCCACTTTTCTAAGCAGCCTAAATCCCTCTGCAATCCTTGAAAACCTTCTTCATTATCCACTATTCCACCTATCTTAGTATCGTCTGCATATTTACTAATCCAATTCACCACCCCATCATCTAGATCATTAATGTATATAACGAACAACAATGGGCCCAATACAGATCCTTGAGGCACACCACTGGTCACCGGCCTCCAACCTGACAGACAATTATCCACTACCACTCTCTGGCCTCTCCCTTTCAGCCAATGTTCAATCCATTTGACTATCTTAAAATTTATACCTAAAGACTGCACCTTCCTAACTAACCTTCCATGTGGTACCTTATCGAAGGCCTTACCGGTCCATATAGACAACATCCACTGTGCTACCCTCATCCACATTCCTAGTCACCTCTTCAAAAAATTCAATCAAATTGGTCAAACATGACCTTCCTCCCACAAATCCATGTTGAGTGCTCCTGATCAGACCCTGTCTATCCAGATGTTTATAAGTATTATCTCTAAGAATTTTCTCCATTAATTTACCTACCACAGACGTCAAACTTACAGGCCGATAGTTGTCAGGCTTCCTCCTTGAACCCTTTTTAAATAACGGAACCACATGCGCAATGCGCCAATCCTCCGGCACTATCCCCATATCTAATGACATTACAGAGTTTTTGGAGGAGGTGACCAGGAAAGTTGAAGGAAAGGCTATGGATGTTGTCTAATTGGACTTTAGCAAAGTCCCTCATGAGATGTAGCCAAAAAGTGTTCAATTGTTCAGTATTCAGGATGAGATAGGAAATCGGATTAAACATTAGCTTCTTGGAGAAGCCAGAGAGTGGTAGAAGGTGATTGCTCCTCTAGCTGGAGGCCTGTGACTAGTGGTGCCTCAGGGATCGGTGCTGGGACTACTGTTTGTCATCTATATCGGTGATCTGGATGATAATGTAGGAAATTGGATCAGCCAGTTTACAGATGACAGTAAGATTGGAGACGTTGTGGACAGTGAAGAAGGTTTTCAAAGGTTGCAGAGGGATCTGGACCAGCTGGAAAAATGGGCTGGAAAATGGCCGATGGAATTTAATGCAGACAAGAGTGAGGTGTTGTATTTTGGAAGGACAGACCAAAAAAATGGTATACATGGTAAGTGGTCGGGCACTGAGGAGTGCGGTAGAACAGAGGGATCTGGGAATACAGATACATAATTCCCTGAAAGTGGTGTCACAGGTGGACAGGGTTGTAAAGAGATATTTTGGCATCTTGGCCTTCATAAATCAATATATTGAGTCCAGGAGTTGGGATGTTATGGTAAAGTTGTATAAGACATTAGTGAGGCCAAATCTGGAGGATTGTGTGCAGTTTTGGTCACCGAACTACAGGAAAGATATCAATAAGATAGAAAGAGTGCAGAGAAGATTTACTAGGATGTTGCCCAGACTTCAGGAACTGAGTTACAGGGAAAGGTTAATCAGGTTAGGACTTTATTTCCTGGAGCGTAGAAGAATAAGGGGAGATTTGATAGAGGTATTTAAAATTATGAGGCAGATTTTAAATTAAATCTAATTTTTTTATTTTAAATTTTTAAATTTTAGACATACCACATGGTTACAGGCCCTTTCAGCCCATGAGTCCGTGCCGTCCAATTACCTACAACCTCTGGTACATTTTGAACAATGGGAGGAGACCAGAGCCCCCAGGGAAAACCCATGCTGACATGGGGAGAATGTACAAATTCCTTACAGACAGCACAGGATTCAAACCTTGCTCCAGATCGCTGGTGCTATAAAGGCTTGGCACTAACACTACACCAACCATGCCACTCTAATAAAGGCTTTTTTCCACTAAGGGTGGGTGAGATACAAACCAGATATGCTGTGCCTTTCCCTTCCCCCAAACAGGACATGCCGTGCCTTTCCCTTCGCCCAAACAGGACATGCCATGCCTTTCCCTTCCCCCAAACAGGACATGCCGTGCCTTTCCCTTCCCCCAAACAGGACATACCGTGCCTTTCCCTTCCCCCAAACAGGACATGCCGTGCCTTTCCCTTCCCCCAAACAGGACATGCCGTGCCTTTCCCTTCCCCCAAACAGGACATGCCGTGCCTTTCCCTTCCCCCAAACAGGACATGCCGTGTCTGGACTCTTCACATTCTTCACTTATCCCTCACCTGCAAATTCCTTTTTGGAATATTTTATTTTTGATTTTCATACACTGATAAAAATTCAACCAACCAACACAACCCCTTTCAACCCTCAGATAACATGCAGAGTCTGTATTTATCCCCGCGCCCCCTCATCTCCCCCTCCCATCCGGTCATATAAATTATACAGATACAAATACTAATGGGGTCCACAACCCCCACAGAAACCAAGGGACAACAACCAATGTGACTAAGTAACAAAAGAAAGAAGTAAAACCAAACTACAAAAGCACATTGTCTGCATCAGGTCCTCCTCCTTTCCCTGGAAACTTCATCTCTCGATCTGAATCACACTTGGCAGTTTCCTGCCTTACACCTTCACAATTGGACTTAATGTAGGAAATTGTGAACCAATGCCACTTTTAATTTTTTTATAATTTAGACATACATCAGGGTAACAAACCCTTTCGGCCCACAAATCTGTGCCGCCCAATTTACACCCCCCCCCCCACCCGTGTGTTTTGAGCAGTGGGAGAAAACCGGAGCCCCTGGAGGAAACCCGCGTAGACATGGGGAGAATGTACAAACTCCTGACAGACACTGTGGGATTTGAACCTGGGACCGGTTCCCAATCGCTGGCACTCTAAAGGCGTTGTACTAACCGCAACTCCAATCTGTGCCACCCCTTTATATCTTTCTAACTACTTTAAAGTGAGTTGAATTCTGGCGACTAAATCACCCAAATGCTTCTTCGTGCCACTTCAGTTATTTCTCTCACTTTTTCCTTGAGAGGAGGTGCGCTGCTGTGCCCTCTTCAGTGGCACTCTCAATACATGATTTGAGAATCTCTCTTCAACACGGTGAATTCCGCCCCGTCCAAGCCATTTGCACTGTGGTAACCCAGTGAATGTGCGGGAAATAAAAATCTCCGATGAACACCTCCTTACTGTTACTGCAAACTGCCGCCTTCTACACTTCTGCTTTTGCAATTCCCGTTGACAATTTGGTGGCCCTACAATAACTGTTTCCTCCTCCCTCCGAAACTCTTCTCACTGAAGTCGATGGCTGATTGCTGAGGGCTGTTACCTTTTTGTGTTAGGACTGTGCGGACTTGGGACATGAACAATGAAAAGAAACACAAGAGTATTTTTAAACCACGAACAGCACAAGGGAAGCGAATTATTCCCACGACGTGTGCCTACAGCAGAGATGGCAAGTTCATCACAGCTGCATGTCAGGATGGTTCCATTCAGATCTGGGATCGGAACATGAACGTGAGTGATATTTGACGAAGGAGAAGTGTTTTTACCCATGGTGCTAGGCACCTGGAGTGCACGACCGGGGGTAGTGGTAGAAGCAGAGAGGACAGCAACATCTAAGCTGTTTAGACAGACACATGAACAAGCAGGGTTGGTACAGACATGGTGGGCTGAAGGGCCTGTTCTGTGTTCTTTGCCTGGGAATCATCATCATGTAAAGCAGCCAGCCAGTGGACCAGCTCCAGCACTCCTGTAAACCGGCAGTTCGCGACCAGTCCTGTTTGCAACAGGTAGTGTGTAAATACGAACGGGGATTCTGCCTCCTAGCTCATTTCAGGCAACGAGTATCAGGTCTCCGTCACGTTGCCAGGTGAAAAGATTTTTCTCATTTTGGCCTTTGTCCTTTCATTGTTATTATTCTTTCTGATCTGTGCCTACATTTTGTCACGCGTTTGGAATGGAAAATAGATCCAATATTCTGTCCATGTTTTCACCATTTTATTTGTCTCTCTTCAGCTTCTTGTTCTGAACAGAAGCCGTTCCAAATTGCCCAAGCCTTCCCCTTGTATACTCCTCTTCCTTCTCTCATATCCATTATTGAAACTTGCAGGAGCTGCAGAGCCTCTTGGACTTGGAGTGGTCACTGGGTTTTACAACACGGAGAGAGGCCCTTCAGCCCCACCTGACTATGCTGGACAACATCTATTCAAGCTGGTCTCATTTGCCTGAGATCAGCCCATGTTCCTCTGGATGGAACAAGCTAAATGACTTCAAGCCTCATAATTGTCCTGCTTCTTCCACGTGCTCATTTCCAATACTATCACAACACTGTGTGAGAAGGGTGCTTCTCAAGATCTTTACAAATCTTCCCACTTCCACTTTAGATCCTCTTATCCTTGGAAAAAGATTGCCACCATTGTCCACTGGCTGTCCATGCACCTCATTACTTCACAGAGCTCCATGAGGTCGCCTGCTCCAAGTAAAGAATCCCAGCTCCTCTTTGGGATTCAATCCCTTCAGTCCCAGTAATATACTTCTGAATCTTTTCTGCACACTTTCTAACGTCATGACATCTCCTTTTAGCTGGGTGACTGGAACTGCACACAACATTGCAACTTCAGCTTCACCATTGTCTTGTACGTTTATAACATGACATCCTAACTCTAAACCTCTGTCCAAGCCAATGAAGACAAGCATACCCAACACCTTAGAACATAGAACAGTACAGGCCCTTCAGCCCTCAATATTGTGCCAACCCATATAATCCTTTAAAAAAACTAAACCCCCCCCCCACCCCGTAACCCTCTATTTTCTTCCATCCATGTGTCTGTCTAAGAGTCTCTTAAATACCCCCAATGTTCCAGCCTCCACTGCCACCCCTGACAAGGCATTCCAGGTCCCCACAACTCTCTGTGTAAAAAAACTTCCCCCTGACATCTCCCCTGAATGTCCCTCCTTCACTTTGTATAGACGTCCTCTGGTGTTTGCTGATCCTTCCCTGGGAAACAGGTGCTGGCTGTCCACCCTATCAGTGCCTCTCATTATCTTGCAGACCTCTATCTAATCTCCTCTCATCCCTCTACGCTCCAAGGAAAAAAGTCCCAGCTCTGCCAACCTTGCCTCATCAGACTTATTTTCCAAATCAGGTAACATCCTGGTGAATCTCCTCTTTATACCTTTTTCACCACTCTTTCTGCCTGTGTCACCACTTTCCAAGAACTACGTACCTGAACCCCTGGGTTTATTGATTTCTCACCACTTTTGGGGTGGCAAGAGGAAATAGCGGAGGTCATTGGTTTAAAGTGAGTGGAGGAAAGTTTAGGGGAGACATCAGAGATAGGTTTTTGTTCGAGAGTGGTGGGTGCCTGGAGTGCCACCATTGGAAACTGGACCTGTGGGGACATTTCAAAGCCTCTTAGGCAGGTGGATGTGAGAAAAGTTGAGGGTTGATGGGTGTGAGGAAGGGAAACTTATTGTTGTGGAGCGAGTGTAGGCTGAAAGGCTTGTACTGTGGCGTCATGGATGTTCCATATTCTCCAGGCTGTGTCAGTCTACTCTGATTGCACAGTGAAATGCAACAGTTCATTTGAACGTTCCACCTGCCGTTCTTGGCCCACTTCCTGTTATAACTAAATTGCCTTACACTGCCCACGATGCCAATAAAATCATGGGACACAGACAAGGTGAATAGTCATCATCTTTTTCCCAGGGTAGGGAGGTCCAAGAGGCTGGTGATAAAGTCAGACATACAGCACAGAACAAGCCCAGCATCCAAACTCATCCAGGCCATCCAAGTTGACTTTCCAGACTCGTCCTGTTTACCTGCATTTGGTCCATATCCTTCCAAGCTTGTCCCATCCACATACCTATCCAAATGACTCTGTCTGTCAGAATTGCACTCACTTCTGGAGCTTCCTCTGACAGCTGGTCAGATCACCCTCTGTCTTTCTCCTCTCACCTCATGATACTGGTGCATATATGGAACAAGCTGCCAGTGGAAGTGGTGGTGGGTGTGATCCCAGACATTCATGTGCATGGGTGGGATATGGATTGAGTGCAGGCAGATGGGACCAATTCTGGTGGACCACGATCAGCAGAGGTGAGCTGGGCTGAAGGGCCTCTGTCTCTTTCATCCTTCTCCTGATGATGGTGTTTGAAGTGATACCCAGCTCTAACAGGAGCTGGAGACAGATGTGGGTTTAATTTGTTAGTAACTGGCACAGTCTGATGCTCTGAATATTTGTGGCTAATCAGTATTTATTGATTTATGATTAGGTTCATACCAAGTTTCACAATCGGCAAGCACATATTCCTGGCAGTGACACCTCTTGCCTCAGCTTTTCATATGATGGGAACACTCTGGCATCACGTGGAGGTACGTATCTTCACTTGACCTTTCTCTAACCATGGTGTTCTTTTTGGTGCCTGAAGCTCTGCCTCCAAGTGCTGGAAGTGGCACCAAGTTGGACCTTGTACGCTTGAGCCGTGTTCTAGCTATGATTGGGACTTGCTGGATCCTGAGGCCTCCCTTCACTTGAACTCCGAGAAACTCTTGGTGAAGTGTATTTATTGAACTAGAAACTGTTTCCCCCAGGAAGGATTGTGTTGGATTCAGTGTTGGCGATGGTTCTCTAGATCTCCTGGCTGGTGTTTATGAGGCTTCTGACAGAAGCTGGAGACTGCAAATGCTGAAATCTAATCCCACTCTGCTGGAGCAACTCTGGGCCCAGCTGAGTTCTTCCAGCAAACGGTGTTTTGCCTCAGTTGGAGCATTCTTTGATTCACACTTTCCCAGCAACACCCCTAACTGTTCCTTCCTACATTGATTTGTTCATCCACAACTGTGCAGGGCTCACCAGATTTACTGCTCACCTCCACCTTGCTCTCAATTTCATTTGGACCATTTCTGACACTTCCCTTTCTCGATCTTTCTAAGTCATTTCAGGAGACAAGTTATGCACTGACATTTTCTACAAACCCACTAAATCCCACAGTAACCTCGACTATTGCAACCAATGGGATGAGTTGCATTGTGACTGGATTCTGGAGTCAAAAGTAACAAATAAAGGACAAAAGGTTTTGTATTTAATGCATGCAGCTTAAGAAATAAAGTGGACGACCTTGTAGTTCAGCTATTCATTGGCAGGTATAATGTTGTGGCCACATGGAATTGTGGCTAAAGGATGGATGTCATGGGAACTGAAAGTGCCATGATACGCAGTGTGTTGGAAGGGCAGGCAGGTAAACAGAGGGGGTGGCGTGGCTCTGGTGGTGAGGAACAACATGAAATCGTAAGAAAGAGGTGACAGAGGATCAGAAAATACAGAATCATTGTGAGTTGAGTAAAGAAATGACCAGGGTAAATGGGCAACGTTGGCAGTTACATACAGAGCTCCAAACATTTGTTTGGAGGATTGTGGGACAACAAATTACAACACCAAGTGGCAAAGGCATGTCAGAAGGGCAATGTTATTTTAGTCAAGGGGGATTTTAACAGGCAAGCAGGTTGGGACTGGATTTAAAGAGAGAGAATTTGTAGAAAGCCAACGAGGTAGCCTTTTTAGATCAGCTGCTGATCAGCCCACGAGGGGATGGGCTGAACTGGATTGGGTGTTGTTTAATGCATCCGAGGGGATTAGAGTAAAGGAACCATTAGGAGGCAGTAATCACTATATGATCGAGTTCAATGTGAGATCTAACAAGGAGAAACTAAAGTCAGATGTGGTGGTATTTCAGTGGAGTAAAGGGAATTACGGCGGCATGAGAGAGGAACTGGCCAAAGTAGATTAGAAGAGGGCACTAGTTGGAAGACGGCAGAGAAGCAAAGGGGAGTTTCTGCAACAAATGGGGAAGGTGCAGGATAAATACAACCCAAGAAAGAGGAAATATTCAAATGGCAAAAAAGTCACAACTCTGGCTGGCAAGGAAAGTCAAAGAGAGGGCAATAAGGAAGAAAACATTAGCAGGGGGATAGAGGGTTGGGGAGTTTTTAAAAACTTACAGAAGGTAAATCAAAACTCATAAGGAGGGAAAAGGTGGTGTGAAAATAGGCGAGCAAATGATATCACAGACGAAAGAGTATCAGCAACTGAGGTACTTGAGGAGTCTAAAAAATGCAAGAAAAACCTCAAGAAAGAAATCAGGGAGGGTAAAATAAGACGTGATGTTGCTTTAGGAGACGATGTGAAGGGAAATCCGCAGGGTTTCTACGGGTACATTAAGAGCGAAAGGATAGTAAGGGACAAAATGGGTCCCCTTGAAGATCAGAGTGGTCGGCTTTGTCTGGAGCTGAAAGAGATGAGGAAGATCTTAATTTTTGTTCATCAGTATTCACTCATGAAACGGGCACAGAGTCGAGGGAAGTAAGGAAAACAAGCAGTGAGGTGATGGAACCCATACAGATTAAAGAGGAGGAAGTGCTTGCAGCCGTATAGCAAATAAGGGTGAATAAATCCCCAGGGCCTGACAAGGTATCCCCTCGGACCTTGAGGGAGGCTCGTGTAGAAATTGCAGAGCCTCTGGCAGAAATATTTAAAATGTCCTTATCCACGGGTGTGATGCCGGAGAATTGGAGGGAAGCTCACGTTGTTCTGTTCTTTAAAAAAGGCTCCAAAAGTAGCCCTGTAAATTGTAGGCCGGTGAGTCTGACGTCAGTAGTAGGTAAATTATTGGAAGGTGTTCGAAGAGATTAGATAACCAGAAACTGATTAGGAATAGTCAACATGGCTTTGTGTGTGGTAGGTTGTGTTTAACTAATCTTAGACAATTTTTTGAGGAGGTTAACAGGAAAGTTCATGAAGGAAAGGCTGTGGATGTTGTCCCACATGGGAGGTTAGTCAGGAAGTTTCAGACATGAGGTATTCAAGGTGAAGTAGTGAACTGGATTCGACAATGGCTGGACGGGAGAAGCTAGAGAGTAGTGGTGGATGATGCTTCTCAGACTGGAGGCCTGTGACTAGAGGTGCCTCAGGGATCGGTGCTGGGACCATTATTGTTTGACATCTATATCAATGATCTGGATCAGCAAGTTTACAGATGGCACTAAGATTGGAGGCGTTGTGAGCAGCAAAGAAGGTTTTCGAAGGTTGCAGAGGGATCTGGACCAGCTGGAAAAATGGGATGAAAAATGGCAGATGGAATTTAATGCAGACAAGTGTGAGGTGTTGCATTTTGGAAGGACAAACCAAGAAAGGACGTACACGGTGAATGATTGGGCACGGAGGAGTGGAGTAGAACAGAGGGATCTGGGAATACAGGTACATAATTCCCTGAAAATGGTGTCACAGATGGACAGGGTTGAAAAGAGAGCTTTTGGCATATTGGCCTTTATAAATCAATGTATTGAGTCCAGGAGTTGGCATGTTATGGTAAAGTTGTATAAGACATTGGTGAGGCCAAATTTGGAGGATTGTGTGCAGTTTTGGTCACCGAACTACAGGAAAGATATCAGTAAGATAGAAAGAGGGCAGAGAAGATTTACTAGGATGTTGCCCAGACTTCAGGAACTGAGTTACAGGGAAAGGTTCAACAGGTTAGGACTTTATTCCCTGGAACGTAGAAGAATGAGGGGAGATTTGATAGAGGTGTTTAAAATTATGAGGGGCATAGATAGAGTAAATTATGTAGGTCGCCTTTTCCACTGAGGGTAGGTGAGATACAAACTGGAGGACATGGGTTAAGGTTGAAAGGGGAAATGTTTAGGGGGAATATGGGGGGGGGACTTCTTCACACAGAGAGCAGGGGAGTGTGGAATGAGCTGCCAGCATAAGTGATGAATCTGGGCTTAATTTTAACATTGAAGAAGTATCTGGACAGCTACATGGATGGGTGGGGGATGGAAGGCGATGAACTGGGTGCGGGTCAGTGGCAAGAGGAAAATAAATGGTTTGGTAGAGCCTAGAAGGGCCAAAGGGACCTGTTTCTGTGCTGGACTGTTCTAATGGCTCCGAGTTGATGATTGAGATGAGGCCTTTTTTAATATCTTCAAGTTTGTTGATGATGCTGAACAAAATGGCATTGAGCATAGAACCCACTGGAGCACAGTACAGGCCATCCCTCCATGTTGTGCTGACCCTTCCTACCCTGTAACCCATCCATGGGCCTGTCTAAGAGTCTCTTAAATACCCCTAATGTTTCAGCCTCCACCACCATCCCTGTCAAGGCATTCCAGGCCCCCACACCTCTCTGTGTAAAAAATAAACTTACCCCTGATGTCTCCCCTAAACCTCCCTCCCTTCACTTTGTATACACGTCCTCTGGTGTTTGCTGATCCTGCCCTGGGAAACAGGCCGTCCACCCTAACTATGCCTCTCAGAATCTTGTAGACCTCTATTCAGTCTCCTCTCATCTTTCTACGCTCCAAAGAGAAAAGTCCCAGCTCTGCTAACCTTGCCTCGTAAGATTTAATTTCCAATTCAGGCAACATAGTGGTGACTCTCCTCTGCCCCCTCTCCATAACTTCCATATCCTTCCTTTAATGAGCTGACCAGAACTGAACACAATACTTCACACAGTGTTTGTTGGGTGCAGAGATTGCAGAGGAGCTTCAAGGGTATAGCAGCAGGCTAAGTGAATGGGCAAGATCATGGCAGAGAGAGTACGTTACAGCCAAAGATAGGCTGAATTATTTACTTTGAGATGTTGAAAGTGTCCTGATGAACGGTGAATCCTCAGTCCAGAATCACTGGAAGTTAATGTGAAGGTTTAGCAAGTAAAAGATAAATGATTTGTTCCAGGGTTGAGTTACTTTGTTGCATTGATTGAGACCTTCCACCAGAGTAGACAGGCAGCTCTGCTCTCTATCCCTCTTCAAGGACACGCTAGATTGATCCCTGGGTTGGCACTTTTGTGGCACGAGGAGAGATTTTAAAGTCAGTGCTGCCCTCATTGAAGTCAACAGCATTTGAGGTGATGTGAGAGGGTAAATGTGGAGTTATTTTTCTGGGCTCAGTCTAACCAGGGCTTATTGGGCTCAAAATAATTTCTTGATCATTCAGAACAGAGTTCCCCAGAGAGCAGTGAGTGTTTGGAATTATCTGCTCCAGAGAGCTGTGGCAGCGTGCTCCGATTATATCTGCTTGTCTCGAGCACAACCGAGGAGACGGCAATGCAAATCATTCACTGAAACGATTGCGGGTGATGCCCAGACTAAGTGGTCAGGAGGGATTGATGAGGTTTGGACACAAAGCAAATTGAGATGCAGTCACTTCGGTCGATGAGTTCTGCGGCAGGTTAAAGATACTGCTGGCAAAGCAAGCCTGGAGGCTCAATGAACTCTTTCTGTGTCCTGTCCATAGCGGTTAAAGTGATGGTGCATTGTTTTCCAGGAGATGATACCATTAAAACCTGGGATATGAGAAATTTCCGGAATCCTCTGAACGTGGCAACTGATCTCCCTAACATCTTTCCAATGTGAGTTATTATTAATCATTGAATTAACATTATAACAAGGAAAGAATCAGCTTTGCTCAATCGTGGTCGGGTTTCTGAGAACTAAACAAACATGAATTCACAGCAGTGCAAGGCCTCCCAGTCTTCAAGAAATTCTCCCATGTCAAGATCGTGGCTGATCCCACATTGCTGTAGATCTGTGGTAACTCCCCACCCCCACCTTCCTCATCAAATGTCAAAATCTTCCTCTGCCTTTAAATTATTGAAAGATTGCTCATCCTGCTCCTTTCAGCAAACATTTTTATCTCATTTCAGACTTGAATAGACAACCTCAGTTTTAAAATCGTGATCCCTCATCCAGGTTCTTCAGCAGAAAGAAGCAACCTTTCCATATCCGCCCTATAGAGACCCAGATAATCTCGCACATTTCACAAGCCCCACATGTCTTTGTGAGACAACCAACCCCCCATTACAGCCATTGATTGAGTCGACCTTCAGTTCATTAGCATCCTTTATAAAGGAGACCAGTATTTCACACAGTATGTTCTCTACCTTGACATGGTCCCACATGGAAAGTTGCCCAGGAAAGAGTCCAGTGCTCGGTATTCCAGTTGAGGTAGCAAATTGGATAAGCTTTGAACCTTGCAGGAGAAGCCGGAGGATTGCTTCTCTGACGGGAGGCCTGTGATGGGTGGTTGTGCCTCAACATTATCACGTGGTCAACTGGATCACAAAGATTAGAAGTGTTGTAAACCGTGAAGAAGGTTTTCAAAGCTTGCAGAGGGATCCTGGTGTAAAATGGCAGGTAGAATTTAATGTAGAAGAGTGTGAGGTGTTGCCTTTTGGAAGGACAAATTTAGGGAGGGACTGGGATGGTGAATGGTCGGGCACTGAGGAGTGGGAAAGAACAGAGGGACCTGGTAATAAAGATACATAATTCCATGGAAGTGTGTCACAGGTAGATATGGTTGAAAAGAGAGCTGTTGGCATATTGGCCTTCATAAATCAAAGTATTGAGTCCAGGTGTTGTGATGGTGGTTTGACTTTCGGAGACCTGTGCAGTTCTGTTCACCTTTCTGCATGGAAGATGTCAATAATTGAAAGAATGCAAGAGGATTCACAAAAACGTTGTCAGGACTTGAGGAGCTGAGTTACAGAACTGAGAAAATTTGGGTCTGTGCCCGCAGGACACTCAAAGCTGCTGCACAAGTTGATCGTGTTCATGCGAAGGCATGTAGTGTCTTGGCCTTTATTAACTGTGGCCTCAAATTCAAGGGCAGTGAGGTAATGTTGCAGCTGTCTCAAACCGTGGTGAATCCCCACTTGGAATATTATATTCAGTTCTGGTCACCCCATTGCAGAAAGGATGTAGAAGCTGTGGAGAGGGAGAAGAGGAGATTGACGAGGATGGTGCCTGGATTGGAGAGCCTGGCTTATGGATGGGTTGTGTGAACTTGTTCTTTTCTCCTTGGAGTGACGGAGGATGAGGAGTGACCTGGTGTACAAGATGATGAGAAGCTTTCATTGTGTGGATGGCCAGAAACTTTTTCCCTGGGGCTGAAACAGCCACCCTGAGAGGCATAGAATTACAGGGGGAATGTGAAAGGTAAGTTCTTCACACAGAGAGCGGTGGGAGTGTGGAACAAGCTGTCAGCTGAGGTGGTGAATGTGGACTTGATTTTCACATTGAAGAAGAATTTGGACAGGTGCATGGATGGAAGGGGTATGGAGGGCTACGGACTGGGTGCAGGTCAGGACCAATTTCTGTACTCTAGTGTTCCATGGTTCTTTGGACTAAATTGTGGGAAGGAAAACTTTGACACAATTGGACAGTGACAGAGGGTCATGAACTTGGTCAAGATGGAAAACGAGGCAAATGTAAGATTCATTAAAGGGGGATTGAGTTCAGGAATCGAAAGGTCATGTTGCAAATCTACAAATCTCTGGTGAGACCACACTTCGAGTATTGTGTTCAGTTCTGGTCACCAAATTACAGGAAGGATGTGGAAGCTGTGGAGAGAGAGCAGAGGAGTTTCACTGGGATGTTGCCTGGATTGGAGAATAAATCTTAAGAGGCAAGGTTAGCAGAGCTGGGACTTTTCTCTTTGGAATGAAGAAGGATGAGAAGAGACTTGATAGAGGTCGACAGGATTCTGAGAGGCATAGATAGGGTGGACGGCCAACATCTGTTTCCCAGGGCAGGACAAGTTTAGGGGAGGCATCAGGGGTAGGTTTTTTATCCAGAGAGTTGTGGGGGCCTGGAAGTCCTGGCCAGGGATGGTGTGGAGGCTGGAACATTAGGGGCATTTAACGGACTCTACGACAGGCACGTGGATAGAAGAAAAAATAGTCATGGGGTGGGGAGCATTTAATACTTTAAAGGAATACATTGAGGCCGAAGGCCCCGTGCAGTGTTCTATGTTCTATTCAGAAAGCTACAATCAAATTGGGGCCTGGAGGAATGTAAAGGCTGCAGGAAAGAGCTCGACCAGGGCATTCACAAGGTCAAGAGAGTTCATTGGGAAACAGCTGCGAAGAAAACGCTGAGCCATTTTGTACTTTCACCTCAAACAACATAGGGCAAAGATGGGAATTTCTGCTTGGAGTCAGAGGAAGTCTGAAGGTGCACAAGGCTGCTACTCCTGACAAGTCATGTTGGGGAGCTGAAGCTGGATGATTCAAGAGGATTTACAGGGAGGCATGCACACCGAGGAGGCAGGGAGAAGAAGGAAAGGCGATCGGCAGTCAGTGCAGATTCCCCTCAGTTACCCGTGCGATGCCTGAGATACTGTTGAAGGGAATGTCCTATCAATTGAAGACCTCAGCAGCTCGGTCTCTGATGTTGAGTTTGGCTCTGAGGTTCAGAATGGAGCAATATTGAGATCAGGATGTTGCAGGCTTCAGGAGGGAAAGGTTGAATTGGTGAGGCCTTTACACCCTGGAGGGTCAGAAAATGAAGGGAGATTTGATCGAGGTATGCAGAATTATGAGGGGTATGGATCGGGTTAGGGTTTTTTCCATTGAAGTTGGGTGAGAGAAAAAAGAGAGGACTGGGTTGAGAGTGAAAGGTAAGAAATTTGGATTCGTACATGGATAGTGAAGCTGGGTTGAAAAATAGTTGGGCACAGACTGGATGGCTTAAGAGCCTGTTTCTGTGGCTGTCATTTTCATTCTCCTTTATTCCAACAAGTATAGGCTGAGCTGTCAAACACTCCTCATATGATAAACCTTTCATTCCTGGAACTTCCTCTGAACCCTCTCCAATGTCAGCACCTCCTTCCTTAAATGAGGTCTCACCAGTGCCTTATAAAGTCTCAACATCACCTCCCTGCTCTTAAATTTGATTTCCTCTTGAGGAGGGTTATGAAAGAAACGGCAGAAGGAATGTAATTCGAGCAAGTGTGAGAGGTTGCACTTGTGAAGGAAGTGTAGGCATGGATGTGCAGAGGGATCTATCCGATGGTTCAGGTCTCCAAGACTCCGAACACGTGGTGCAGAGGTAGATTGGGTGATTAAAACAGGCATATGGCAATCACTGCCAGGGCAGTGAGTGGAAAAGTAAGGACACCACTTGACAGCGTTTTAAAATTTTGGTTGCACTTGGAATTTTGTGTGAAGTTCTGGCTGCCCCATTCCTGGAATGATGTGAAGGCTTTGGAACGGATACAGAAGAGATTTACCAGGATGGTTCCTAGAGAAGAGAGTGGGAAGGTTTAGGGGAGGTTGGAGCCTTATTCCAACGTTGGCATCTTCATTGCTTTCTACGTCTGTTTCCATGGTGGATGTGGCTTGAATCTTTTCTAGGACAGACTGCTGCTTCAGCCCTGATGATAAGCTGCTGGTAACAGGAACGTCTGTGCAGAAGGGCCAGGGGAGTGGGAAACTACTGTTTTTTGATCGAGAAACCTTTCGCAAGCTTTACGAAATTGAAGTCACTGATGCGGTGAGTTTATCGACTCTGTTTTGACCCCCACCCCACCCCAGTCCAGTCCCTCCCCACCTACATCCGGGACACCACATGCCCTCCATCACTTCAACAACTTCCAGTTCCCTGAACTTAATCGCCCCATATTTACTATGGATATCCAATCCCCATGCACCTCCATTTCCCATAATGAAGGCCTCAAAGCCATTTATTTATTTCTGGACAATAGTCCCAACCAGTCCCCCTCCTCCACCACCCTTCTCCGGCTGGCAGAACTTGTCCTCACCCTCAATAATTTCTCCTTTGACTCAGCGCACTTTCTCCGGGTTAAAGGGTAGCCATGGGTACCCTCATGGGCCCCAGCTCTCCTTGTGATTTTGTTGGCTACATGGAGCAATCCATGCTGCAAGCCTCCACAGGCAAGGCCCCTCAACTCTTCCTCCTCTACATCGAAGACTACTTTTCTGCAGCCTCATGTACCCATGATGAACTTGTTGGCTTCATCCACTTTGCTGCCAACTTCCACACCGACCCTAAATTCACTTGGTCCATCTCTAACAACACCCTCCCTTCCCTCGATCTCTCTGTCTATATCTCAGGAGACAAACTCTCAACAGATATCTTCAATAAACCCACCAACTCCCACAGTCCCCTCGACTACACCTGTCCCCTGTATGGATTCCGTTCCCTTCTCTCAACTCCTCTGTCTCCAGGATGAGGACGTCCATGACAGATCATCAGAGATGTCCTCCTTCTTCAAACAACGTGGCTTTCCCTCCACCACCATCAACGGCATTCATTCGGATTTCCTCCACATCTGTCTTGGTCCCCTCCACTCCACACACAAGGACAGGATTCCTCTTGCCCTCACCTACCACCCCAACAGCCTCTACATCCAACACATTTTCCTCCACCATTTCTGCCACCTACTGCGTAATCCCACCACTAGACATATTCCCCTCTCTGTCTTCCGCAGGGACCACTCCCTCTGTGATTCCCTTGTCCACTCCTCCCTCCCCACCTTGCCCCTGTGACTGCAGGAGATGCTCCGCTTGTGCCCACACCTCCTCCCTCATCCATATTCGGGGCCCCAAACAGTCCTTCCAAGTGAAGCCACATTTCCCTTGTGAATTTGCAGGAGTCGTCTGCTGCATCCAGTGTCCCGCTGTGGTCTCCTCTACATCGGAGAGACTGGACGCAGACTGGGATCTTGCTTCGTTAGCACCTCAGCTCAGTCTGCCACAATAGCCTGGATCACCCAGTGACCACCCATTTCAATCCCCATCCCATTTCCTTGCTGAAATGTCTCATACACTGTCAGACTGAGACCACCCATAAATTGGAGGAACAGCACCTCGCCATCCAACTGGGTCTACTCCAACCGGATGTTATTCATATTGACTTCTCTGGCTTTCGTTAAACTCCCCCCTTTCCCTACATCTCTCCGTCTCCTTTCACACAGACATGATAAGTTCTTACCTCCTCCCTTATCACATCCAATTAACACCTTTTGTTGGTCTGGATTCCACCCCCCAATGTTTGAATTCTGAGTTTCAATCTTTTCTGATTTAGTTCCATAAGAATGAGGGGGGATCTCATAGAAATGTTTTGAATGTTGAAAAGTCTGGACAGAGTCGATGTGGCCAAGTTATTTCCCATGGTGGGGGAGTCAAGGACAAGAGGGCACAGCTTCAGGATTGAAGGGAGCCTGTTTAATACAGAGATGTGGGGAAATTTCTTCAGCCAGAGGGTGGTGAACCTGTGAAATTTGTTACCACAGGCATCTGTGGAGGCCAGGTCATTGGGTGTATTTAAGGCAGAGATTAATAGGTTTCTGAATAGTCAGGATATCAAAGGTTATGGGGAGAAGGCCGGGGAGTGGGAGAATGGATCAGCTCATGATGGAATGGTAAAGCAGACTTGACAGGCCAAATGGCCTACTTCTGCTCTGTTTCTTATGGTTTTTCGAGGGACACACACTTAATGAAGTGTTCTCTGACACCACCTGTCCCAAGGATCCCAGTGATCCAACATGCAGTGAGGAAAATGAATATGAAGTTGTATCCTCTTCATTTTACAGAGTGTCATTCGTTGCTTGTGGCATGCGAAGCTAAACCAGATCATGGTGGGGACAGGAAATGGACTTGCCAAAGTCTACTACCACCCAGTGAAGAGTCAAAGGTAGAGGGTCACGTTTTTATTGTGTCAGGGACACATCACAGGAGTTTCTGCTCGATGTTTTGTTTGTATCTTTTTCCTGAATGTTTTAGTTCACCCACAGGGTGTGGACTTCAGTGGTAAATTCATGATTGATTGGGCTGCCTTTACCTTTGAACCCATGTCCAATGTGCAGTAACACCGTACACCCCCCCCCCTCCCCCCAGTGCTGTTTGGGAAGGGATTTCAGGAGTTTCTAGAGGAATGTGGACAGATATTCAGTGAGTGAGTGGCACAGAGAAGGAGTGGGGCTTTGAGGCATTGGCTCGTGAGGCTTGGGTGAACCGAGACTGAGGAGAGCAACTGCTGCAACCAAGGTAAGGAGAGAAAGGAAGTCTAGTCAAGGATATTATTGTACAAGCTAATGGAGTCAGCTCGGGAAGGTCAGACCTCTATGAAAAAGATGGGCTGCTCTAAAAACAGGAAAGGAACCAGTGTCCTGGCAGGAGGGTTGGCTTGAATCGTTGAGGAGGGTTTAAACTTTGTCAAGGGGAGGGAAATCAAAATGAGAACAATGAGAATGGGATAGCAGCGAGACAGGGAGTTACAACAGAGGAAGGAATTAATAGTAAAGAGGGGATCAATAACGACATAAAGGAAAGGCAGGTGAGCAGACGGGAGAAAGAGAAGTTCAACAGGAATACAGCACAAACGGCATCGATAACGGGTGTACAGGCACCATACTTAAAGCACGTAGCTTTAGAAACAAAGTAGATGACCTGGTCGCTCAAATTCAATTAAAAAGGTATGACATTGAGGCCATTACTGAAACATGGCTCAATGAGGCGTGCGATTGGGAGCTCAATATCCAAGGATACTCAGTCTATAGGAAAGATGGAGAGGAAGGTAGAGGTGGGGGGGGGGGGGGGGGCTCTGATGATCAGTAATGACATTAAATCAATAGAAAGAAGGGACATAGGGTCTAAAGCGGTAGAATGACTGGGTTGAATTAAGAAATGCCAAGGGTAAGAAGATCATATTAACAGTTATATACAGGCCCTCAAACACCAGCTGGGAAGTGGACCATGAGATACAGACAGAAAAACAAAGGGCATGTCACAAAGATAATATCAAAATAATTATGGGAGATTTTAACATGGCAGGGGATTGGGAAGGACAGGAATTTACTGGATCACAGGAGAATGAGTTTGTAGAGAACCTGGAGATGGAGTTTTTGAACAGCTTGTTGAGAAGCCCAGCAGGGGATCTGCAGTTCTCAATTGGGTCATGTGCAGTAAACATGAGGTTGTTAGGGAGTTAAAGATCTTAGAACCTCTAGGAAGCAGTGACCATAACATGGTCAAATTCAATTTCAAATTTGAAAAGGTAAAAATGTTATTGGATGTATAAATTTTTCAGTGGAATAAAGGATATTATGGTGGTATGAGAAGAACTGGCTCAAACTATTCGGTGGAGCAGAGCAGGATTGGAAGATATTTTTCCAATTATAAAAGGCCTGCAGGATAGGTATATTCCAAGGAAAAGGAAATTAGTCAAAGGAAAGATGGTACCAATGTGGTGAACAAAAGAGGTGAAGGCCAAGAAAAAAGCAAAGGGGAGGACATAGAAGGAAGCAAACACTACTGGGGAATCAGAGGACTGGGAATCCTTTAGAAACTTACAGAGAGACAAAGAAAGTCACAAGGAAAAAAACGATGAGTTTTGAAAGGAGATTGGCAAACAATATTTAAAAAATTGAGTTTTTTAAAATATTTAAAGAATAAAAGAGAGGCACGTGTTGACATAGGACTGATAGAAACGATGCTGGAGAAATTATAATGGGTTATAAAGAAATGGGAGAAGAATTAAATCAATATTTTACGTCAGTATTCACTGTGGAAGACATTAGTAATATCCATGACAGACAGAGGCTTCGGGGAGTAGAGTTGGATATAGTTAAGAGAAATTGTGCTAGGTAAATCGAATGGATTAAAGATCAATATATCTCCCAGACCAGACGAAGTTCACCCGCGGGTTTTGACAGAGGTGGTTTGGAAATTGGAGATCCATTGGTTACAATCTTCCAGAAATCAATAGTCTCAGGCATGGTTCCAGGGGATTGGAAGGTTGTAAATGTAGTTCTGCAGTTCAAGAAAGGTGGGAAACAGAAAAAAGGAAACTATAGATCTATAAATCTGACGTCAGTGGTTGGAAAGATATTAAAGTCGATCCTCAAGGATGAGGTAATGAAATACCTGGAGATTCATGACAGGGTAGGTCCTAGTCAACATGGTTTTTTTAAAGAGTCGATCCTGCCTGACCAACCTATTAGAGTTTTTTGAAGAAAAAAGGGGAGGCTGTGGATGTTGTATATTTGGATTTTCAAAAGGCTTTCGATAAGGTGCCAAATGTTAGGCTGATAAATGAGGGCCCATGGAATTACAGGGACAATATTAGACTGGATAGAAAATTGGCTGATAGGCAGAAAGCAAAGGGTTGAAAGTAAGGGATCCCATTCAGGATGGCTGCCTGTGAAAAGCGGTGTTCCACGGGGGTCGGTCTTGGGGTCGCTGCTGTTTACAATTTATATTAACAATTTGGATTGTGAAATGAATGGTTTTGTGGCCAAATTTGCAGATGACACCAAGGTAGATGGCGGAACAGGAAGTGTTGAAGAAACCGTAAAGTTGCAGAAGGATGTAGACAGGTTGGGAGACTGGGCAACAATATGGCAGATGAGATACAATGTTGAGAAGTGTTCAGTTCTACATTTTGACAGTGGAAATAAACAGGCAGAGAAGTATGTGGATGGGGAAAAAATTCAATCCTCAGAGGTGCAAAGGGACCTGGGTGACCTCCTGCAGGGAAATCTTAAAGTTAATGCCCAGGTGGGATTGGTAATGAAAAAGGCGAATGCTATGCTGGCATTCATTTCAAGAGGAATAGTGTATAAGGGTACAGAGGGGTTGATGAGATTCTATGGGGCACTGCTGAGACCCCATTTGGAGAACTATGTACAGTTTTGGGCCTCCTCTCTTAGAGAAGATGTGATGTTGTTGGAGAGAGTGCAGAGGAGATTTACTAGGATGATTCCCAGAATGCAGGGGCTGGCGTACAAGGACCATTTTGCAGCTCTTGGGTTGTATTTGTTGAGTTTAGGAGAATGAGGGGGGATCTCATATCGAGACATTTCCAATATTGAAAGGTTTTGACAGAGTGGATGTAGATAAGATGTTTCCCTTGATGGATGAATCGAGGACAAGGGGTCATAGTCTTAAAATTAGAAGTTATCCAATTAAAACAGAGAAGAAGAAGAACATCTTTAGTCAAAGGGTCGTGGATCTGTGGAACTCACTGCCACTCACAGCAGTGGAGGCCGGATCATTGGGAGAGTTTAAACAGGAAATGGCTAAGTATCTCATTAGGCAGGGAATCAAGGGATATGAAGAAAAGGCCGGAAATTGGAACTAGGTGTGAGCATAGTTCAGCTTAGTGTAGAGTCACGGAACAAACTCGATGGACCTAGTTTTGGTCACTTAACGACTGGAGAGACTAGAAGACATCAGCAGAAATAGGCCATTCAGCCCATCGAATCTTCCCCACCATTTAATCATGAGCTGACCCATTTCCCCTCTCAGCCCATCGAATCGTCCCCACCATTTAATCATGAGCTGACCCATTTCCCCTCTCAGCCCCACTGCCCACCCTTCTCTCTATAAACTTTAATGCCCAGGTTATTTAACATCCTTAAACAATGACCAAGATTGAAAGAGTGAAGAGAAAATTTATGAGCATGTTTGTTACCAGGACTTGGAGCTGAGTTGTCGGCAAAGATTAAATAGGTCAGGACTTTTTTCCCTGGAGCGTGGGAGAAGGAAGGACAGTTTGATAGAGGTATGGAAATTTACATGGGAAAAAGTGAAACACAAAACAGAATATTTCCACAGAGGCTGGGTGAGGCAAGAACTAGAGGATATGGGTTAAGGGTGATAGGGGAAATGTTTCAGGAGAATTATCCGAGGTACGTTCTTCGCCCATCGGGTGGTGAGAGCGTGGAATGAGCTCCAGAGAGGTAGTGGATATGGGCTCAATTTCAACAAGAATAGGAAGATTGGACAGGTACATGGATGAGAGGGCTACGGTCCAGCTGCAGTTTGAGGGTGAGAGGGCAGGAGGGTTTGAGGGCAGGAGGAAGGGTTGAGAGGGCAGGAGGAACATTTTAAATACCTGTATCTAATCTCCCTCGTTCTTTTGCACTCCGAGGAATTAAGTCATTAGCTGTTTAACCTTTCCCTGTAACCCAACTCCTGAAGTCCGGCCATCATCCTAGCCTCACTCATAGAGTCGTCGAGCCTGGAATGAGCCCTTTGGCCCAACTCGTTCGTGCTGACTGAGCTGGTCTGGTCCTATTTGCCTTTCCGTTATCTGTCCTTGTGCCTTTTGAATATCAAAATTCTGTTTTCTCTGCAACGATATTAGAGATCTGACACTGCTTTCCACGCAACCCATCGCACTGTTGCTGTACGAAATAATGGAAGGTGTTGCAATATCTTCTGTGAAGCAGCAAAAGCCTGCTCAACAATTGGGCCAGTCTGGATTTCACCAGGACCTGCTCTCATCAGAATCCAAACTGATTGTCATGGAGCAACAAGTCACGAAATGTGTTGTTTTGCTGCAGCATCATTAGTCCAAACCACCTTAAACAATAAATAACATCACGGACATCGTGACAGGTTTGGTTCAAGTTGCAAAATTTACAAAAAATAGGATACTAAAGACCCAAAAATCTTCCTGTTAAACAACATAAAAGACAAAGAATTAAAGATTTATTATGATCGCACTTACACCAGCAAAAAAGTGCCTATTAACAACTTGGAAAACGGAGGCAGCCTTAAAAATAGAGCAAGTGGATTCCATTTGAAAAAATGACCTCCAATCTAAAAGACAAATTTACTTTATTTGAACAAATTTGGGAGCCATACATAGAGTATATTAGAAACTGCCGATTTCAGGCTCCATCTCTTAAAGTGACAAGATACAAGCAGAATCGTACTTAAATATAGAATTTTGGACGACATAATTTATTTTTCTTTCTTTTCTTTTATTGTTTATTTATTTTTCTTTCTCTTTTATTTCTTGCTTTACGTTAAAGGGGGTTGGGAGGAAGGGGGAAAATGAAAATGTCACTGTATATTTTAATGAGGAAAGATTGCGCAAATTGGGATTGTACTCGCTGGAGTTTAGAAGATTGAGAGGGGATCTCATAGAGACATAAAATTCTGGCAGGACTGGACAGAATGGATGCAGATGGGATGTTTCCAATGGTGGGAAAATCCAGAACCCGAGGCCATGGTTCGAGGATAATAGGCAAACCATTTAGGACCGAGATGAGGAGGAATTTCTTTACCCAGAGGGTGGTGAATCTGTGGAATTCATTGCCACAGAGGACAGTAGAGGCAGGTTCATTAAATATGTTTAAGAGGGAATTAGATCTATTTCTTCAGTATAAGGGTATTAAAGGTTACGGAGAGAAGGCAGGGACGGGGTACTGAACTTGAAAGTCAGCCATGATCTCGTTGAATGGCGGAGCAGGCTCGAAGGGTCGAATGACCTACTCCTGCTCCTATCTTCTATGTTTCTATTTGTATATATTGTTACTGACTTGGTTCACAGTGAAGTATTAAATAATTTTTTTTTTAAATGTGAACCACAGAACTGAATTCCTGCTGGCAGAACCTAGCGGGGGGTTAATCAGCACATCCTTGTGCTTGGGAGATTGCGTCACTCAAGTCTGATCAGAAGTGTAGCCCGAGTGACATCCTTTCATATTAGTGATCTGGCCAAGTTTGGTGTGAAGTCTCCAAAACCAGAACATGTAGGAAACCCTCTGCAGGTCTCGCGACATCTGTGGAGAAAGAGAGAGAGAGAGTTGACAATGCAGGTTCCAAACTCTTCATCAGAACCAGGAGAGAAAGAAATGTTCGTTTTTGTCGGTAGAGAAGGATGGGGGAGGGGGGGTGTTAAAATAAAGGGAGTATCTCCTGGAGCTTAAATGTTGACTGTCTCTCTTTCCATGAATGCTTCTTGACCTGATGAGTTTTCTCAGCATTCTGGTTTTGGTAAAACCCAGACACTGGGCATCAAGGACAATTACATAGCTGGAGTTTAGCCTTGTACAGAGGAAAGTGGCTGTGATTATCCAAGGTCACTCGTCCCAGCTCAAGAACAAGATTGCAAGGGTTCTTCAAGTAAAGCCCTCAGCCCAACGATCTCAGTTGCCACATCAATGGCCTTCTCTTGTATCCTAGGTTTTCTTAATTTTTTTTGGACACAACACAGTAGCAGGCCATTTCGGCCCCTAATTACGTCCCGCCCAATGGCACCCAATTACATACAACTCCCACAAGTTTCAAATAGTGGGAGGAAACCAGAGCCCCTGGGGAAAACCCACGTAGACACGGGGAGAACATACAAACTCCTTATAGACAGCATGGGATTTGAACCCTGGTCCCAATCGCTGGCACTGTAACAGCGTTACACTCACCGCTGCGCCTACCGTTCCCTTTGTGGGTGGATCAAGTACAAGGGGTCTTAAAATTAGAAGTTATCCATTTAAAATAGAGAAGAGGAAGAACTTATTTAGTCAGAGGGTCACGGATCTGTGGAACTCACTGCCGCATACAGTGGTGGAAACCAGATCACTGGGAGTATTTAAACAGGAAGTGGACATGTATCTCATTAGTCAGGGTATCAAGGGATATGGGGAAAAGGCTGGAAATTGGAACTAGGTGTGAGCAAAGTCAGCTTAGTGTAGAGTCACGGAACAGACTCGATGGGCCTAGCGGCTGCTTCTGCTCCTTTTTCTTGTGACCTTGTCATTGGAATTTTGTGTATTTATGTATTTGAATGTCTTAATGTCATGGCTCAACTGTGTTACACTGAACTTCCAAGTTTTCCAAACGCCTGATTTTGCACATCAAAACTGCAGGGAAGTGCACTGCGCCTGCCAGATTCTTCTGACCAGAATCTTCTGTTTTTTAGAGGAGCCAAACTCTGTGTCGTGAAAACAAAGAGAAAAGCGAAGCAGAGTCAGACTGTCACACAAGATTACATCATCACACGTGAGTCAACTGGTCGTGTCATACACACATCCAACATCCTGAATCCAGATGAGGCCAAATTTTATCCATCAGATGGATGATTCTTTTCGATGTTGATGGAAGCAATGGACGTGTGATTTGTGTTGGATCTGGAACTGATCAGCCACGATCCTGTTGAATGCAGGGCCCAATGGCCAATACATGGAAGATAGATGTGTACAGTTCATGCCACCATGTCCATGGCAATCAGTGAAGATCTAGATGTACCGACTCCACAAGTCAGCAGCAGGTTCTGAGCCTCCCATCTCTCACCACTTCATGGAATTGTAGGAGGAGGCGAATGCTTGTGCTAGTATTGAGAGACTTCCTTCCTTCTTTCACCCACTCAGGCCGTGTGATACAGGTTCCAAGTACTCTCAGGGTGAAAATAATCTTTCCTCACATTCCTCCAAATCGCTTATTCCTAATCCTAAACGAATATCCTCTAGTTTTAGAACCATTGAACCAGGGAACATTACAACAGCAAAACAGGCCCTTCTGGTCTGTGTCAAACTATTATTTTAACTAGTTTGTTCCCAGTAGAGGCCTCACCCTTGCCCCCACTCCATCCACACCTCCACAAGGTCCACGCACACTTTTTTTTAATTTTTTTAAATTTTTTATTTTTCACACCATAAATCACATTAGCCATGATATACACTGTTTCTTTTTCACACATATACAGTGACTTTTTCTCCCCCCCCCCCTTTCCTCCCAAACCACCCCCCCACCCCCCCCTCTCATCCATTTTAGGTATACAATCTAGGTTGCATTAAGCCAGTCAGACAATGTTGTCATTCAACAAAATTACACCAGAAATTCTACTGAGTCCATTCTTTTCTTTCCTTCTCCTTCCATCAACTTAGGTAATGTTTGTCCCCGGTAGGTTTTCGCTATTGATGCCAAACTCTTCTGCCATCAGCTCCGTCTCCATCCCCACTTCCACAACCAGGATATGCCACCCCACCACTATAGACCCCGACTCCCACTTTAAACCTTCTTCCTCTTCCTGGACACCTCGTTCCCTCTCTGTTCTCATCCTTTATATTTCCAACTGCAGTCGCGACATCAACCATATCGACTTCACTACTCCCCTCACTCATTCTAACCTCACCCCCTCAGAATGCCTGGCCCTCCACTCTCTCCACACTAATCCGTACCTCACCATCAAACCCACAGGCAAGGGTGGTGCTGTTGGGGTCTGGCGCACTGACCACTATCTGGCCGAAGCCAGATGACAGCTCTCAGACACCTCCTCTCACTTACCCCTCCAACAGAACCCCACCAAAACTCATCAAACATTGCATCACTCGCCTTCTCTGAACTTATCTCTTCCAGTCACCTCCCTGACACGGCCTCCAACCTTGTTGTTTCCCAATGCACTCCCCAGTTCCACCTCCTACTCAAGATCCACAAACCCAATTGTCCCGACAGACCCATCGTGTCACATGCTCCTGCCCCACCGAACTGGACTCCGCTTACCTCGACTCTGTTTTGTTCCCCCCCACCCCACCCCAGTCCAGTCCCTCCCCACCTACATCCGGGACACCACATGCCCTCCATCACTTCAATAACTTCCAGTTCCCTGAACTTGATTGCCTCATATTTACCATGGATATCCAATCCATAAACACCTTCATCCACTTTGCTGCCAACTTCCACCCCGACCCCAAATTCACTTGGTCCATCTCTAGCAACACCCTCCCTTTCCTCGATCTTTCTGTCTCTATCTCAGGAGACAAACTCTCTACGGACATCTTCTACAAACCCACCAACTCCCATAGCCCCCTCGACTACACCTCATCCCACCCTGTCCCTTCTATGGATTCCATTCCCTTCTCTCAACTCCTCTGTCTCCAGGATGAGGACGTCCATGACAGATCATCAGAGATGTCCTCCTTCTTCAAACAATGTGGCTTTCCCTCCACCACCATCAACTCAACCCTCACCTGCATATTATCCATTACCCACACATCTGCCCTGGCCCCCTCCACCCCCACACAGACCAAGGACAGGATTCCTCTTGCCCTCACCACTGTCAGAAATAAAACTTCTCACACATGAGTCTCTTTAAAACTGATGACACGACAAGCTTTATTTACAAGTCTGCAGAGTTGGACTCAACTGGCTTCTCACCAGTTAAGCCCCGATACATACAGTGCATTGATTTTTATACCCTTGTTGTTTGCCCTTCCCCTACTTATTAATACTGTTTTAATTGGTTAGTATTGCAAAAGCATTCTAAGTACAACTGCATTTTTAATTATCACGTTGGTTACGTACGCTGCGAACTCTACATACACTAAATTCTGTTTCTCACCCTTCTTTTCAATCTTTTGTCTCCTGCATGTCTCTCACTATGACCATGGAAAGATATGTTTAAAAAAATATCCAGCTGAACCTTTTGTCCTTGGCTGCTAGTAAACTCCCTGTCCGTTCTGGCTTCCCTTTTTATGATTAATCATCACATTTTCACATTTTAACTTAAGCCATTTTAACCTAAATTCTCTATATATAACAATCCACCCCTTTCTCTCTTTAAAATGTGTGTATTATATGTATATATGAATGGGGATATCCCCATATCCCCGTTCCCAAACTCTTTTAAGAGTGGGGTTTGATTGGTATGGTCCTGTGATGGTGGAACTGGTACAATTCCAAAGCTGAATACTGCTATTAGATAGGGGCAGGCAATTAGTTTTAAAAACAGTGGATAAGAACCAAGTCAGGGGTTTAGGAAACCAAGTGAAAATACTAGGCGAAATGCGAATCCATACAGCCTTGCAGGGACTTTTTCCTACTGGGTATTTGCCGGTACGTGAGAGACAATAAAAACCAGAGGGGACGTTAGAGAGAGACCAAATTTCTCTTGATCTCGTTCGGTTAGTTGTCCAAATTCGGGAAATCATGGTCAATGAATTGAGGGACTCCCCCCACCAAGGCCATTGCTCTGACATCCGTGGACCCCCGCAGACCCAACAATTGGTTACATTAAAAGTTCCTGCAATTCTAGTTGCAAGATCAACAAAAAGGTTATCTCCCCCAACTGCGTGACCGAAACTTTCATGGTTATTTGGATGGACTCGAACTAAGTCCGGCTGTCTTAAAGGGGCAGGCACTTTTGAGTGTGGAGTGGAACTTCTTATTGGAACAGTACGCTGGTGTATGCAAAACCAGAGTCCATCAGGGCATGGTGGGCCTGAGTCACCCTTCCAACCGTTAAGAGGGAAAGGAGTGGTATTAGGAATCTGTATATAATGACCCATCTTATTTCCTTCTTTTTCCACAGAAGGGGTATATGGATGTTGGGTGGTATTTTCTGCCCAGCATTTCTTAGGAACTGAGGTATGGGAAATAAAATTACCCTCCTTTCTTCCCCAAATGTGGTCCTGAAACAGGACCACTGTGTCTCTGCATTTCTTACATTTCACACCTGATAAAGACATAGGCAAACTAAGAAAAATCAAAGAACATAACAATAACATTGTGAATCAAGTCTTTCTGCGAAATCGCAAGGTAAGAGGTTTTTCTCCAGGAACACAAGTCCAATCTGAGTTCGTATCAGGGTCCTGAGGCGCCTCTACAGGTCCCTTAAATCTGGATGCGTGCGTCCACCCCTTCTCTCTTGTTCGTGCTGCAGCCTCTGTAGTTAAGAGAACTTGGTATGGACCTTCCCACTGGGGCTGGAGTTTTTCAGTTTTCCAGGTCTTGATGAGAATCCAGTCTCCTGGTTCCACTTTGTGTAAAGAAAAGTCTAGAGGCGGTGTTTGTGCCAATAGTCCTCTCTTTCGTAAATCTGTAAGAGAGCGTGACAGTGCCTGTAAATAGTTCCTAACAAATATATCCCCTTCCCCCAAGGTGGGACACCCCTCAACTGTACTCCAGAAGGGAAGCCCAAACATCATTTCATAAGGGGACAACCCTACATCTTTTCGTGGGGCAGTACGAATTCTCAATAAAGCCAGGGGCAGACACTTTATCCAAGGCATTTTAGTTTCCACCATTAATTTTGTCAGTTGCATTTTTAGGGTTCCATTCATACGTTCAACCCTCCCTGAGCTTTGTGGATGCCAAGGGGTATGCAATTTCCAAGTGACCTGTAATGCATTACAAATCAATTGCTGGATTTTTGAACAAAAATGTGGACCCCTGTCTGAGTCTATAGAATCCATTATATCATATCTGGGGATTATCTGCTCTAGGAGGAGGCGAGCTACTGTAGAGGCTGTAGCATTTACTGTTGGGAAGGCTTCCACCCATCGGGTAAAGTGATCTATTACCACCAACAGATACTTCCATCTTTGGACTTGAGGTAACTCTGTGAAGTCGATCTGGATACGTTGGAAAAGGCGTATGGCTAATGGTTGACCTCCCATGGTCCCTGTCCTCATCACCTTTTTATTAATTTTTGTGCATAGGTGACAGTTCTGCACCTCCTGTTGGGCCAAGGTGTAGATTCCCTTACACACATATTCTCGAAGCACTGTGTCACATAAGGCTTGGGTGCCCCAGTGGCTCTGATGATGCAGGTGTTTTAAAATATTGCGAGTTATTTCTTTATTTAGAACCATTCTTCCATCTGGTGTCTTCCATGTTCCATCAGGCAGCTGGCTTGCGCCCAGCTGAGCCATGTCCTTTTCTTCCTTAGCAGTGAAAATGGGAGCCTTCTTTATGCCTTGTCTTATTGGGATTAAGGTCAGCAAACGGACTTCTTGTTGCATGGTTGCCCTTTTGGCTTCTTCATCAGCCAGTCTGTTTCCAATTGCTGTCGGGGTATCTCCCCTCTGATGGCCTGGTATGTAGACCACTGCTATTTCCTGGGGTAATGTCAGGGCTTCTAAAGTCAGAGTAATCATCTGTTCGTGTGCCAATTCCTTTCCTCTTGATGTAATTAGACCACGCTCCTTCCAGATCTTTCCAAAGGTATGCACTACCCCGTATGCGTATTTGGAATCTGTGTAAATCGTTCCAATTTTCTTTGCCAGTATTCTGAGGGCTCTCTGCAAGGCATATAGTTCACAGGACTGTGCTGACCAGCTTCCGGGTAGTCTCGTGGATTCTACTACTTTCCAAGTATTTCCTTCTATTATAGCATACCCACTTCTTCTCATTCCGTCAACACATCTGGCGGAGCCGTCAATGTAGAATTCATATCCTTCTCCCAGCGGAGTATCGCAAAGGTCTTCTCGGGTCTTGGTCTGAAGATCCGTCAAATCGACACAGTCGTGCTCCACCTCTCTCTCTGTTTCACTGCCGTATAAAAACTGAGCTGGGTTGCAGCTATTAATCTTTGCAAACTGTAGATCTTCTCCGACTATTAAAATGGTTTCATACTTTAATATGCGGGAATCAGTCAGCCATCGATGGGCAGTTTGTGTTAATAAAACACTCACAGAATGGGAGGTGTACACAGTCATCTTTCCTCCAAAAGTAAGTTTACGTGCTTCCTCTACCAACAGAGCAGCAGCCGCTACTCCCTGGATACACGTCGGCCATCCGCGAGACACTGGGTCCATCATTTTGGAAAGGAAAGCCACTGGGTGTCGCTGACCGCCTTTTTCCTGTGTTAAAACTCCCACAGCTGTTCCTTGGTTATGAGTGACAAATAGCTGGAAGGGCTGTTTTAAAGAGGGCAGAGTGAGTACCGGGGCTCGTGTCAGGCGATGCTTCAAGTCCTCAAACCATCCCTCCTCCTCCTGGGTCCATTTCAATGGATATTCATTTTCATTTGTCAGCTTTTCATACATAAACTTCACCAACGCTGAGTAGTCCTCTATCCATAACCTACAGTAACCTAAGAGTCCCAGGAATTGTCTTATTTCCTTCTTATTACGGGGTAACGGCATTCTAGTGATTCCCGCAATCCGTTCAGGGGTAATCCGTTTCTGTCCTTTACTTATCTGGTGTCCCAGATATACCACAGTTCTCTCAACGAACTGTAACTTGTTCCTGGACACCCGTAGACCCTTTTTCCCCAGATAATTCAAGAGTCTAATTGTATCTCCCCTCATTTCTTGTTCCTTGGGTCCTGATAATAGTAAATCATCCACATACTGCATTAGTTGGGAATCATCAGATTGTGGATAGTCCGCCAGGATTTGTTCTAGCATTTGTCCAAACAGGTTCGGAGATTCAGTGAACCCTTGGGGCAATACAGTCCACCGAAGCTGTCTCCGTTTACCTGTCCAGGGATTTTCCCATTCAAACGCGAACATATCTCTACTTTCCTCTTCTAATGGACACGTCCAGAAGGCATCCTTCAAGTCGATAACACTAAACCACTCATGGTCTGGGGGAATCCGACTCATAATAGTATAGGGATTAGGCACCACTGGGTGGCGGGTCTGAACAATAGCATTCAAACTTCTTAGATCCTGAACTAGGCGATAGGATCCATCTGACTTTTTCACTGGGAGTATAGGGGTGTTATAAGGTGACATGCATTCTTCTAATAGTCCGTCTCGTATTAGAGTCTCAATTACCGGCTGTAGCCCTTTTCTCCCTTCCAAAGAAATAGGATACTGACGTTTCCTTACCGGCTGATGACCTGGTATTAATGTGACATGTAAAGGTGGGATGTCCAGACCTCTTCGATTTCCCTCCTTATACCAGACTCTCTCATCAATCTGCCGTTCATCCTCTTCCTTTAGAGCACAGAGGTGGACTCGCACTTCTCCGTCCACAGGGAGAGCACCCAAACCTAGGAGAGCCTGTAAGCCTGTAAATCCAGCCGACGGTAACAACAAGAGGTCTTGTACCCCTTCTCTTTCTTCCAGTTTCACTGTTACTTGGGGAATTATTGATACCATTCTGGGAGCCCCTTCTATCCCAGAAATTTTCAAATTACTTTTTACAGGTTCAGTCCCGATTGGCACAGTTATTACACTACTTCGTTCCGCTCCTGTGTCCACCATAAACACCACCTTTTCTCCCTTGGGACCAATTTTTAGTTTTACCAGGGGTTCCCTCTTATACTTGGTCCCCAACATTTGGAACCCCTGACCCCCCCTAATCTTCTTCCATAAGTTCGAGGGCACGCAATTCCCTCTTGTATCGGGGGCATTCCCTCTTAAAGTGTCCTTCCTCATTGCAGTAATAGCACTTAACGAACCTCCGGGGTCTTCCCTCTCTTGGATATCTTGGATTGTTTAGAGGAAGGTTTTGTTTTCTTTCCCCTCTGGATTCGGCATTCATCTGTCGGATAGTCTGTACCATAACCTTTGTCGCCCTCTTTTGATCTTCTTCTTCTCTCTGCACATATACTTTTTGCGCCTTTTTTAACAGGTCGCTTAGGGGTTTTTCGCTCCAGTCCTCCTCCTTTTCTAGTTTCTTTCTAATGTCCTGCCATGATTTGGAAACAAATTCAATTCGAATAAGCTGTTCACCCATTGGTGTACTAGGGTCCACGCCTGCATACTGTTGGACATTCTTTCTCACCCTCTCCAAAAAATCAATAGGGGACTCGTCTTTCCCCTGGTGGTTCCCAAATGCCTTGGTGAAATTGTGACCCTTTGGCACAGCCTCCCGTATCCCTTTAATTGTCCACTCTCTATATTGTCTCATACTTGCCAATCCCTCGGGTGTTCGTTTGTCCCACCTGGGTTCATTTAAGGGATATTTTTGTTCATGGGGTCTGGGGTCCCCAGGTTGTTCATATTCCCACATGAGGAGGGCAGCCCGTCGAATCATCTGCCTCTCCTGGGGTGAGAATAATGTTCCCATTATTGCCTGCATCTCTTCCCACGTATATGTGTTTGGTCCCAGGAATTGGTCGAGCTGTTCGGCCAGTCCTATAGGATCTTCCAATAACTTTTTCATTTCTTTCTTAAATCCCCGCACCTCTGTACTAGTTAGGGGAACATTCACATATCCCGTTCCCCCTCCCGGTCCTCCCATAGGAACTTCCCTCAGGGGATTTAGGCTTATTTAAAACTTTGATGGTCCTGGACCAGTCTGGGATCTTGTCCAGGGTCGGTTTACCGGTGGAAGTTTAGGGTCCGACTCCCTTAATTCATTCTTTTTTTCCCGGCCCCTTTCGGGGCAATCAGATTCATCACCTTTCCCCTCCGGTAATGAGCTTTCCTCGGGCGCAGTAGGCACCGGGGGAATATAAGGAGGGGGAAGGTTGTCCAGAGGTTCCCACTTCTTTTCTCCCGCTACCCTCAATTTAAAACATTTTGTTAAGGATCCTGGCCAGGGAACCCAACAAAATGCATACACCAACTCTTCTTGATTCACCTTTGGTCTCGAATTTACATATATGTTTAATGCTTGTCTAACCCAATCCTCATCAGATCCAAATTTCGGCCACCAGACCGAGGAACCTTTAATAGGTTGTTTCGACCAAAGGAGACAATATTGAACCATCTTTTTCTTGTTTTTGTCTCGATATCTTTTACTATCCCAATTTTCAAACATTCTCCCCAAAGGGCTGTCAAGGGGAACTCCCAGGAATTGTCCTGAATTTTCAGACGAGCCCTTAGATTTGATCCTCCCATTTTCCCACCTAGATCCGTTTATCGTTGCTGAGGACCCTCTCGTTCTGGACCCTACTCCCTTCTTCTCAGACGCCTCGTCGGAGGTACTGTCCCTCCTTCGGTTACCGCTGAGGTTTCCCTGGGGTCGACCCCTCTCTTCTCGGCACTTCGTCGGAGGTGCTGTCCCTCCTTCGGTTACCGCCGAGGTTTCCCTGGGGTCTATCCTAGAGTCCCACGACAGGGTCCTCACGCCACGACAAAAGCTCTATACCTGATCTATTACGTTAGGTTTTTTATCCAAACAGGTGTATCCCGTTACACCTGTTACCCAATCCCCACACCACAATCGTAAGTCGTCACTTACCGGTGTCTTCCCGGGGATTGAACCGTCACCCTTCTCCTCTCCGTCTTGTCGTGTCACCTTGTCCAGATACCACTCGCTCAAGCCGCCCGAAGCCACGAGCAAGGGACTAGGAGCCGCTGAACTCAGCGGGGTGCACCACCTCCGATGTCCCTCTTCTCGCCTCCCCTCACGGCCGGAGTGTAGATCCCGGACGAGTCCCCATTTGTCAGAAATAAAACTTCTCACACATGAGTCTCTTTAAAACTGATGACACGACAAGCTTTATTTACAAGTCTGCAGAGTTGGACTCAACTGGCTTCTCACCAGTTAAGCCCCGATACATACAGTGCATTGATTTTTATACCCTTGTTGTTTGCCCTTCCCCTACTTATTAATACTGTTTTAATTGGTTAGTATTGCAAAAGCATTCTAAGTACAACTGCATTTTTAATTATCACGTTCGTTACGTACGCTGCGAACTCTACATACACTAAATTCTGTTTCTCACCCTTCTTATCAATCTTTTGTCTCCTGCATGTCTCTCACTATGACCATGGAAAGATATGTTTAAAAAAATATCCAGCTGAACCTTTTGTCCTTGGCTGCTAGTAAACTCCCTGTCCGTTCTGGCTTCCCTTTTTATGATTAATCATCACATTTTAACTTAAGCCATTTTAACCTAAATTCTCTATATATAACAACCACCAGCTTCTGCATCCAACACATCTTCCTCCACCATTTGTGCCATCTACTATGTAATCCCATAATCAGACATATATTCCCCCCTTCTCCCCTCTCTTCCTTCCACAGGGACCGCTCTCTCCATGCCTCCCTTGTCCATTCTTCCCTCCCCACCCATCGTCCCCTTGGGACCAACCCCTGTGACCACAGGAGATGCTCCACCTGCACCCACACCTCCTTCCTCACCCCCATTCGGGGCCCCAAACACTCCTATCAAGAGAAGCAACACTTCCTGTGTGAATCTGCAGGGGTCCTCTACTGCATCCCGTACTCCCACTGGTCTCTTCTTCGTCGGGCAGACTGGGATCTCGCTTTGTTGAGCACCTTGTCTCTGTCTGCCACAATAGCAAGGATCTCCCAGTCCCATTCCCTTGCTGACGTGTTAGTCCATGGTCTTGTGCACTGTCAAACTGAGACAACCACAGATTGGAGGAACAGCACCTCATCTTCCTTCTGGGCGCCCTCCAACCGGACGGCATGAACACTAATGGTTTTTAGACTGCAGGCCTGTAACTGCCGCTACGCAGGCAGTCTAAAAAGGAATGTGCAGGAATGTGGAGTCAATTCCTGCCCTGCAATTTACCCCGCGGGTCCCCTACAACTTTTTGGAAGAATCCTGCAGGGTAAATCTTACCAGAAAAATTCATTGATGGTCATCCACTCTACTGCATGTCCAACCATCAGGACTGTTGCACTCAGGGACTTGCAGTCTAAAATGTGGCCCAGTGTGAATGCCCACATGGGCAGTAATTATGTTAATTTTTTTCTATGATTTCCTGACATTGCAGTCTAAAAAACATAACTAATCTCAGTCTTCATTTAGTCACGCCTGTCCCCAGCCTCCACGAGGCCTTTCCTGGAGCTGTCTCTCTCTTCTCTCTTTTCCCTCTGTCTCCTTTACCTTAGCCTTCCTACCCAAGGACCACGACATCTGGCTGCTTACCCTCCCTCCTGAATGCTGTGAACTCGATCTGAGATATCTCGGACCCTGGCACCAGGGAAGCAACGTACCATCCGGGATACTCGATCTCCTCCACAGAACCTCTTATCTGTCCCCTAACTATAGAAACCCCTATCACTACAGCTCACCTCTTCTCCCTTCCCTTCTGAACCACAGGACCAAAATCTGTGTCAGAGACCTATCTCCAGGGCTTGTTCCTGATAGGTCTCCCGCCCTACTCCCTGCCCACAAACAGTATCCAAAATGGTATACTCGTTATTATGGGGAACAGCCTGCACTGCCTGCCTGTTCCCTTTCCCTCTCCTGACTGTCACCCATCTACCCTCCTCCTGACTCATAGTGTACGTGTAACTCCTGTTTATCACCCCTCTGTCTCCCGAATGATCCGGAGTTCATCCAATGTCTGCTCCAATTCCCTAACACAGTTTGTCATGAGCTGCAGGTGGATGTACTCCTCACAGAAGTTGTTGTCAGGAATACCCTTGGCTTCCCTGACTACAGAGAGTTGTGAACTCGGCCAGCACCATCGTGGGCACAAACCTTCACTCCATTGAGGAAATCTTTAAGAGGTGGTACTTCAAGAATGCGGCCTCTGTCCTCAAGTACTCTCACCACCCAGGCCATGCCCACTTCACACTGCTATCATTAGGAAGGAGGTTCAGGGGCCTCAAGTCACACACACAACATTACAAAAACAGCTTTTTTCGCTCCACCATCAGATTTCTGAACGGACAGTGAACCACAGACACGACCTCACTTTTTCTCTTCATTGCAAACATTTCTTTCAAATCTTTATGGAATTGTAATTTGTAATAATTTTTGCACCTTGTTCTCCACAATACTGCTGCAGCAAAATAACAAATTTCATGACATATGTTCATGACGATAAACCTGATTCTGCTCTATTCCTAAACCAGGCCGGCATGCAATCAGGCAGTACGCTTTCCATTGCAAACCTGCAGATGTTTCAGTGAGCATTGGATGACAAGCCAAATATCCTTGGAAGATAGAGCTGTCAGCATGCCTTCTTCTTGGATGCCTTGATGTGCTGGCTCCAGGAGAACCAGGAACTCAATGCGGATGGATCAGAGGTTGAGAGGGTTTGCAAAATAACATTCCATAAAGAGGTTTATGAACAATACCAGGTCAGGAGGGAAAGTAGGAATGTGGCAGTTTGGAATGTCTCCAGTCAGGTGCAGGGAACGGGCAAGGAAGTAGAGCAGCTTAGAACCATGGAATACTACAGTACAGATGCAGGCCCTTCGGCCCTTCTCGTCTGTGCCAAACCATTATTCTGCCTAGTCCCACTGGTCTGCACCCAGTCCATCCCCCTCCTATCCATGTACCTGTTCAAACTCTTCTTCAATGTTAAAATTGAGCCCACATTCACCACCTCAGCTGGCAACTCGTTCCACACCCCCACTACTCTCTGTGTGAAGAAGTTCCCTCGATGTTCCCCCTAAACTTCTCCCCTTTTACCCTTAACCCATGACCTCTGGTTTGTATCTCACTTACCCCCAGTGGAAAAGGCGACCTACATTTCCTCTGTCTGTCCCCCTCATCATTTTAAATACCTCGATCAAATCTCCCCTCATTCTTCTCCGCTGCAGGGAATAAAGTCCTAACCTATTGAACCTTTCTCTGTAACACAGTTCCTGAAGTCCGGGCAACATCCTAGTTAATCTCTGCCCTCTCTCTATCTTGTTAAGATGTTTCCTGTGTGGGAAGTTGAGTGAACTAGAATACTTAAACTGTGAGAAACTAGTAAATGTACCAAGTGGGCTCTTTAACATGGTGCAGATAATTGTGGGTTTGGAAGAAATGTTGTACATCAGCCTTCATCCTGGCAGTTGTGGAGCAAGAGTGGTGCAATCTTTCTGGCTTTTAGTGAAATCTCATTTGGAGCATTCTGTGCCATCTCCGAAGGGGTTGTTTTTGTGAGGATGGGCTTCGTGTGACACACACTGCACATCCCTCACTGTCTCACTCGCCAACAGTGCCTGGGTTACGGTCTCTGCAAAGGAAAGCCATTCACTGTGAAACGGTTGTTTATTTTGTCTTTCAGCACATGCTCTGCCCATGTTCCGGGAGCCGAGGCAGAAGAGTACCAGGAAACAACTAGAGAAAGATCGCCTTGATCCTGTGAAATCCCATAAACCTGAACCTCCGGTCTCTGGGCCAGGTAACATCCACCTGATGCATTGTCTGTGGCTGAGAGTGTGCTGCAGGGTGGGCAGAGCTCAGAGAGAACCTGGATATGGAAAGAGTTAATGTTCACAACCACCTGATTGTACGTGTACCACATGATGAAACAGTGTCTCTCCAGATCATGGTGCACACACAGTACATACATCACTGTGTCGGAGGTCTGTGAGGAGTGTTAGCGGTTACAATAGGAAGGGGGGTGGGGGGGGCCCAGGGGATCACCAAGGAGGCCATGGCAGGGAATGAGTCCACAGATGCCCAATGGGGAGGGGGGGGAAATGAGTGGGGATAGAAACTGAGAGAGACTGTGAGACACTGCAGAGAGTGTGCAGGCTCCGGAGGGGAAACCCAGTCTGGTGGCTGGTGTCTGGGGCCACTGCAGAATGGCAGATGTGGTTCTCTTGTTTAAAACAAGGTAACAGGGAGAATCCTTCAAATTACAGACCAGTGATGGGCAAACTATTGGAGAGGATTTTTCGGGACAGGAACATGAGCATTAGGAGAAGTCCAGTCTTCTCCGGGATAGTCAGCAGGGCTTTGTGAAGGGAAGGTCATGCCTCACAAGCCCTACTGAGTGTTTTGAGGAAGTAACAAAAGAAATTGATGAAGGTAGGGCGGTCGATGTATTTTAGTAAGGCCTTTGACAAGGTCCCTGATGGGAGACTCATTGAGAAAGTTGTGAGGCGGAGTCACGTGATGGAGTAGTGGCCGGACGGTGAACTCCAGCCCTCTCCAGAAAAGTCGGGAAAAACAAGAGAAAATACAAAGGCACAGAAATACAAGTTAAAGAAAAGTGAATATAAAGGTGGAAAGAAGATGGAGACAAAAGGAGAAAAATCAAAATCAACGGAAAGAAGAGAGGAAGAGAAGACAACGGAGGAAAAAGGTGAAGGCCTTACCTGTCCGAAGAGGCCCGCTGTGGAGAGAAGACCCCACTACCTCAGGTCGGTAGAAAGAGAACTACAACAATGGCTCACAGAGCCGAGTAAAAGTGCGCAACCGCGCATGCGCGAGGAGTCGCGCATGCGCGATGCGCATGAAAAAAAACACACCGACGGGAGGGGGGACCAGCTGGGGAGTCGATCTCCACAGCCGGTAACGACAGCTGCAGAACACCTGCAGCAAGAAGAGACCACAGAAGACAATAGAAACAAGAAAGAAGAGGAGGAAAGGGCAGCAAAGAAACAACAGATGGTCAACCTAGAGGAAGAAGAAGAGGAAGAGGAAGAGTACAGGGAAATAGAAGAAGAAAAGATAGGCAAGGTAAAGGAGGTACTTGCTCTTGTTAGAGGATACATGGAGTCATTTAAAGAATGGCAAACACAGGAATTCAATGATTTAAGAAGAAGAATAAACAACACAGAAAAGAAAATAAATAAAATGGATATGACCTTAACAGAAATGGGGAAAAAAATGGACAAGATGGAAGAACGGGCAATAGCAGCAGAAATGGAGGTAGAAGACTTAAAAAAGAAATTGGAGGAATCTAATAAAAAAACTAAAGAGACACAAGAATTACTAGCCCAAAAAATAGATATAATGGAAAATTATAACAGAAGAAATAACATAAAGATAGTGGGCCTTAAGGAAGATGTAGAAGGCAAGAATATGAGGGAGTTTATAAAAGAATGGATCCCTAAGGCCCTAGGATGTCCAGAACTACAGCAAGAAATGGAAATAGAAAGGGCACATAGAGCATTGGCCCCTAAACCACAACCACAACAAAAACCAAGATCTATTGTAGTAAAATTCCTAAGATATACTACAAGAGAAAAGGTACTGGAGAAGACAATGGAAAAAGTAAGAGAGGGCAACAAACCACTGGAGTATAAAGGGCAAAAAATCTTCATTTATCCAGATATAAGCTTTGAACTCCTAAAGAAGAGAAAAGAGTTCAATGCAGCAAAAGCGATTTTATGGAAGAAAGGATATAAATTTACACTGAAGCATCCTGCGGTATTGAAAATATTTATTCCAGGACAACAAAACAGACTATTCTCGGATCCAGAAGAAGCACGAAAATTTGCAGAACAATTACAAAAATAGACTGAGGGATGAAGACGGGTAATGAGAGCAAAAATTATCACGATTGATATGTATGTGGGTAAAGACAAAAATAGACTGAGGGATGAAGACGGGTAAGGAGGGTAAAAATGACCACGATTGATATGTATGCGGGTAAAGAGGTATAAGAGTGAATAGAGACAATGGGCATATGTGAAAATATCTGTAATTAGAGGAAAACATAGAGAGTATAGACAAGAATTAATAAGGGAAGGTAATGGAATAGAGAGAATAAGGAGGGAACTAAAAGAGTGACCTTTGTGACATATAAAAAACGAAATCTTTTCTGGGGGGGGCTGGGTGGGGGGAAAAGAGCGGTCACTGCAAAATCAGTTGACGCTTGCGAGTGGATTCGCAAATCCAAATGGAGAGGGGAGATGTGGTTGTCCGACAAGGGATAAAGGGCAACTCAGGAGGGGAAGGGGAGATTGGGGATAAAGAAGATAGAAATAGGAGAATAAGGAAAATGTTGGATGTTGTAGGAATGTTGTCTGGTAAAGAGTTGAAAATAAGAAAACAGAAATGGAAAAGGAGGAAAGGTAATGATGGAAAAACGGAAAGAGAAGATAAACAAAATATAAAATGGCTACGCTGAACTATATGACTCTAAATATTAATGGAATACATAACCAAATTAAAAGGAAGAAACTACTAAATTTACTGAAAAAGGAAAAAATAGATATAGCATTTGTCCAAGAAACACATTTAACTGAATTGGAGCACAAGAAATTAAAGAGAGATTGGGTAGGACATGTAACAGCAGCATCGTATAATTCAAAAGCAAGAGGAGTGGCTATATTAATTAGCAAAAATGTGCCATTTAAAATAGAAGAGGAAATAATAGATCCAGCAGGGAGATATGTTATGATAAAATGTCAGATATATTCAGAGCTTTGGAATCTACTTAATATATATTCACCTAACGAAGAAGATCAAAAGTTTATGCAAGATATCTTTTTGAAGGTAGCTAATACGCAAGGGAACATACTAATAGGAGGGGATTTCAATCTGAATTTGGATCCAAATATGGATAAAACGGGGAAAAAAATTAACAGGAAGAACAAAGTAACCAAATTTATAATTAAATCAATGCAAGAAATGAAACTTGTGGACATATGGAGGAAACAAAACCCAAAAGAAAAGGAATACTCATACTACTCGACTAGACATAAAACATACTCAAGGATAGACCTATTCCTGTTATCAGCCCACATACAAGGGAGAGTTAGGAAAACGGAATATAAAGCTAGACTATTATCGGACCACTCACCCCTGTTATTGGCAATAGAGCTAGAAGACATCCCTCCAAGAATGTATAGATGGAGATTAAACCCCATGCTACTTAAAAGACAGGATTTTAGAGAATTTATTGAAAAACAATTAAAAATGTACTTTGAAGTAAATACGGAATCAGTGGAAGATAAGTTTATACTATGGGACGCAATGAAAGCATTCATTAGAGGGCAAATAATAAGTTATGCAACCAAGATGAAGAAGGACTATAATCAGGAAACAGAGCAGTTGGAAAGGGAAATAATAAACATAGAAAAAAAATTAGCAATAAAGGAAGATACAACCAAAAGAAGAGAATTGGCGGATAAAAAAATAAAATATGAAACATTACAAACATATAAGGTGGAGAAGAATATAATGAAGACAAAACAGAAATATTATGAACTAGGGGAAAAAACACACAAAATCCTAGCATGGCAGCTTAAGACAGAGCAAACTAAGAAAATGGTCTTGGCAACAAGGAAAAAAGACAAACAAATTACATATAATCCAAAAGAAATTAAGGAAAACTTCAGAGAATTCTATGAACAATTATACCGAACCGAAAACGAAGGGAAAGAAGGGAAAATAGATGAATTTTTGACTAAAATTGAACTACCAAAACTACAAATAGAGGAACAAAATAAATTAACAGAACCATTTGGAACAGTAGAAATACAAGAGATAATAAAAAATTTACCAAATAATAAGACACCAGGAGAGGATGGACTCCCAATAGAATTCTACAAAACATTTAAAGACCTAATAATACCGCCCCTCCTGGATGTAATCAACCAGATTGATGAGACACAAAACTTACCAGATTCATGTAAAACAGCAATAATTACAGTGATACTAAAACAAGGGAAAGATCCACTCTCACCAGCGTCATATAGACCAATATCTCTGCTAAACACAGATTATAAGATAATAGCTAAACTATTAGCGAACAGATTAGCAGAACAGGTACCGAAAATGGTAAATTTAGACCAAACTGGATTTATCAAAAAAAGACGCACAACAGACAATATTTGTAAATTTATTAACTTAATTCATGCAGTAGAAGGAAATAAAGCACCGGCAGTAGCAGTTGCTTTAGACGCAGAGAAGGCCTTCGACAGAGTAGAATGGAATTACTTGTTCAAAGTATTGCAAAAATTCAGTTTACCGGAGAAGTATATTAATTGGATTAAAGCATTATATAAGGGACCGTTAGCGAAAGTGACAGTAAATGGACATGTATCAAAGCAATTTAACTTAAGCAGGTCAACGCGGCAGGGATGCCCACTATCACCATTATTGTTTGCGCTAGCTATAGAACCACTAGCAGAATCGATAAGAAGAGATAATAATATAAAAGGAATAAAAATAAAAGACAGGGAATATAAAATCAGTCTGTTTGCGGATGATGTGATAGTGTACTTAACAGAACCAGAACTATCAATAAAAGAACTATATAAGAAATTGAAGGAATATGGAGAAGTGTCGGGATACAAGATAAACGTAAATAAAAGTGAAGCAATGCCTATGAATAACGCGGATTTCTCAAAATTTAAGGAGGAATCCCCATTCAGATGGCAAACGCAGGCAATAAGATACCTAGGTGTGCAAATAAACAAAAATCTAGGCCAATTATATAAACTCAATTACAATCCACTAATGAAAAAATTACAGGACGATTTAGAGCATTGGAAAGAGCTACCACTAACACTGATAGGAAGGATAAACTGTATTAAAATGAACATTTTTCCAAGGATAATATACTTATTTCAGGCATTGCCAATACAACTGACAGAAAAATTCTTCAAAGAGTTAAAGAAAATAATAAGGAGATTTTTATGGAGAGGGGGGAAACCGAGGATAGCACTAGACAAATTAACAGAATGGTATAAACAAGGAGGCTTACAATTGCCAAACTTCAAAAATTATTATAGAGCCGCACAATTAAGGTACCTATCAGATTTTTATCAAACAAGGGAAAAACCAGACTGGACGAGACTAGAATTAGATAAAATAGGGGAAAAGATACCTGAACACATATTATATAAATGGGACGAAAAATTGGTACAACATAGAACTTCTCCAGTATTACACCATCTCCTCAATATATGGAAGAAGATTCATGTAGAAAGAAATAAAAGAAATTACCAAATACCAAAACTAATATTGACGCAAAATAAGCTACTCCCTTTTACAATAGACAACCTTGCCTTTAGAAAATGGGAAAAAAAAGGGATTAAAAGAATAGAAAATTGTTTTTCAGGAAGTAGATTCTTATCCTTTGAACAAATGAGAGATAAGTACAATATAACGGGAGATACAGCGCTGGCATATTACCAACTGAGATCCTACTTGAAAGATAAATTAGGAAGCAACTTGAGTTTACCAGAGGGAAGTAACCTTGAATATGTGATTACAGATACAATGTTAATCAAAAGATTTATAAAAAATATGTATATTAAACTGCAAGAAAAGGAAAATGAGGAAACAAATGGTAAAACTAAACAAAAATGGGAACAAGATTTAAATATAAAGATAAAAAAGGAAACATGGGAGAAGTTATGCTCTGGAACGATGAGAAATACAATAAATACGAGGCTGCGTATGATACAATATAATTGGTTACACAGACTATACATTACACCGCAAAAGTTAAATAAATGGGACCCAACAGTATCTGATAGGTGTTTTCGATGTAAAAAAGAAAGGGGAACAACAATTCATGCAATTTGGACATGTGAGAGAGTAGAAAAATTTTGGGATGATCTCAATCAGATATTAAATAAAATAACAGAAAACAATATACCAAAGAATCCAGAGATCTTTCTCCTAAGTAACATAAAAAATAAAGAATTTGGAATTGACTTGGAGGATGCACAAAAAAGATTTGTTAAGATAGCCCTAGCTGTAGCAAAAAAATGTATTATGTCAACCTGGAAATTGGAAGATAATTTGAAAATACAACAATGGTATATAGAAATGAATAAATGTATTCCATTAGAAAAAATAACATATAGTTTAAGAAATAATATTGAAATATTCGAACAAGTATGGGAGCCTTACATTAAATACAATAGCGAAAACCTACCAGGAACAAACATTACCTAAGTTGATGGAAGGAGAAGAAAAGAAAAGAATGGACTCAGTAGAATTTCTGGTGTATTTTTGTTGAATGACAACATTGTCTAACTGAATTAATGCAACCTAGATTGTATAACTAAAATGGATGAGAGGGGGGGGATGGGGGGGTGGCTTGGGAGGAGGGAGGGGGGAGGGAGAAAAAGTCACTGTAAATGTGTGGAAAAGAAAAAGTGTATATCATGGCTATTGTGATTTATGGTGTGAAAAATAAAAAATTTAAAAAAAAAAAAAAAGAGAAAGTTGTGAGGCAAGGGATCCATGGAAGCTTGACCATGTGGATTCAGAATTGGCTCACCTGTAGAAAGCAGAGAGTAGTAGATGGAACATATTCTGTCGGAGGTCTGTGACCCCTGGTCTGTTCTGGGGCCCCTGCTCTTTGTGATTTTTATAAATGACCTGGACTAAGAAGTGGAAGAATGGATTAGTAGGTTTGCAGATGACACAAAGATTGTGGATAGTCTAGAAGATTATCATAGGTTAAAATAGGATATAAAAAGGATGCAGACTTGGGTGGAGAAGTGGCAGATGGGGTTCAATCCGGATTAGTGTGAATTGAGGAAGGTTGAACTTCTTGCTGGAGTACATGGTTAATGGCAGCATCCTTAACAGGGTGGAAGAACACAAGGATCTTGGAGACCAAATCCATACATGTCTGAAGGTTGCACCATAGGTGGATAGGGTAGTTAAGAAGGCCTATGGGATGCTGGGCTTCATTAGTCCAGGGATTGAGTTCAGGAGTCGTGAGGTGATGTTGCAGCTCTATAAATCTCTGGTTAGACCACACTTAATTGTGTTCAGTTCTGGTCACCTCATTACAGGAGAGATGTGGAAGCTGTGGAGAGGGTGCAGAGGAGATTCACCAGGAGGTTGCCTGGATTGGAGAACGTGTCTCATGAGGGCTAGGTTAGCAGAGCTGGGACTTTTCTCTTTGAAATGAAGAAAGATGAGAGGTGACTTAATAGAGGTCCATCAGATTATGAGAGGCATGGATGGGGTGGACGGCCAGCGCCTTTTTCCGGGGCCACAGTGGTAAATACCAGAGGACATGTGTCCAGGTGAGGGGAGGAATGTTTAGGGGAGACGTCAGAGGTAAGTGTTTTTACACAGAGAGTAGTGGGTGCCAGGAATACATTGCCGGGGTGGTGGTGGAGGCTGGAACAATAGCGACATTTCAAAGACGTGGGCTGAAATGCCATTCTGTGTTCTCTAAGCTGGGTTTGGAGATGTATGGGCTAGATGCAGCAAGCAGGACTCAGGTGGGTGGGACATTTTAGTCAGTGAGGGCAGGCTGTTCTAAAGGAGCCGTTCCCACACTGGGTGACACTGTGACCTGGAGATTTAAGCCTAATGGTGGTGCTGTTACTAAGTGTTTGTCAGAGTTCAGAGGACATGGGTGTTGGGTCACAGGTTGTGTTTGATTTGGAATTTGGGAGGCCCTGGTCTCAGGACATGTATATGTCTCAGAGTTAGATGACAGGATTTTACGTGGTTGGGTATTTTTGAGAGTTTGTGATCATTAATCAGCGCTGTGATTACCTCCGCTGCTGGCTTCAAGGTGGGACTACAATGACCCCCTCCCCCCATTCTGTGTTTGTATCTTTTACCCAGAAGGCGTGGGGCAATAAAGAAAGACACTATATTCCTGCTTTGAAGAGACTGTATAAAAGGGGCTACTAAGAAACGTGGGGATGAGGTGTTTGGAACTGAACTTTCCATTCATTGCAGGTCGTGGGGGTCGAGTTGGAACTCACGGTGGGACATTATCGTCTTTCATTGTGAAGAATATTGCTCTGGATAAAACAGATGACAGTAACCCCCGAGAAGCCATCCTGCGTCACGCAAAAGATGCTGAACAGAACCCATACTGGGTGGCGCCCGCCTACGTGAAGTGAGTGAGTGAGTGGTGCAGGAAATCATTGGGCCCACATTGTTACTCTTTACACTTCTCACTTTGACGTCAAGTGGGAGTTGGACGTTTGGCCCTTGTGCCTTTAGCACTCTCAACACTCACCATGTTTGAAATGCCTTCCCACGGACCTTTCAACCACCTGTCCAGCTTCACCTGCTGAGATAGGATCCTTCTCCAGTTGTACTTTTCCATATTGGCCCAAAAGAACCCTCCTGGAACATTTTTAAAATTCTAACCACTCGCCCGCCACACCTTGCAGATGTTCATAGCCTGTTAGTCACTGATATTTCTCCACGGATCTGCTCCTCCATCTGACCCTGACTGATCAGAAGGAGAGGTCTACTCCAGATGGCTGTACATTTTTGTTCTCTGCCATAACCCAAATGGCCGAACTTTGAGAGCCATCCAATAAAATCCTCGCTAATGACTGCACTGATGGTCTCCTTTAACGATGTTAAAATGCCACCTAAAGTCAGAGGTGCACAACGTGAAACAGGCCCTTCAGCCCAACTCAAAGCAGGAAAGTAATGAGGTCTTTCAACCCATCGAGTCCGCCCCACCATTCTCTCATGGCTGATTTCACGTAGAACGCCGTTCAGCCCTCAATGTTGTGCTGATCTACATACACCTACAAAACAAAACTAAACCCTCCCTTCCTCGTAACCCTCGATTTTCCTTCCATCCATGTGTCCGTCCAAGAGTCTCTTTTGTGCACCCAATGTTCCAGCCTCCACCGCCATCCCTGGCAAGGCATTTCACGCCCCAAAGAGAAAAGTCCCAGCTCTGCTAACCTTGCCTCATTAGACTTATTTTCCAATCCAGGCAACATCCTGGTGAATCTCCTCTGCCCCCCTCTCCATAGCTTTCACATCCTTCCTATAATGAGGTGACCAGAAATGAACACAATACTCCAAGTGTGGTCTCAGCAGTTTTACAGAGCTGCAACATGAGCTCTCTACTCCTGAACTCAATTCCTGGACTAATGAAGCCCAACATCCCACAGGCCTTCTTAACCATCCTAACGACCTGCACTTGAACCTTGAGGATGTATGGATTTGAACTCCAAGGTCCCTCTGTTCCTCCACACTTTTTAGTAGCCAACCCTTAATACTGTACTCAGCCTTCTGGTTTGTCCTTCCAAAATGAATCACCTCACACTTAACAGGATTGAACTCCATCTGCCACTTTTCCACCCAACTCTGCATCCTGTCTATATCCTGATGTAACCTACAGCAATCTTTGACACTGTCCACAACACCTCTAACCTTCGTATTATCCGCAAACTTTCTGGCCCATCCCTCTACACCTTTATCCAGGTCATTTTTAAAAATCACAGAGCAGGGGCCCCAGAACAGATCCCTGCAGAACTCCACTAATCACTGACTTCCACACAGAATACTTTCTGTCCACTGCTACCCTCTCGTTTCTACCAGCGAGCCAATTCTGAATCCACACAACTAAGGTTCCATGGATCCCGCGGCTCATGACTTTCTGAACAAGTCTCCCATGGGGAACCTTGTCAAATGCCTTACTAACATCCACGTCGACCACATCTACCGCCCGACCCTCATCAATGTCTATGATCTATGAGTCTTGCATCAACGGTGGGAAAACTAGAACATAGAACATTACAGCTCTGTACGGGTATGTTGAAGATATTGTGGATAGTGGAGAAAGTTGTTGTAGGTTAGAACGGGATATGGCACAAGATGCAGACTTGAACGGAGAAGTGGCAGATGGGGTTCAATCCCCGTAGCTGTGAAGTGATGCACTTTGGAAGGTCGAACGTGAAAGCAGAGTACATGGTAAATGACAGATTTCTTAACAGTGCAGAGGAACAGAAGGACTTTGGGGTCCAAATCCATGGATCTCTCTAGGTTGCCGTGCAGGTTGAGAGAGTGGTTAAGGTACACTGCTTCACTAATTAGTCAAATACTGCAAGCACAATAAAATTCTGGGCGACACGGAGGAAGGGTGTGGAAGCTGTGGAGAGGGGGCAGAGGAGATTGACCAGGACGTTGCCTGGATTGGAAAACAAGCCTTATGAGGCAGGGTTAGCACAGCTGGGACTTTTTGGCCTGACAGTGGGTGAGGGGTGACTTAATGGAGGTGAGGGGAATGTTAGAGGTAGGAATGGAATGGTGGGTGCCTGGAGGCTGGGGCAGTGGGGACATTGAAAGGGCTCACAGGCGCAGGGGTGTCAGGAAACTAGAGGATTCTGGTCTGTGAGGGTTGATTGATGAGGAGCAGCTTTACATGGGTCAGCACAGCATTATGGGCTGAAGGGCCTGCACTGTTGTAACATTCTGTGTTCCACATTCCATCTGTCTTCACTCAGCCGCCTCACGCAAGCTGACCACATTCTCCCTTCAGCACCACCTCTCTGATCCCCAGCTCTATCTCAGCACTGCCGCCCGTGTCCTCCCCTCCCCCACTCACCCCTGTCCCCAGCTGTGTCTCAGCACCCCCTGCCCCCATGAACACCCTCCCCCTGCCCGTTATTTCTGACACTTCCCTTGCCACTCACACTGATCCTCTTGCCTCTGGTTCCAGGACGCAGCCGCACGCCGTGTTTGCAGCGACGGAGTCCGACGAGGAGCAGCAGGACGATGAGCCCGAGTGGAAGAAACGCAAGCTTTGAGCGAAGTGGGGACGGGGGTCCTAGACCCCTCATCTTCCCCACCCCGACCAGGATGGGACTCTAAGATCCCTCATCTTCCCCACCCTGACTAGGACAGGGGTCCGATCCCCACCCCTCTCACCTGGACCAGGACTAAGAACTAGTCCCCACCCCCCCCCTCACCCAGATGGGTCCGATCCCCCTCACCTACCCCAGACCAGGACTGGGAAGGGAGTCCAACACCCTTCATCTATCCGGGACACTACTGGTGGCCCAAATCCCCCACCACTGCCAGTACTGGCCTGGTGGTTCACCTCTCCACCTCCCCCTCCAGTACTGTTCTGGTGGTCCAATGTCACCCACCTCCCTCCCCTCCCACTGCTGATGGAGGCCCAAACCCCCACCCGTCCCCCTTCTATTGGTACTTGGCTGGTGGACCCCTTCCCCCCCCCCCATCGGAACTGGGCTGGTGGTCCCTTCTCTTCCCCTCTCCCAACCAGGACTAGACTGATGGTCCCCTCTCCTCCCCTCCCCTCCCCCCACCGGGACTGGACTGGAGAAGCACCAAGGTGGGGTTGGGGAAATGAGAATGATGTTGCAGTTCAGGTGAGCAGTGGTGCAGGCAGGAGTGAGGGGGGCCGGAGTATATCCCACTGACCAACTGCCCCGTCTCATCCTGGCATGTCTCTGCCTGAGTGAATTAAACATGGTCCCGACACAATGGGTGGTTTTGATTCAATTGCTCTGTGTGTGGGGAACAAATGCACGTCATTTTGTTAAATAGGGACTATGAAATGGGGTGTTCTGGAGGAGAATCTGGCCCTTCAGCCCACATCATTCCTGCTGACCATGATGTCCATCTGAGCTGCCCCCTTTGCATGCATTTGGGCATATCCCTCCAGGCCTTTCCTACCCATGTCCCTGTCCAAATGTCATTGGAACATTGTTCCTGCTTCTCTCACTTCCTGCGGCAGAAACACCCCCCACCCCCGTGTGAAATACTTTGCCCTCAGCATCTCTCCATGCCAATGGTTTTCAAACCTTTCCACTCACATCCCACTTTAAGTAATTCCTACACCATCGGTGCTCTAGGATTAGTAAGGGATGGGTTAAGGTGGGATGTGGGTGGGAAGGGAAGATTGAGAACCACTGTTCTAGTCCCAATTGTTACTGTGTAGTATGTGCTACGGCAGGGCACTGAAGCAAGACAGACACAAGCACTGCTCTTACAGTCAAGTACTCCTTTACTGAGTGGTTTGCCCTGCCTTATACAGGCCTGTTGGGCCTCTTCCAGCGGAAATAATGTCATGGGCTTGCCAGCTCCCGATTGGTCGGCGTTCCTGCCAGTGCTCGTTGTTTCCAGCCGCATGGCTTGCAGCCTGAGGAGAAAGGCCATTTAGTTGGAGTACTCCTTGCAGGATCGCCATGTTCAACTGCCATCTTGTATGCCAGGATGCCTATTGGGTAACGAGCCGCCACACAACCCCCCCACCTAGCAAACCAGTGATCCAGGCACTGTCTATGGTTTTGGGTGGCCTGCCTTCATGGTGCGGGGATGCTGGGGTGATTGGTTGACCAGTGTCAAATGCACTGGTTTGAGGAAATCAATCGTAAATGTCTCTTCCTTTCCTCCGATATCCAGCACGTTTGACACCGGACTACTGATCACCCCACACCATGAAGGCAGGCCAAACGAACCTGCGGCCCACCATCTTGACGGTGGTCCTGATGGCTGGGTGCGATGGTCTGCACCAAGTCAAACACTGGGCAACTCAATGATGATGGGATGAGGTTTGCCAGTTGAAACGTCACACAGGAGGGACGAGTCACCGAAGCCGATGCGGACGCCTTCTAGCTGAGTCCCATCACTGCCATTTTGCACAAAGGGATGCCAGGGTTCGTCTGCTGTGCCTGGGCCAGGGCCGTGCAATCGACCCCCTGGGACAGAGTCTGCATTTGCCTGGATTGTCGGCCACCACGTTGGACTTTCCAGCGATATGCTCGATATCCGTGGTATATGTTGGACAGATGCCTTTGTTGCATGGCTAACCATAGGTCTGACACTTTATAAAAGGCAAAAGTCAACAGCTTGTGATCCGTAAAGACCTTGAATCATCTCCCCTCCAGAAAATACCTAAATTGTCAGATCGCTTGGTACAATTCCAGGAATTCATGGTCAAAGGCACCGTTCTTCAGCTCAGGAGGCTGGAGGTGCCTGCTGAAGAAGGCCAGGGGCTGTCAGTGTCCATCGACCAATTGCTCAAGTACCTCCCCCCACCCCCGACTGCTGCATTGGATGCATCCACTGTGAGGGTGGTCGGGGCATCTGTCTGTGGTGTGGTGCTGGCCAGGACATCTTTGGCCTTCTGGAAAGCTTCCGACACTTCTTCATTCGACTCGACCTCTCTCTTTTTCCCTGCCAAGAGGGAGAATAATGGGGACATGATGCAGTATGTTTTCCCCATCAACGGAGGTTCGTAAAGCTTTCGAGGGCATCAAGGATGAGATTGCCAAGGCGGCGATGCAGGCCATTGATGAATCCACCCCGTTCTAAGTGGAAAGTGATACCTCTGATGTTACCCTCGCAGTCACGCTGAACCTGGCAGGCAGGCCAGTGGCATTTTTCTCTCGAACACTCCAGGGCCCAGAACTCAGGCACTCAGCAATAGAGAAAGAGGCCTAGGCCATAGTGGAAGCTGTGCGCCACTGGAGGCATTATTGGGGTGGTAAACCATTTACCCTGCTGACAGACCAGCTGAGGAGATTTGGGAACTGTCCCATAACTGCTCAGTCTCTGCCGAATGCAAGCCGCATTTTTACAGATTGGATAGAGCCCAACTGATTAAGCCAACCCGTCCCTTTGAACATCTTAGTATGGACTTCATGGGTCACCTCCCATCCAATAACAGGAATCTCTACTTCCTGAATGTAGTGGATGAGTACTCCGGTTTCTGTTAGTTATCCCTTGTCCGGATACGACCGCAGCCACAGTCATCAAAGCCTCCGGGCCATATTCACTATGTTTGGATATCCCAGCTACATACACAGTGACAGGGGTTCCTCCCTCAACCCCTGCGGGAATGGGCAAGTGGAGAGAGAGAACAGTATAACCTGGAGAGCATTCCTGCTGGCCCTCACATCAAAAGTGATGCCCGTCTCCCAGTGGCAAGAGGTACTACTGGACGCGCTGCATGCTCCTGGGTCCCTGCTGTGCACAGCTACTAATGCCACCACCCCTCATGAGAAACTCTTCCCAGGAGATCGGCATCCGGAACCACTATACCAGTCTGGCTGACACTGGGGCCAGTACTTCTTCACAGACATATTAGACCCCATAAGACAGATCCCCCAGTGGAAGAAGTGCACCTGGTGCACGCGAACCCACAATATGCATTTGTGCGGTACCAGGACAGGAGGGAGGACACAGTGTCAGTCCGAGACCTGGCCCGGGCAAGTACACTAACACTGATCAGGTGACCACAGAAGAACCAGTCGGTCAATCGACACATCACCCATCCATATCCCAGGATTTTGATGTATTTCCCCCCCCCCGATAACCGTACAACCCCCTCCCCCAGCACCAGTCACCAGTCAAGCACTGGCAGCGGTCAATCTCACAGAGATCTCACCAGCAGGGAGCCCACCCCATCAGGCAACGAAGGGCTCTAACCAAAATTCCATCCACACAAGTACACAAGCCTATGAGCTCAACCCAGGAACAACGGGCCTCACCCAGTGCCTCGGAAATCACAGAGGATCACGAGACCAGCAGACAGGCTGAACCTGTGACAGACATTCTGAACGATGTATATATGTAATAAAGTACAGTTTGTATTCCGTGTCGCCACATCACCCTACCGGGTTTTATCTCAAAAGAAGGGGTGAATGTGGTGAAAGGCCTTTGTACAGACGTATGGACTGACCAGTCCAAACCTACCTGACCTTCCCCAACCCCTCCCTTGGCACCTCCCTGGATTTCCCAATAAAGGCTGGAGTGCCCGGACTTGCCCTCCTTTGCTCCTGTACCTGGAACCTGGCCAAGCCGTTTAATCACTCCATCATGTTGATGAGATTATTGCGTGCACCAGTTTTAAAAAGCTGTGATTGACTGTTTGAGTAAATGACTTTCACTCAACTTCGACTCGACTACGTTTGATCATTTCCTCGTTCTTCATTTCACCCTGCGACACAGTTGCTACATTGGTGACCCCAATGGGCCCAAACAGAATTGGGCCCAATGTGGACAACACAGCAGTTTTGCTCAAACTGCCTTTCTTTTGGACCACTCAACCTGAAGTTTAGTTTGGGCAGGCTGAGGCCCAGTTCCACATTTGCAAGATAGAAGTGGATGCCCACGACCAGGTCACAGCCGGTCAAGCAGTGAATTTCCTTCGGGACCCACCAGCTCTCAGCAAGTACAAAGCTCTAAAACCCCTTCTCAGGATTTACGGTCTCTCACGGCATGAGCAAACTGCACGGCTTCTCTATATCGAAAGCCTGCGGGACCGCACAGCTTGCAAAACAAGAGTTGAACAAAATGGAGGAACTTGGAATCATACACAGATCTGATAGCCTGTGGGTCTCCCCACAACATATGGTGCCCAAAGCCACAGGAGGCTGGAGACCTTGCGGGGATTACAGGCATCTCAACAACGCTACCACTGTAGACTTCTACCCTCTGCCCCATATGCAGGATTTTACAGCTAATCTTCACAGAGCCAGGATATTTTCTTAAATTGACTTGGTGCGTGGGTACCACCAAATACCTGTAAACCTGGAGATGTGCTTAAGACGGCCATCGTAACACCATTCGGCCTCTTCAAATATTTGAGAATGCTGCTCAAAATGGGCTCAAAAATGCTGCACGAATATTCCAGCGATTAATGGACACAGCGTAGCATAGACTCCTTTTTATATACTTGTAAGATATACTCATCACCAACCACTCCCACAAAGAACACCTGCAGCATCTGCTGCCACAACTTGAGTTTGGATTAACTGTGAACCCTGCCAAGTGCAATTTTAGGCAGTCCTCTATCAAGTTCTTGGGACATTAGGTCAGCAGATGGGGGTCATTTCATTACCTGGCGAGGTGGAAGCCATCCTCAAATTCCTGAAGCTTGTTACCATCAAAGGACTCCAGGAATTTGTGGGAATGGTCATTTTCTATTGTTGCTTTCTACCTTCTGCAGTTCGTATTATGAAACCCCTTTTTAACCTCATGTTGAGTGGACAAAGGAGATGACAGTAGCATTCCAGCAGACCAAAGAAGCCTTAGAGAAGGCAACATTGCTGGCCCATCCACAAATGGATGCACCAACCACCTTGACAATAGACGCATCCAATGCCACAGTAGGCAGGGTCTTGGAACAGAACACCAATGCACAATGGAAGCCACTACTGTTTTTTAGTGGGCACCTCCCCTCCAGAAACGAAATACAGCACATTCAATAGGGAACTGCTGTCCCTGTACCTAGCGGTCAGACATTTCCACTATTTTTTGGAAGGCAGGGACTTCACAGTTTTTACTGGCCACAACTGCTAACATTTGCCTTCGCGAAGGCATCAGATCTTGGTCAGCCCACCAGCAATGCTACCTATCTTACATGGTCGGTAGCCTTGTCCGCTTCCGTCTTCTCAGGAAGTGAGCCTTTGAGGAGATGTTGAGTGTCCACAATTGGTCACTGAATGTTGGCCATAGAATATTGGGCTTTCTACTCCCCTCATTACAGGAAGGGCGTGGAAGCTGTGGAAAAGGTGCAGAGGAGATTTACCAGGATGTTGCCTGGATTGGAAAATAAGTCTTATGAGGCAAGGTTAGAAGAACTGGGACTTTTTGGAGTGAAGAAGGATGAGAGGTGACCAAAATTATGAGAAGCACAGATTGGGTGACAGCCAGCACCTTTTTCCCAGGTGAAAAGCCAGAGGATGTCTGTCCAAATTGAAGGAAGGGAAATTTAGGGGAGATGTCAGGGGTAAGTGTTTTTACACAGAGAGGTGTGGGGGCCTGGAATGCCTTGCCGAGGGTGGTGGTGGAGGCTGGTACATAAGGGGCATTTGAGAGACTCTTTGACAGACACATGGATGGAAGGAAAATAGAGGGTTACGGGGTAGGGGGAGTTTAGTATATTTTTGGTAGTTATATATGGATTGGAACAACATTGTGGGCTGAATGGCCTGTACTGTGCTGTAATGTTCTATGTTCTAGAGATATATACAAAATTATGAGGCATTTTCCACTGAGTTTAGGTGAGACAAGATAAGAAGACAGGTGAAAGGTGGAAGTGTGGAATGAGCTGCCCGTTGAGGTGGTAGATGTGGGTTCAATTTTAACATTTAAAAAAGTATGGACAGAGACATGGATTGGAGGAGCATGGAGGGCAATAGTCTTGGTGCAGGTTGATGGGACTGGGCAGAATAAATAGTTCAGCACATACTCGATGAGCTGAAGGGCCTGTTTCCATTCCACAATGTTCTGTTCTCCATGTGTGAGTTTACTCAAAGGGAAAATAAAGAGGACAGATGGGGGGGATATTTGATGTCTCTGGCAGAATAGGTGAAGGAGAATCCCAGAAGACTATCAGTGTATTAAAGGCAAAGAGTATAGAGAGAGAGAGGAGGGTTCTCTTGATAATCAAGCCTGGACCTTGATGACCAGTGGTTTGACACATTGATCGGTGGTGATGCTTATATTAATGTCTTGGACGACAATGGAGTTTGCATGGTCAGGAAGTTTATGGGTGACACCAAATTTGAACAATGAAGGTTATCGAAGGCCGCAGCTGGATGCAGATGATCGGAGAAAATGGGCAAGGAAGGGCAGATGGAATCTAACTCGTTCTGGGGAATGAACCTGGTCAGGAGGGGGATCTCTTGGTGGGGAACATGTTGGTGAGAGTGACCACAACTCCCCGAGCTGCAGCATCGCAACAGAAAAGGATAAATGCAGACAAAATGGGAAGGTTTTTAATTGGGGTGTGATAGTACTGATTCTATCACCAATGTGAGGATGTATATATTGTGGTATAGGATAGTTGTGATTGGCTGAGAGCGTAGCCACACCTACTGGCAGGTCTTAAAGGGTTGCTCCAAGCCAGACCCAGATCATTCTGGACTGGTCGACCTACATGTGATACTCTCCAGTCTTCTAGTTAATAAAAGCCTTGGTTTGGATTTACACGCCTTTGATTCTTTCGACGTGCACTACAATTTTATTAACTAGAAAGTTTTCAAGGGATGGAGCGTATGCTGCGACCAGAACGCCTCAACATCGACCCGCAGTCGGCTATAGCTCCAAATGACTAAGCAGTAGGTGAGATGTTTCAAAGTTTACCTACAACTCTCTGATCCTGCTGTGGTGGAGGACGGCCATTGATTACCAGTATTGGTCTATGGTGTCCCCGAGAGTCTATGAGAGCATTCAGGATGCAGCCACTTATGTCGCAGCCATGAAGATGCTGAAAGGACTCTATGAGCGACCAGTAAACAGGATCTACGCCCGGTACAACCTAGCGACCAGGAGCCAACTGCCCGGTGAGTCCTGTAGAGCTTATCTCCAAGCACTAAGGGCACTGGGCAGAGCCTGTGCCTGCACAGACAGAACTGCTGCTGAGATCACCGACGATCTCATTCGGGATGCTTATGTGGCCGGGCTCTGATAAGCAGCACCTGCTAGAGCACAGGGGAGAAAATCTAGAGGACATGGTCTGGATCACCGAGACAATGGAGGATGAGGTCTTAAGTATGGACGCTTACTCTCAGGGCTGGACCTCACAAGGTGAGTAGGATGCCCTCCCTCAACCCTACTGTCGGCCGCCACTACACTGCCTGATGCGACCCCGAAGTGCTACTTTTGTGGGAGGGACAAGCGCAGCAGGTCCCAGTGTCTGGTGAAGAGAGCCAGGTGCCAGAGGTGCCTTAAAAATGGCCACTCTTTAACTGTCTCTCCAAAATGGTTGCCGTCAAACACAGTGTCTCGCGTGAGGCCCAAACGTCAACCTCCCATTCAAACATCTCTTCTCCAGAGCTCTCGTCCAATGAGAACGAAGGCTCCATCACACGACAGTGCCTGACGTCATGGGGCAGGCGCCGAGCGTGGAAGGTAGACTCAACCCTCACCACGATGATGTTGGCCTGCTTGGCCCTCCCACATGGAGCAACGACTGCCCAGGCCCCAGCCCCGACTTCAGCAACCATTGCCGCCAATCTGAAAAATGCTGCTGCCGTTACCGTTGCCAACGCTGCAAATCAGGGACCCACCGACACTGGCAACCAGGTACCCACCACGGCGGCTGCTACTACTACCACCACCGACACTGCAGACCTGGTACCCGCTGACGCTATCGACCTGGTACCCACCACTGCTACCACCAATGACTGACTGCCCCACTGCCGACTGCAAGCAGTGACCCCCAGCACTTACTGTTGGCTGGCTGACGCCCCCAGCAGGCTCCAGGCAGTAGCCCCAGCTCCTCGATGCTGACAGCTCCAGCCCGACTCCTTCTGTGACGTCACCACGCACAGGTAGTGCACTTCAGGTCGGACGCTGCGTGATGTCATCACATAAGACTCCACTGTTCCCAGCACAGGTCGCTGCATCAGTGACCCTGGACCAGGACTGCCCCCATCCCCTCACAAAAGCGATGAAACTGATGGAATCTAACTCGTTCTGGGGAAGTTTTAATTGCTTATTTGACTCGGGGTCAACCGAGAGTTTTATCCGTCCAGACCTGGTCCAACGATGCGGACTGGTTATTCTCCCCACTGACCAGAGAATTTCATTGGCGACTAGGTCACACTCGACTGGGGTAAAGGGGTACTGTGTGGTGACCCTGAAAGTCCAGGCTATAACATTGACCGATTTTAAACTGTTAGTCCTCCCTCAACTGTATGCTCCCGTATTGCTGGGACTGGATTTTCAGTGCCAGTTCCGAACTGTTTTCCTGCACTATGGGGGGCCCCACACCCCACTCTCTGTCTGTAACCACTCCACCCCGGAGGCCTCCTGCCAGTGACAGCCCACACCACCAGCCCCCGCGCCCCACTTGTAACCTCTGCACCCTCCGGGACACTCCTCGAGCACTGTTTGCAAACCTCACCCCTGGCTGGAAAACAGTGGCCACCAAAAGCCGGCAGTATAGTTAAGAAGACAGGAAGTTCATCACAAGCGAGGTGCGCAGACTGCTGGACGAGGGCATTATCGAACATAGCTCGAGTCCATGGAGGGCCCAGGTGGTGTTTGTTAAAAACGGGGAGAAGCTGCAAATGATGGTTGACTACAGCCAGACAGTCAACCGCTTCATACTTCTGGATGCGTACCCACTTCCACGGATCACAGGTGTGGTGAATCAGATTTCCCAATACCGTGTGTTCTCCACCATTGACTTACGTTTGACCTATCACCAGCTCCCGGTCCGCCTAGAAGACCGACTTTTCACGGCCTTTGAAGCGAATGGGCGGCTGTATAAATTCCTCAGGGTACCCTTTTGGGTCACGAATGGTGTTGCAGATTTCCAGTGGGAAATGGACCGGATGGTAGACCAGAACGGGCTAACAGCTACTTTCCTGTATTTAGACAACATCACCATCTGTGGACCATGGTGCCAACCTCAAGAAATTTTTTCAGACTGCGATTCGGCTAAACTTAACCTACAATTTCGACAAGTGTGTCTTCCGAACCACTCGGCTTGCAATTCTAGGTTGCGTGGTGGAAAACGGGGTGGTGATGCCGGATCCTGACCACATGTGTCCCCTCATGGACTTGCCACCCCACACACCCAAAAGGCACTCAGGCGCTGCCTGGGTTTCTTTTCATACTATGCCCAATGGGTTCCACACTATGCCGACAAGTTACGGCCACTTATCAAGATCATCTTCTTCCCCCTGTCAACCGAAGCCAGAGCAGCCTTTGACCGCATCAAATCGGACATCGCCGCTACAATGCTGCACGTCATCAACTAGTCCATTCCATTCCAAGTCGAGAGCGATGCATCCGATTTTGCACTGGCGGCCACTTTGAACCAGGCCGGCTGGTAACCTCCAGGACCCTCCAGGGTCCTGAGAGCCGACATTCCTCTGTCGAGAAGGAGGCCCAGGCCATCGTCGAAGCAGTACATCGTTGGAGGCACTACCTCACTGGCAGGCGCTTTACACTGCTGACCGACCAACGGGCAGTCTCCTTCATATTTAGCAGCACCCAGCGAGGTAAGATCAAGAACAACAAGATCGCTAGGTGGAGAATCGAACTCTCCACCTTCAATTATGACATACTGTACCGGCCTGGTCAACTCAACGACCCGCCAGATGCACTCTCCAGGGGGACTTGCACCAATGTACAACTGGACAGGCTGCAGGGACTCCACGAGGAGCTCTGTCATCCAGGGGTCACTAGGTTCGCGCACTTGTTAAGGCTCGCAACTTACCCTACATGGTTGAGGAGATTCACTCCATGATCCGACCTTGCCTGGTGTGCACTGAGTCCAAGCTCCATTTCTTCCGACCAGAGAACACCCATGTCATCAAAGCCATCTGGCTCTTTGAATGCCTCAGCATGGACTTCAAGGGGCCCCTACCATCGACCAACCATAACATCTACATTCTTATGGTGATCGACGAGTATTCTCGCTTTCCGTTCGCTGTGCCCTGCTTGGACATGACTGCCTCCTCAGTCATAGAGGCCTTGCACGGCATCTTCGCCATCTTCGGGTACCCGAGTTACATCCACAGTGACAGGGGGTCCTCGTTTATGAGCGCAGAGCTGCGGCAGTACCTTCTGGAGTGTGGTATTGCTTCGAGCAGGACCACCAGCTATAACCCATGTGGTAATGGGCAGGTCGAAAGAGAGAATGTCACCATCTGGAAAGCGGTTACGCTTTCCCTCCAGTCTAAAGGCCACCCCAAAGCTCGCTGGCAGGACGTGCTCACTCGTACCCTACACTACATCCGCTCCCTCCTATACACCATGACCAATGCCACTCCCCATGAAAGGATGTTCTCTTTCCCAAGGAAATCCGAATTGGGAACAACCATGCCGGCGTGGCTCACGGTTCCCAGACCTGTCTTCCTGCGACGCCACGTCCGGTACTCAAAGAACAACTCTTTCGTTCACTGAGTGACGCTGCCTCATGCGAACCCACATTATGCCTACATTGAGTACCCGGATGGGCGGGAGAACACAGTCTCGGTATGGGACCTAGCCCAAGCCAGATCAGACCTAGCATTGCTCCCAACCCAACATCCTCCAACTCCTCCCCTAGGTCATGTGCTCGGACAGAGGGATCAGCACCCCCCACCAACTCAGGCCAGCCTGTCGACAATGCCGTTGGGGAATTGAGCGAGGTGGTGGCCGCACCCAATGAGCCTGCCAGTGACATGACTTCAGTGACCCCAATCCCAACATCACGGCGGTCACGCCGGACGATCAGGCCCCCCGAATGTTACAGCCCCTAAACTCCCACCAGTTTCCCCCCCCCCTCGTTTTTTTACAGCCCTCCATTCACCCCGCAGTCATTTCTCAAAGAAGGAGTGAACGTGATAGTACAGATTCTATCACCAATGTGTAGATGTATATATTGTGGTGTAGGATGGTGGTGATTGGCTGAGAGCGTAGCCATGCCTACTGGCAGGTCTTAAAGGGTTGCTCCTAGCCAGACCCAGATCATTCTGGACTGGTCGACCTACATATGATACGCTCCAGTCTTCTAGTTAATAAAAGCCTTGGTTTGGATCAACAAGCCTTTGATTCTTTCAATGTGCATGACATGGGGAAGGGCTAATTACAACAGGACGAGGCAGGAAAGAGCGAGAGTAAATTAGAAACAGATGTTCATGGGTGAAAGCACAGAAGTAACGTGGAGGAGGTTTAGGGACCTCATGCTGGGTTCAGGATAGGATTGTCCCACTGGGACAGGGAAAAGATGGTTGGAAAAGGGAACCGTGGTTGACGAAGCAGGTGAGAGAACTCGTCAAGTAGAAGAAGGAAGGGGTAGGGAGGGTTTAGTAATTTTTTTTAAAGGAAAATCAGGTCAGCACAACATCGAGGGACCATCCCACCCCCTGCTGGTCACTGGGAGTCTGGTCAGCCCCTCCCATCCCTGCTGGTCACTGGCAGACTGGTCACCCTCTCGCACCCCCTGCTGGTCACTGGGAGACTGGTCAGCCCCTCCCGTCCCCTGCTGGTCACTGGGGACTGCTCAGCCCTTCCCACCCCCTGCTAGTCACTGGGAGAGTGGTCAGCCCATCCCACCCCCTGCTGGTCACAGTGGGAATAGTCAGCCCCTCTTGCCCCCTGCTGATCACTGTGGGGAGTGCAGCCCTGCTCCACCTGCTCGTCACTGTGGGCAGTGCAGTCCCTCCTGCCCCCTGCTGATCATTGTGGGACTGCTCAGCCCCTCCCGCCCACTGCTGGTCACTGTGGGCATTGCAGCCCTGCTCCACCTGCCGGTCACCGTGGGGAGTGCAGCCCTGTCAGTCACTGAGGGGAATGCAGCTCCTCTCACCCCCTGCTGGTCACTGGGGGACTGGTCAGCCCCTCCCGCCCACTGCTGGTCATTGTGGGCAGTGCAGCCCTGCTCCACCTGCCGGTCACTGTGGGGAGTGCAGCCCTGTCAGTCACTGAGGGGAGTGCAGCTCCTCTCACCCCCTGCTGGTCACTGGGGGACTGGTCAGCCCCTCCCGCCCACTGCTGGTTACTGTGGGCATTGCAGCCCTGCTCCATCTGCCGGTCACTGTGGGGGGTGCAGCCCTGCTCTACCTGCTGGTCACTGAGGGCATTGCAGCCCTGCTCCATCTGCCAGTCACTATGGGGAGTGCAGCCCTGTCAGTCACTGAGGGGAATGCAGCTCCTCTCACCCCCTGCTGGTCACTGGGGGACTGGTCAGCCCCTCCCGCCCACTGCTGGTCACAGTGGAACTAGTCAGCCCCTCCTGCCCCCTGCTGATCACTGTGGGGAGTGCAACCCTGCTCCACCTGCTCGTCACTGTGGGCAATGCAGCCCCTCTCGCCCCCTGCTGATCATTGTGGGACTGCTCAGCCCCTTCCACCCCCTGCTGGTCATTGGGGACTGCTCAGCCCCTCCCACCTCCTGCTGGTTACTGTGGGACTGGTCAACCCCTTCCATGTCCTGCTGGTCACTGTGCGAGAGACAGAACTGGGGAGAGACGGGGCTGGGGAGAGCTGGGTAAAGATGGGGCCATGGAGGGACAGGGCTGGGGAAGGAGACGGGGAGAGACGGAGCTGGGGAAGGAGACCGGGCTGGGGAAGGAGTTGGGGAGAAACGGGCCTGGAGAAGGAGACAGGGGGTGGGCAAAGTGAGGGGGAGGATTTCAGAAAAGCCAGAGAAGTTGATATTAATGGCTGGAGGGAAGATGAGATGTTGTTCCTCCAACTTACGAGGGTCTCAGTTTGAGACCATGGTCAAACATATCAACAAGGGTCAAAAAATGTCAACAGCAACTGTCCTTTCTGAGAGGACTGGAGGACAAGGCCACCGGCTGCCAGCCTTCCACAGGAGCTCTATTGAGAATGTCCTGGCCGGTTGTGTCACAGTGTGGGGACAGTGACTGCAGAGAAATGGATCAGAGGTCAATCCACAGGGACATAAGAGCGGCAGAGAGGATCACTGGGGTCTCTCCCCTCCCCCCATCGATGTGATCTACTGTGATCGTTGTCTGAAGAGGGCGTGCAAAATCGTCGAGGGCCTCTTCCATCAGGCACATAGCATCTTCCAGCTGCTCCAGACGTGGAAGAGATCCAGGAGGATCAGAGCCAGTGCCACCAGGCTGAGGAACAGCTTCTTCCCATGGGCAGTGAGAACGGTGAATGACCAAAGGAACTGCTCACACTTACCCTCTGAGACTCAACCATTTATTGAACAATATGCATTTATTTTTATATCTGTACCGTTTGACTGTACCAGTATAATGTACGGTTATGTTTTACTCTGAGCACCAGAGAACGCTCTTTCGTCGAGTTGTCCTTATACCGTTGGATGACAATAAACGAACTTGAATAAGCAGGCAAAGCCCAACTGTGCGAGGAACTGTATCAGATGGGACAGATATTAAATGATTTTTTTTCTCATCTCTGTTCAAAAAGGAAAAGGACATTGGACTATGTGAGATAAGTGAGGCAAATGGCTTAGTTATGGAAAAGATAGGGATTAGTAAAGAGAGGGTTGTGGAGCTTCTAGGGTCAGTAAAAGTGGGTAAGTCTCCTGGTCCTGATGGGATTTTCCCCAGGATGTTAAGTGAGGTCAGAGAGCAAATAGCGGAGACACTGTCAGTGATTTTTCAACGATCACTGGACGAAGGTGTGGTGCCACGGGAATGGAGGGTTGCTAATGTAGTTCCGTTGTTTAAAAAAGGCACGAGGTGTCGGCCAAGTAATTATAGGCCTGTAAGTTTGACTTCGGTGGAAGGGAAAGTTATGGAGGGTATTCTTAGAGATGGTATTTATAAATATTTAGATAAGCAGGGATTGATCAGGTGCACCCAGCATGGGTTTGTGAAGGGGAAGTCATGTTTGACGAACCTTGTTGAGTTTTTCGAAGAAGTGACAAGAAAGGTGGATGAAGGTAGGGCAGTTGATGTCGTCTATCTGGATTTTAGCAAAGCTTTTGATAAGATTCCACATGAAAGGTTAGTAAAGAAGGTTCAGTCACGAGTGATTAATAGAGAAATAGTAAGATGGGTTCAAAGATGGCTGGAGGAGAGACAGCAGAGGGTCATGGTGGACAACTGTCTGTCAGGATGGAAGCCTGTGACGAGCGACGTGCCTCAAGGATCGGTGCTAGGTTCCCTGTAGTTCATAATTTATATTAATGATTTGGATGATGGGGTGGTTAACTGGGTAAGTAAATACACAGATGATACGAAAATAGGGGGAGTCGTGGGTAGCGAGGAAGGTTTTCAGGGATTACAGAGGGATTTGGTTTGTCTGGAAAATTGGGCCGAAAGATGGCAGATGGAGTTTAATGTAGAGAAGTGTGAGGTGATTCATTTCAGTAAAAATAATCAAAATAGTTTTACTTTGGTGCTCGGAGTAAAACACAACCGTACATTATACTGGTACAGTCAAACGGTACAGATATAAAAATAAATACATATTGTTCAATAAATGGTTGAGTCTCAGAGGGTGAGTATGTAGTAAAGGGGAGGACATTGGGGAATGCACAAGAACAAAGAGATCTTGGAGTTATGGTGCAGTGTTCCTTGAAGGTGGATTCCCATGTAGACAGGGTGTATAAGAAGGCATTTGGTATGTTAGCCTTCATAAATCATAGCATAGAGTATAGGAGCTGGGAAGTGATGCTGCGACTGTTTAAGGCGTTGGTGAGGCCAGGTTTGGAGTATTGTGTTCAATTCTGGTCTCCAAATTATAGGAAGGATATAGAATAGGTGGAGAGGGTGCAGAGAAGATTTACCAGGATGTTGCCTGGCTTAAAATACCTCGAGTACAGAGAAAGATTGAAGAGGTTAGGACTTTATTCCTTGGAGCATAGATGGTTGAGAGGGGATTTGATAGAGGTATTTAAAATTATGAAGGGAATAGATAGACTAGATGCAAGTAGACTCTACCCCCTGAGAGCAGGGGAGGTTGAAACAAGAGAACACAAGTTGAGGGTAAGGGGGCAAAATTTTAGGAGAAACATTAGAGGATGTTTCTTCACTCAGAGAGTGGTGGCTGAATGGAATAATCTTCCAGAGGAAATAGTTGAGGCAGAGTCAATTCTTTCATTTAAGAGGAGGCTGGATATGTACATGGATAGGAGGGGATTGGAGGGTTATGGGCGGAGAATAGGTGGGGGGGATCTAGCAGAGTTGTTTGAGTCAACTGGCGTGGACTTGAAGGGCCAAGATGGCCTGTTTCCATGCCATAAACTGTTATATGGTGTCCTGGGTAAACTTGTACCTCTCATTTTGTTTGTTTTAGATTGGTCACAGTGTTTGAGCTACTGAAAGAAAATAGACACACACACCGAGAGAGGTTCATACAAATCTTTATTACAAATTCTAAAGCTGATATCAAACTACAATATGCAAGCCCTTTCCAACGATACTTATCAACACCTGGACTGGTCCCAACTGCCGAGGCGAGGCAACGACTGCACACTTGTCAGGGCGCCAGTACCAGCTTCTCCACCTCCCCCGACCGGGACGTTGGCTGGAGTCTAGAAGTTCTTCTTGCTGAGAGATGTTGCCACCTCTTGAGAGTCTCAAACTTCAGCAGCGGGACCATGGCTTATATTACCCAAAAACTGCTTACCCAAGTACCTATTCCCAGCACAAAAAGAAAGATAGCGAGCAAGCTAGCATGCCTCGGCTTCCATCAAATAACACAACTTTCAGCTTATCACTTTGAAAACAATGGTTCATTTTGCATCAAGGCTAGGTCTCTGCCTGAAAGACTGTGACCAAAACAAGCAGGAAGATTAAATGTTCTTGGTACATAGATGTCTTTTTGAAAGATAACTGCATCTCTGTGCCCCATGATGGAATTTAGATTATGTCTGTTGAGTCTCAAACTGATTCTCCGCCTTGCAGGAGCAAAAACATGGTTTCAATCCTCCATTACATATGGTTTTATGGAAATACTTGTCCTGCATCTGTATTGTTTGTCTGTGTGTGTGTTATGTCTGGTTGTGTGTCTTTTTTTTTGCAGTGAGGACCGGATAACGTTGTTTCATCGGGTTGTACTTGTACAATCAGATGACAATAAACTTGGACGGACGTGTCAGCAAGGGAATGGGACGGGGAATTGAAATGGGCAGCCACTGGGAGATCTTTGCTATTGTAGCGGACAGAGACAAGGTGCTCAACAAAGCGAGATCCCAGTCTGCCCGACATAGAGGAGACCACAGCGGGAGCACGGGATGCAGTAGAGGACCCCTGCAGATTCACACGTGAAGTGTTGCTTCTCTTGACAGGAGTGTTTGGGGCCCCGAATGGGGGTGAGGGAGGAGGTGTGGGTACAGGTGGAGCATCTCCTGTGGTCACAGGGGTTGGTCTCAAGGGGATAATGGGTGGGGAGGGAGGAATGGACAAGGGAGGCATGGAGGGAGCGGTCCCTGTGGAAGGCAGAGAGGGGAGGAGGGGGGAATATGTGTCTGATTATGGGATCACATAGTAGATGGCACAAATGGTGGAGGAAGATGTGTTGGATGCAGAGGCTGGTGGGGTGTTGGGTGAGGGCAAGGGGAATCCTGTCCTTATTGAACATGGGGGTGTAGGGGCCAGGGTAGATGTGTGGGTAATGGAGGATATGCAGGTGAGGGTTGAGTTGATGGTGGTGGAGGGAAACCCATGTTGTTTGAAGAAGGACATCTCTGATGATCTGTCATGGATGTCCTCATCCTGGAGACAGAGAAGTTGAGAGAAGGGAATGGAATCCATAGAAGGGACAGGGTGGGAGGAGGTGTAGTCAAGGGGGCTGTGGGAGTTGGTGGATTTGTAGATGATGTCCATAGAGAGTTTGTCTCCTGAGATAGAGACAGAGAGATTGAGGGAAGGGAGGGTGTTGCTAGAGATGGACCAAGTGAATATGAGGTCGGGGTGTGAGCTCATCATGAGTACGTGAGGCAGAACCATTCCTCATCTTTTTATGTTCTTAAACCAAATCTTCTCAGATTCCTGATGAAGTGGAGACATTGGTGTGTCCTCTTCATGGTCATCTCAAGGTGCTGCCTCGAGGAGAGGTCTTCTGAAACGTGGACTCCCAGGAAGGTTCTAACCCTCTCCATGTCCGTCCCATCAATGTGAATGTGTGGGTGGGACCTCTGACCTCTCCTTCCTCAAATCAATAATCAGCTCCTCATTCTTGGTGACTTTGAGAGCAAGATTGTTCCAACACCACTCAACCACCCATAATCTCCAGCCTGTGATACGAATCGACATTTTCAGTCACTCGGCCAACAACATGACGTTTTCAGCAAATTCATTAAAACTCTATCTGTACCTTAACATAGAAAATAAGTGTAGGAGGAGGCCATTTGGCCCTTCAAGCCTACACCACCATTCATTTTGATCATGGCTGATCATCCACTCAGTACCCTGTTCCAGCTCTCTCCCCATAGCCCCTGATCCCCCTAGTCACAAGTACTAAATCTAACTCTCTCTTAAAAATATCTATGGAACCGGCCTCAATCACTTCCTGTGGCAGAGAATTCCATAAATTCACCACCCTCTGAGTGAAAAAATTCTTCCTCATCTCAGTCCTAAAGGACTTCCCCTTTATCCTAAAACTGTGACCCCTGGTTCTAGACTTGCTCAATATTGGGAACAATCTTCCTGCATCTAGCCTGTCAAATCCCTTAAGAATTTTGAATGTTTCTATTAAATCTCCTCTCAATCATCTAAACTCCAGCGAGTACAAGCCCAGTCGTTCTAGCCTTTCTTCATATGCAAGTCCTGCCATCCCTGGTATCAATCTGATGAACCTTTTCTCCACTCTCTCCATGGCAATGATGTCCTTCCTCAGATAAGGAGACCAAAACTGTACACAATGCTCCAGGTAAGGTCTCACCAAGGCCCTATACAACTGCATCAATACCTCTCTGCTCCTGTACTCGAATCCTCTTGATATGAACGCCAACATACCATTTGCCTTTTTTAGCTTGCTCCACCTGCCTGCCCACTTTTAATGACTGATGCACAGCGACACCCAGGTCTCTTTGCATCTCCCCTTTTCCTAATTGGATACCATTAACATAGTACTCAGCCCTCCCATTCTTTCTTCCAAAATGGATAACCACACACTTATCCACATTATATTGCATCTGCCATGCATTTGCCCACTCACCCAACCTGTCCAAGTCACCCTGCACATTCTTAACAGCCTCTACACAGCTTACAATGGCACCCAGCTTCGTGTCATCTGCAAACTTGGAAATGGTGTTTTCTATTTCCTCATCTAAATCATTAATATATATTGTAAATAACTGGGGTCCCAGCACTGAGCCTTGTGGTACCCCACTAGTAACTGACTGCCATTCCGAAAAGTACCCGTTTATTCCTACTCTTTGTTTCCTATCTGTCAGCCAATTCTCTATCCACCTCAATACCATATCCCCTATACCGTGTGCCTTAAGTTTGTATAGTAATCTCCTGCGTGGGACCTTATCAAAAGCCTTCTGAAAATCCAGGTTCTCCCCTATCCACTCTACTAGTTACATCCTCAAAAAATTCAATAAGATTAGTCAGACACGGTTTTCCCTTCATAAAACCATGCGGCTCTGACCAATGAATTCACCACTTTCCAGATGTGCCGCAATCTCATCTTTAATAAATGACTCTAACATTTTCCCCACTGCCGATGTCAAGCTAACCCGTTCTATAATTCCCTGATTTCTCTTTCCCTCCCTTTTTAAAAAGTGGAGTTACATTAGCCACCCTCCAGTCCTCAGGAACTACTCCAGAATCTAAAGAGTTTTGAAAAATTATCAACAATGCGTCCACTATTTCATGGGCTACTTCCTTTAGCACTCTGGGATGCAGACCATCTGGCCCTGGGGACTTATCTGCCTTTAATCCCTTCAATTTATCCAACACAACCTCATAACTTACACTTACTTTCCCCAGTCCTTCCATCACATTAGCCCCATGGTCCCCTATTATTTCCTGAAGATTATTCATATTTTCCCTAGTGAAGACTGAAGTAAAGTAGTTATTTAATTGGTCTGCCATGTCCTTGTTCCCCATGACCAATTCACCTGCTTCTGACTGCAAGGGACCCACATTTGTCTTTACTAGTCTCTTTCTCTTTACATATCTATAAAAACTTTTGCGTCATTTTTTATGTTCCCTGCCAACTTTCTCTCATGATCCCTTTTACCTTTCCTGATTAATCCCTTTGTCACCACTCTGAATTTCTCCCAATCCTCTGGTATTCTGTCTTTCCTGGCTAGTCTATACACTTTCTCTTTACACTTGATATTCTCCCTGATTTCCTTTGTTATCCAAGGATGTACTACCCTCCTTGAGTTATTCTTTTTCCAAACCAAACACTGTATTTCATCCAGGTGAGCCTTAAATGCTTGCCATTGCCTTTCTACAGTTAATCCTTTAAGTAACATTTGCCAATCTAACTTAATCAATTTGCATCTCATACCCTCAAAGTCACCCTTCTTTAAGTTCAGAACCTGAGTTACAGAATTAACCCTGTCACTTTCCATCCTAATGTAAAATTCCACCATATTGTGGTCACTCTTGTCCAAAGGGCTTCGCACAACAAGATTGTTAACTTACCCTTCCTCATTACTCAGAACCCAGTCTAGAATGGCCTGTTCCCTCGTTGGTTCTTCAACATACTGGGTTAGAAATTGATCCCGTATACCTTCTAAGAAATCGTCCTCATCAGTACCCTTACCAATTTGATTCATCCAGTCTATATGGAGATCAAAGTCACCCATTATAACTGCCTTCCCTTTGTTACACACATTTCCAATTTCCTGTTTAATGCCATCCCCAACCTCTCTACTACTGTTAGGTGGTCTATATACAACTCCCACTAACGTCTTCTTCCCCCTTGCATTTTGCAGCTCTACCCATATTAATTCCACATCATTCAAGCTAACATTCTTCCTTTCTATTGCTTTTAACTCCTCTCTAACCAACAATGGTACCCCACCTCCTTTTCCTTTCTGTCTGTCCCTCCTGAATATTGAAAATCCATGAATGTTAAGCTCCCAGCCTTGGTGCCCTTGAAGCCATGTCTCTGTGATCCCAACTATATCATAGTCATTTACAGCTATCTGCACATTCAAATCCTCCACCTTATTACGAATACTCCTTGCATTAAGACACAAGGCCTTCAAGCCTGTTTTTACCAGAGCCTTAACCCTACCACCATTATGCTGTCAAGTGACCCTTTTTACATTTTTGCCCTGAGGTTACCTGCCTGCGTCTTTTGCTTTTCACCCTCCTATCTCCGACTTCTTCCCACATGCTGAACCCCTCCATCTCTCTACTCCTGATCCCATCCCCCTGCCACATTAGTTTAAACCTTCCCCAACAGCACTACCAAACACACTCCCGAGGGCATTGATCCCGGCCCTGCCCAGATGGAGACCATCCTGTTTGAACTGATCCCATCTGCCCCAGAACCGATTCCAATGCCCCAAGAATCTGAACCCTTCCCTCCTCCACCACTGTTCGAGCCACATATTCATTCGATCTATCCTGCAATTCCTACTCTGACTAGCACTGACAATAATCCAGAGATTATTACCCGAGAGGACCTACTCCTTAACTTCCTTCCAAACTCCCTGAATTCTGCTTGTAGGACCGCATCCCACTTTTTCCCTATGTTGTTGGTACCAACATGGACCACGACAGTTGGCTGCTCACCCTCCTCCCCATCCAGAATGCCCTGCAGCTGCTCCGTGAAATCCCCGATCCTTGCACCCGAGAGGCAACACACCAACCGGGAGTCCCGTTTACAGCCACAGAAGCTCATGTCTATTCCCCTTACAATTGAACCCCCTATGACTATTGTCCTACCACTCTTTTTCCGGCCCTCTTGCACAGCACAGCCACTCACAGTGCCCTGACCCTGGCTACTGCTGCCTTCTCCTGATGGGCCACCTCCCCCAACCACATTCAAAGCGGAATATCTGTTTTTTAGGGAGATGACCACAGGAGACTCCTGCACTACCTTCCTGTTATTACTCGGGGTCACCCAGTCCCTATCCCCCTCAACTCTATGAGGCTGTGGTGTGACCAACTCGCTAAAGGTGCTATCCACCAAATCCTCAGCATCCCGGATGCTCCAGAGCGAATCCATGCGGAGCTCCAGTGCCGTCATGTGGTCAATCAGGAGCAGCAGGTGAACACACTTCCTGCACACGTAGTTCCCAGGGACACTGTCAGTCACCCTGAGTTCCCACATAGCACAAGAGGAGCATGGCACGGGACTGACCTGCCATGTCTGAAATGACTGCCTATGATTGAGTTAAATGAAAAAAGAAAAAAAGCAACTTACCCCTTTACCTGTGCCTCAGCTTCTCTGCGCCTATGTCTCTCGAGCCAAAGTCTCAAGTCTCCACTCCTTCACTCACTCACTCGCTGGCCACTCCCTCACCTTTCACTCCTTTTATTTTATTGGCCCTTAGGCAATTTACTTACTGCTCTAGCAGTCTCTCTTCGTCCCTCCTCCAACTTAAACACATTTTCTGAGGCAGCCTCGACTTGTTCCATCAGACAGCAAATTCCTACTCCCTGAGAAAAGCCGCTCCTCCTCCTTTCTCTGTTAAATCTATTTATCTGAACCTTGAGGCTGTGTCCCCTTGTTCTAGTCTCACCTGCCACTGGAAACAACCTCCCTGCTTCTATCTTATTTATTCTTTTCCTTTCTTTATACATCTGTCAGTTCTCCACTCATCCTTCTTAACTCCTTAGAACCATAGAACATTACAGCACAGAAACAGGCCCATTTGGCCCTTCTGTGCCAAACTATTTTTCTGTCTAGTCTCTGCACTCCTATCTTATTGATCTCTTTCCTGTAATTCGGTGACCAAAACTGCACATAATCCTCCAAATGTGGCCTCACCAATGTATTGTACAACTTTACCATAACATCCCAACTCGAGGTTACGTATGATACAATATAACTGGATACACAGGCTATACATTACACCTCAAAAGTTAAATAAATGGGACCCAACAGTATCTGATAGATGTTTTCGCTGTAAAAAGGAAATGGGAACAACAATTCATGCAATCTGGACATGTGAGAAAGTAGAAAAATTTTGGGAAGATCTTAACCAAATATTAAATAAAATTACAGAAAACAATATACCAAAGAATCCAGAGATCTTCCTCCTAAGTAACATAAAAAACAAAGAATTTGGAATTGATTTGGAGGATGCACAAAAAAGATTTGTTAAGATAGCTCTAGCCGTAGCAAAAAAATGTATTATGTCAACCTGGAAATTGGAAGATAATTTGAAAATACAACAATGGTATATAGAAATGAATAAATGTATTCCATTAGAAAAAATAACATATAGTTAAAGAAATAATATTGAAATATTTGAACGAATATGGGAGCCTTACATTAAATACAATAGAGAAAACCTACCGGGGACAATCATTACCTAAATTAACGAAAGGAGAAGGAAATGAAAAGAATTGACTCAGTGGAATTTCTTGTTTATTTTTATTGAATGACAACATTGTTTGACTGGTTTAATGTATCCTAGATTTTGTACTTTAAATGGATGGGGGGTGGGAGTTAGGGAGGGTGGGATGGGAGGAGGGAGGGGGGGGGAGAAAATGACACTGTATATATTTGAAAAGTAAAATGCATGTATCATGGTCAATGTGGTTTATGGTGTGAAAAATAAAAATTTAAAAAAAAAACATCCCAACTCCTGTACTCAGTACTTTGATCTATAAAGGCCAATATGGCAAAAGTTCTCTTTACAACCCTGTCCACCTGTGATGCCACTTTCAGGGAATCATGTCTCTGTATTCCCAGATCCCTCTGTTCTACCACACTCCTCACTGCCTGACCATTCACTCCAGTGAGCGTTGTCCCAGGCCAGTCAATCGCTCCTAAGAAGCAACTCCTTTGATTTCCTGAATCCCCCTGGCGAACCTCCTCTCCACCATGTCCAAAGCCAGTACATCCTATCTCTAGTCTGGAGGCCAGAACTGTGCACAATTCTCCAGTGCCCTGCATTACTGCAGCAGAACTTCCTCACTCTTGAATTCAATCCCTTCAGGACTGAAGGCCAACATCCCATCTGCTGCCTCGATAACCTGTTACACCTGCAAACCCAGGTCTTTCTACACAACAGCACATTGCAATTTTCACAGTTTAAATCATAGTCTGATTTACCTACCTCACATTTACCCCATGTGCCAGACCCTCACTCACCTCACCTGTCCTCTATCTTTCTGTAGACACTGTGACCTCTGTACAATTTGCATTTCCACCCAATAAGGCCGCGCGGTTGGCGTAGTGGTTCATACAACGCCGTTACAGCACCAGTGATCAGGACCGGGGTTTGAATCTGTAAGTAGTCTGTTCGTTCTTCCTGTGTCTGCGTGGGTTTTCCCTGGGGGCTCCTGTTTCCTCCCACCATTGAGACATACTGGGGGTTGTCGGTTAAAGGGGTATAAATTGGGTGGCACGGACTTGTGGGCCAAAGAGCATGTTACCATGCTGTATGTCTACATTTTAAACTTTTAGTGTCATCCACAAACTTGGATATGGGACTTGGTCTCCTCTTCCAGATCATTAATGCATGTCACGAATGGTTGCAGGCCCAACACTGGCCCCTCAGGCACTCAGTCCAGAATTTGAACCAGAGGAGTGCCCATTGCCCCCCACTCTCTGCCTCCATGTTCAGACATTACCCCCTGCATCCTGATCTGTGTCTGGCACCTCAACTAACACCTTCTGGTCATTTTAAGTACCGTATCTGCCACCGTACAGGGCCCCGCCCCCAAATTTTCACCTTAAAATCGGGTTCGTCCTGTACACCGGTTCTAAAATCAGTCCCTCGACGATGAAGTTTCAACGCCAGCTCTGATGCAATCTCACGCATGCCCCGTTAGTTATTTGGAAAATGTCAGTGCTTCTCAGTGAGGTTCATCTGCCCGGTCCAACTGCTGCCAGCATTGTACAGGCTTCAAACAGCCTGTTACAGGAGCCAACAGTGGTTTATTTTAAAATATCCCAATAAAATTTAAATGATCATCTGTTAATAAAATATTGTGATTTGGTTTTAACAGCATTGACTAGTCAGAGGGAAGTACTAAATTTGAGGGATTGTCCATTCGAAGGGTATCGCTCAAAACCACCATGTTGGATAGAAATTCTGGGGTCATCCTGTGCAGCGGCAAATACAACATCCACCGATCCACTGTCCTCATATATCCTCATAGAATCCGGTAAATGGCCCATCCTGAATCCATGCTTCATCTGCCTGATGGATCCGTGCCCCACTATTCAAGCACTTCCCTGACGATGGATATTCAGCTGACTGTAGATAACTCCTTCAAACAGTGGATGTACAGTAACAATGAGATGGAATACAGGAAGGAGATTGAAAATATAGTGGCATGTTGCCAAGATTCAATGTCAGTAAAATGAAGGAGATGTTCCTTAACTTCAGGAGAGGGGGCAAGGCCCACGCCCCCCCACCCCACCCCCATCCTCACCGCAAAGGCACTTTCCTCAAAAGTGTAGATCGTTTCATGTCCTTTGTGATAAATTTCTCCAATGACATGTCCTGTGAGGAGACGGTGAAGAGAACATAAACTCCTCCACTTCCTTCGCCCGTCCATCTCTCGACAAGCTCTGAAGCCAATTCGCTGGATGGATCACCGTGTGGTACGGCAGCTCCTCTCTCAAAGATCGGAATGAACCAGCTCAGGACCTCACACAAACTCCCTTCCTCTCCACGCCCTCCTCGTGGTCCCCCCCCCAACTCAATAGTTCTGTCCAGTTACCCTGATGGCACTTTTGGAAATGCGCACGGACTGAAGGGAAGGAATGTGAAAGGAGATGGTGGGGAAGCAGCGGTTCTGGGAACACAGGGAAGGATGAGTGTACCTGATCGTAGCCATGGGATGAGGCTGGCAGCAGATGTACGGAGAATGTGGGCCATGAGGCAAACAGTCTCCATCTGTGTTCGTGTCCATTGTCAGCCTCATTCCTCCCCTGGTCAGAACGACTGGGGGTTGTCCCCCCTACACCTTTGATCCTCACAGTTGGGCAGCACTGACGCACCGGTTTCCCTGCCTCTGGTGTTGTCATGTTTTACCCTTTCACGTCTGGACGAGTGTTGGTGAAAGGTGAAAAGCTTTGGGTAAAGAATTGAAGAGAACATTTCTCAGGTGTTCTGGAAAAAGGCAGGGAGATGGGAGAATTTTCAAAGGACCACCAGTATCACAATGGGCTGAAGGGTCTGCTGTGGTGTACCATTCTTTTGCTGCCTTTTAGTAGTGAAACCACACTGAATGCTGGAGGAACTCAGCTGGTCTTTTCACCATCCATAGGAGACAAAGATCTATCACTGACGTTTCGGGCCTGAGCCCTTCCTCAAGGAATAAGCAGAATGAGCCAGAGAAAGGAAATCTCAGAAAGTCTCAGAATTCAGACAGTGCTGGGTTGGGGGAGGGATCCAGACCCACAAAGGGAGTTAATTTGATGTGATAAGGAGCGAGCTTGCAGAGAGATTTAGGCCAGTGAGAAGAGTGGGCAGAAAGATGGCAGATGGAGTTTAATGCAGATCAGTGTGAGGTGTTTCGTTTTGGAAGGGTTAATTGAAATAGGGCATACATGGTGAATGGATGGGCATTGAAGAGTCCAGTAGAACAGAGGGATCTAGGAATAATGGTAACTAGTTCCCTGAAGGTGAAGTCACATGAGGATAGGGTGGTGAAGAACACTTATGGTATGTTGGCTTTGTAAATCAGAGCATTGAGTCAAGAGGTTGGGATGTTATGTTACAATTGTCCAAGGCATTGGTGAGGCCAAACCTGGAGAATTCTGTACAGTTTTGGTCATCAAAGTATAGGAAGGATATCAATAATTTGGAGAGAGTGCAGAGAAGATTTACTAGGATGTTGCCGGGGTTAGAGAGTCTAAGTTATAGGGAAAGGTTAAATATGTTAGGACTTTATTCTTTGGAGCGTAGAAGGTTGAGAGGAGATTTGATTGAGGTATTTAAAATTATCAGGGGTATAGATGGAGTTGCTGTGGAGAGGCTTTTCCTTTAAGAAGGGGGGAGATACAAACGAGAGGACATGAGCTGAGAGTTAGGGTCAAAAGTTTAGAGGAAACATGAGGGGGGACTTCTTTACTCAGAGAGTGGTGGGTGTGTGGAACGAGCTTCCAGATGAAATGATGGAGACAGGGTTGATATTAGCATTTCAGAAGTTAGATATGTATATGGACAGGAAAGGAATGGAGGGTTACAAGTTGGATGTAGGTCAGTGGGGTTAGGAGGGGGAAAGTATTTGGCATGGACTAGAAGGATCAATTTGTCCTGTTTCTGTCCTGTAATTGTTATATGGTTATATGGAAGTAAGAATTTACCACGTCTGTGTGAAAGGAGATGGAATGGAGAGTGGAAGGAGGGGAGTGGGTTGAACAAAAGCTAGAGAAGTCGACATTAATGCCATCTGGTTGGAGGGAGCCCAGTCGGATGATGAGGTGTTGTTCCTCCAATTTAGGGGTGGTTTCCAGCTGGACGCGAGACCATGGACAGACATGTCGGCAGGGGAATGGGGAATGGACACTGCATGACCTGCTGTGTTTCTCAGCTCCTTGTGTCCTGTCTGCTCTGGTTAATGAGTGAATTTCCCAGCTGTTCTTGTGGCCAATGTCAGTCCCCTGAGCTGTTGCTCCTTTGCCAGTCTCAGTAGATAAACACCTGTTCTTTTACAAAAGAACTTTCATTCCCTGAACTCAGATTTGCTTTTGACACTTTTCATAAATTCTACTAATTGCATGTTCAGAAACACAAAAGATTTGTAGAGGCACTTGGACTGAAAGGAGCCCTGTCTGAAGGGTTGGTTCCAGTGGGAGAGAGGTTCCCTTTCTCCATCAGACAGATCCCCTCAGCATCCATGGAAAAGGATTGGCCCACATGTGTGCCAACGAGCAATAACAGAATGAAAATATGACACGATGAACGTTGAAAAGGCTTTGAAGAACTTTCCTTTGTGTGACATGAATATGACACCGGCAACGTGAAAAGACCTTGCACTGAATATTATTTATTGTGAAGAAAGGTCATTTTGAAATTTAAAAGATCAGTGTAAAAGGATCCAATGCACATTTTTCCAGCACAGAGCACTTTGGGGGCTCGGGGATTGCCTGTCCCTCTGCCCCCAGGCCTTGACCGGACTCAATGCTCAGGGAAAGTCCACAGAACCACAGTTGGGCTTTGCCTGCTTATTCAAGTTCGTTTATTGTCATCCAACAGTACAAAGACAACTCGACGAAAGAGCATTCTCTGGTGCTCGGAGTAAAACACAACCGTACATTATACTGGTACAGTCAAACAGTACAGATATAAAAATAAATACATATTGTTCAATAAATGGTTGAGTCTTTGAGGGTCAGTGTGAGCAGTTCCTTTAGTCGTTCACCGTTCTCACTGCCCGTGGGAAGAAGCTGTTCCTCAGCCTGGTGGTGCCGGCTCTGATTCTCCTGGATCTCTTCCCCAACAGGAGCAGCTGAAAGATGCTGTGTGCGGGGTGGAAGGGGCCCTCAATGAGTTTGCATGCCCTCTTCAGTCAACGATTCCAGTAGATCACCTTGATGGGGGGGAGGGAGACTCCAGTGATCCTCTCTGCCACTCTCATAGTCCTGTGGAGTGACTTACGATCCATATCACTGCAGCAACCATACCCACATTGTGATGCAGCCGGCCTGGACGCTCTTGATAGAGGCTCCTGTAGAAGGTTGACATGATGGTGGCTGGTAGCTTTGCCCACTTCAGTCTTCTCGGGAAGGGCAGTCACTGTGGCACCTTCCTGACAAGTGAGGAGATGTTGACTGTCCACAATAGTGAAGTGAACTCCAAGCAATTTATCAGCCAGTAAGTTTGACATCGGTGGTGGGGAAACTAATGGAAGGAATTCTTAGGGATAATATGTATAAATATCTGGAAAGGCAGGGATTGATCAGGGACACCCAATGGGGTTTGTGAGGGAACAATCATGTTTGACAAATCTTGTTGAATTTTTTGAAGAGGTGACTAGAAATTGGTGAAGGTAGAGCAGTTGATGTAGTGTATTTGGATTTTAGTAAGGCTTTCGATAAGGTTCCACATGAAGCTTAGTGAAGAAGGTTCAGTCACTAGAGATTAATATAGAGATAGAAACATAGAAACATAGAAGATAAGAGCAGGAGTAGGTCATTCCGCCCTTCAAGTCTGCTCCGCTATTCAACGAGATCATGGCTGATCTTAAAGTTCAGTACCCCATCCCCACCTTCACTCCGTAACCCCTAATTCCCTTGCACTGAAGAAATATATCTAATTCCCTCTTAAATATATTCAATGAACCTGCCTCTACTGTTCTCTGTGGCAATGAATTCCACAGATTCACCACCCTCTGGGTCAAGAAATTCCTCCTCATCTCGGTCCTAAATGGTTTGCCTATTATCCTCGAACCATGGCCCCGGGTTCTGGATTTTCCCATCCTTGGAAACATCCCTTCTGCATCCATTCTGTCCAGTCCTGCCAGAATTTTATAGGTCTCTATGAGATCCCCTCTCAATCTTCTAAACTCCAGCGAGTACAATCCCAATTTGCGCAATTTTTCCTCCTAAGTCATTCCTGCCATTCCAGGTATCAACCTGGTGAATCGCCTATGCACTCCCTCCATTGCAAGAACATCCTTCCTTAGATAAGGTGACCAAAACTGCACACAATACTCCAGGTGGGGTTTCACCAAGGCCCTGTACAGCTGCAGTAAGGTATCCTTGTTCCTATACTCAAACCCTCTTGATATGAAGGCCAACATACCATTTGACTTTTTAACCGCCTGCTGTACCTGAATGCTCGCCTTCAGAGACTGATGTACAAGTACCCCGAGGTCTCTCTGCACTTCCCCATCTCTTAATCTATTGCCATTCAAATAGTAATCTGCCCTCCGGTTTGTATGACCAAAGTGGATAACCTCACATTGATCCACATTGTAGTGCTTTGCCATGTATCTGCCCAGTCCCTCAATTTATCCAAATCACACTGGAGCTTCCTGACCCCCTCTTCCGTGCACACAACCCCTCCTAGCTTAGTGTCGTCTGCAAATTTGGAGATATTGCATCCAATCCCCTCATCCAGATCATTAATGTAAATTGTGAACAGCTGGGGTCCCAGTACAGATCCCTGTGGCACCCCACTGGTCACCGCCTGCCACTCAGAAAACGAGCCATTTATCCCAACTCTCTGTCTTCTACCTGCCAGCCAGTTCTCAATCCACATCAATACTTTGCCCCCAATCCCATGAGCCTTGATTTTGGAAGCCAGTCGTTTATGCGGGACCTTATCGAAGGCCTTTTGGAAGTCCAGGTACACCACATCCACTGGCTCTCCCCCATCTATTTTACCTGTCACCATCTCAAAGAATTCCAATAGATTTGTCAAGCACGATTTACCTTTTGTAAATCCATGTTGACTCCATCTGATCCCTTCTCTGCTAGTAATATGCTCCGCTATTACATCCTTAATAATGGATTCCATCATTTTGCCCACTACTGATGTAAGGCTCACCGGCCCATAATTCCCCGCTTTTTCTCTACCCCCCTTTTTAAATAGTGGGGTAACATTAGCTACCCTCCAATCCATGGGTACTGATCCTGAGTCTATCGAGTTCTGGAAAATAATTCTTAAAGCATCTGCTATCTGAATGGCCACTTCCTTGAGTACCCTAGGATGTAGATTATCAGGCCCTTGGGATTTATCTGCCTTCAATCCCATCAATTTCCCCAAGACCATGAGAGATACTGATTTCTTTCAGTTCCTCCCTTGCATTAGTCTCTATGTTTCCCAACATCCTTGGGAGGTTATTTGTATCCTCTCTTGTGAAAACAGAACTAAAGTAAGAATTTAATTGGTCTGCCATTTCCTTATTCCCCATTATATATTCCGCTGATTCCGACTGCAAAGGACCTACTCTGGATTTCACCAATCTTTTCCTCTTGACATATTTATAAAAGCTTTTGCAGTTGGTTTTTATATTTGCCGCAAGCTTACTTTCATAATTTATTTTTGCTCTCTTGATTAATCCCTTTGTCCTCCTTTGCTGAATCTTGAACTGCTCCCAGTCTTCGGTTGCGGTACTTTTTTTGGCCAATTGATATGCTCTCTTTTTGGACCCAATGCTGTCTCTAATATCCCTTGTTATCCACGGTTGAGTCACCTTTTTTGGTTTATTTTTATGCCAAACCGGTATAAATGATTTTTGCAATTTCTCCATTAGATCCATGAATGCTTTCCATTGTCTATCCACAATCAACTCCCCCATAAACACCACCCAATCAATCTTACTCAACTCCCGTCTCATACCATCATAATTCCCTTTATTTAAATTCAGGACCTTCGTCTCGGATTTAATTTCATCACTCTCCATGTTGAGTGAGAATTCGATCATATTGTGATCGCTCCGACCCAAAGGGCCTCGCACAACAAGATTGTTGATTAGCCCACAATCAGTGAGGTGGGTACAGCGGTGACTGGAAGATAGGCACCAGAGACTCATGGTGGACAACTGTCTGTCAGGATGGATGCCAGTGACAAGCGGTGTGCCTCAGGGATCGTTGTTGGGTCCTTTGTTGTTCATCCTTTATTTTAATGATTTGGATTATGGGGTGGTAAATTGGGTGAGTAAATATGCAGACAATAAAAAAATAGGGGGAGTTCTGGAGAGTGTGGAGGGTTTTCGTGGACTGCAGAAGGATTTGGACTGTTTGGAAAGGTGGGCTGAAAGGTGGCAGATGTAGTTTAATATAGATAAGTGTAAGGTGCTTTATTTAGGGAAAAATAACTAAAATAGGACATATGCAGTGAAGATGAGGGCATTGAGGAATGCAGAGAAACAGAGGGAATAACGGTTCAGCATTCCTTGAAGGTGGATTCCTATGTAGGGTGGTGAAGAAGGCTTTTGGTATGCTGGCCTTTATAAATTATTGCATAGAATATAGGAGCTGGGAGGTGATGTTGAGACTGTTTAAGGCACACATGTCAAACTCTGGCCCGCCCGCGATATAATTATATTTGGCCCGCAAGATCATTTCAAAAATGTATTAGAGGTGGCCCGCCCTGCAGCAAGAGCCGATGCTGTTTTTTGGTAATGTCACCCCCACCATCCTCCCCCTTAATTGCACATCCTTCCCCATTGTAACACGAGAAATTGTAACACGAGAAGTCTGTCGATGTCATCAGCCGGCAAGCCAGTTGGAAGGCTCCCCGCACAACCAGTCACTTCTCCCACCTGTCGAGCGGTGCGGCGGATGGGCAAGCACCTGTGATTTCCTGTCGGCGCGACGGGCATGGCAGGCTGCGCATGGCCCCCGGGCAGCACGAGCCCCGCGTGCTGGCACCGGACAGCTCTTCCACAGAGCAAGTGCACTTCTTCCGGTCGCCACGGCCTTCAGCGCTTGCACCCGCACAGACCCCAGGGACGGCTGGTTTGGCCCTGCACATGAAGAGAGAGATGGTGGCTGTCCGCAAAGGCTGATCGGCAGTGCGTTGGGCCTGAGTGGGTGGGTAAGCAGGGGTGGGCAGAGGGTGTAGGTGAGGAGTAATGGGCAGGGGAAGTTATGGTGGTGCGAGGGGCAGTTAGAGGGAGGGATGAGTAGAAGGAGGGGTGGATAGGGAAGAGGTAAAAGGGGAGGGGCAGGGTGAGTAGGGGAGGGGTGATTGGAGGGTGAGAGACAGGTAGAGGGAGGAACAGGTTGAGGGGAGAGGCAGTAGAGGGGAGTGTATAGGATGGGGTGGGTAGAGGCAGAGTGAGTGGAGTGAGGGGTGAGTAGAGGTTGGGTAAAGGACTGGTCAGGTAGAGGGATGGTGGGTCGAGGGTGAATAGAGGCCTAGAGCCTGAGGAGTGAGCAGGAAATGCTGAGTCCTGATGCAGGCCAAAATGGACACAGCCTGTGAATGCTGGCTACATCTCCACAGGGACCAAATAGGTTTCCCTCAGGTCAAGCAAAGGGTGAACTTGAGCTACCTACTCCTGACCTGCAACATTATCCTCCTAAAGTTATATCCTAAAGTTTAACATTACATATGTGGAAAGAAGAGAAAACATGCAGATGTTGTTGAAAATTTTCAATAAATATTTAGTTCGGCCCTCGACTTAGTCCAAGTTTTTAATTTTGGCTCTCCGTGAATTTGAGTTTGACACCCTTGGTTTAAGGTATTGGTGAGGCCAGGTTTGGAGTATTGTGGGCAGTTCTGGTCTCCAAATTATAGGAAGGATATAAATAAGGTAGAGAGGGCGCAGAGAAGGTTTACAAGGATGTTGCCTGGATTGCAGTATGTAGAATATGGTGAAAGATTGAGTGGACTGGGTCTTTATTCATTGGAGTGTAGAAGATTGAGAGAGGATTTGATAGAGGTGTATAAAATTATGAGGGGAGTAGATATGAATAGGCTCTTCCCCCTGAGGGAGATTGGAATGAGTTAGGGGTTAGGGGTTAGGGGGCAAAACTTTAGGAGTAATATAAGAGGGAGCCTCTTCACTCAGAGAGCGGTGACTGAGTGGAATGATCTTCTGGAAGAAGTAGTTGCAGCAGGGTCAATGTTGTCATTTAAGAGGAGGTTGGATGAGTACATGGATAAGAGGGGGATGGAGGGTTATGGGCAAGGGAGTGGGTAGGTGGAACTAGTTGGAGTTTTACGTAGATCGATGTGGACTAGAAGGGCCGATATGGCCTGTTTCCATACTGTAAATTGTTATATGGTTATATTACTAATATACAACATGAAAAGAACTGGTCCCAACACCGACCCCTGTGGACACCACCGGCAGCCAGCAGCTAATCGGAATATAATCTCTTTATCCAAACTCTCTGCTTCCTGCCAATCAGCCCAGTGATCAGCACCACCCTAGTGACCTTCCTATAATTTCATGGGCTCTTGTCTTGTGAAGCAGCCTCATGTACAGCCCCTCGTCGAAGGCCTTTTGAAAGTCCCAATACACGACATCCCCTACATCTCCCTCACCCAGCCGGCTCGTCACTTCCTCAAAGAATTCCAGTAGGTTTGTCAGGCAGGAATTTCCCTGAAGAACACCATGCTGGCTTTGCCCTATCCTGTCATGTGTCTCCAAGTTCTCCGTGACCTCATCCTTGACAATCGACTCCAACATCTCCCCCTCCACCAATGTAAGGTGAACTGGTCTATAATTTCCTTTCTGCTGCCTCCTCCCTCCATGAATAATTGGGTGACATTTGTGATTTTCCATTCTTCTGGGTCCAGGCCAGAATCTCTGATTCCTGGAAGACCAATCTCCATAGTCTCTACCTTTTTCAATGCCTGAGAGTGCCATCCATCTGGTCCGGGAGATTTATCAGCTTTCTGAGCACCTTCTCCCTTAAAATAGTAACTGCACTCACTTCCCTTCCCTTACCCTTTGACATTCAGCCCACAGCTAGTGTCTTCCACAGTGAAGACTGATGCCAAATACTAACATAACATAACAATTACAGCACGGAAACAGGCCATTAGGCCCTTCTAGTCCGCACCGAACCAAACACCCCTTTCTAGTCCCACCTCCCTGCACAATGCCCATAACCCTCCATCTTCTTCTCATCCATATACCTGTCCAACCTTTTCTTAAATAATACAATTGACTCCGCCGCCACTATTTCTCCCGGAAGCTCATTCCACACGGCTACCACTCTCTGAGTAAAGAAGTTCCCCCTCATGTTACCTCTAAACCTCTGCCCCTTAATTCTTAACTCATGTCCTCTTATTTTAATCTTTCCTCCTCTTAACGGAAATAGTCTATCCACATCCACTCTGTCTATCCCTTTCATAATCTTAAATACTTCTATCAAATCCCCTCTCAACCTTCTACGCTCCAAAGAATAAAGACCTAATCTGTCCAATCTCTCCCTATACTCTAGATGCTTAAACCCAGGTAACATTCTGGTAAACCTTCTCTGCACTCTCTCCACTCTGTTTATATCCTTCCTATAATTAGGCGACCAGAATTGCACACAGAACTCCAAATGAGGCCGCACCAACGTCTTATACAATCTCAACATCACTTCCCAACTCCTATATTCCATGCAATGATTGATAAAGGCCAGCATACTAAAAGCCTTCTTCACCACCCTATTCACGTGAGTTTCTACCTTCAGGGAACGATGTACCGTTACTCCTAAATCTTTCTGCTCTTCTGTATTCCTCAATGCTCTCCCATTTACCACGTATGTCCTGTTCTGACTCTTCTTACCAAAATGAAGCACCTCACACTTATCAGCATTAAATTCCATTTGCCATTTTTCAGCCCACTTTTCTAAGTAGCTCAAATCCCTCTGCAATCCTTGAAAACCTTCTTCATTATCCACTATTCCACCTATCTTAGTTCTCTTTGGCTTGGCTTCGCGGACGAAGATTTATGGAGGGGGTAAAAAGTCCACGTCAGCTGCAGGCTCGTTTGTGGCTGACCAGTCCGATGCGGGACAGGCAGACACGATTGCAGCGGTTGCAAGGGAAAATTGGTTGGTTGGGGTTGGGTGTTGGGTTTTTCCTCCTTTGCCTTTTGTCAGCGAGGTGGGCTCTGCGGTCTTCTTCAAAGGAGGCTGCTGCCCGCCAAACTGTGAGGCGCCAAGATGCACGGTTTGAGGCGTTATCAGCCCACTGGCGGTGGTCAATGTGGCAGGCACCAAGAGATTTCTTTAGGCAGTCCTTGTACCTTTTCTTTGGTGCACCTCTGTCACGGTGGCCAGTGGAGAGCTCGCCATATAATACGATCTTGGGAAGGCGATGGTCCTCCATTCTGGAGACGTGACCCATCCAGCGCAGCTGGATCTTCAGCAGCGTGGACTCGATGCTGTCGACCTCTGCCATCTCGAGTACCTCGACGTTAGGGGTGTGAGCGCTCCAATGGATGTTGAGGATGGAGCGGAGACAACGCTGGTGGAAGCGTTCTAGGAGCCGTAGGTGGTGCCGGTAGAGGTCCCATGATTCGGAGCCGAACAGGAGTGTGGGTATGACAACGGCTCTGTATACGCTTATCTTTGTGAGGTTTTTCAGTTGGTTGTTTTTCCAGACTCTTTTGTGTAGTCTTCCAAAGGCGCTATTTGCCTTGGCGAGTCTGTTGTCTATCTCATTGTCGATCCTTGCATCTGATGAAATGGTGCAGCCGAGATAGGTAAACTGGTTGACCGTTTTGAGTTTTGTGTGCCCGATGGAGATGTGGGGGGGCTGGTAGTCATGGTGGGGAGCTGGCTGATGGAGGACCTCAGTTTTCTTCAGGCTGACTTCCAGGCCAAACATTTTGGCAGTTTCCGCAAAGCAGGACGTCAAGCGCTGAAGAGCTGGCTCTGAATGGGCAACTAAAGCGGCATCATCTGCAAAGAGTAGTTCACGGACAAGTTTCTCTTGTGTCTTGGTGTGAGCTTGCAGGCGCCTCAGATTGAAGAGACTGCCATCCGTGCGGTACCGGATGTAAACAGCGTCTTCATTGTTGGGGTCTTTCATGGCTTGGTTCAGCATCATGCTGAAGAAGATTGAAAAGAGGGTTGGTGCGAGAACACAGCCTTGCTTCACGCCATTGTTAATGGAGAAGGGTTCAGAGAGCTCATTGCTGTATCTGACCCGACCTTGTTGGTTTTCGTGCAGTTGGATAATCATGTTGAGGAACTTTGGGGGACATCCGATGCGCTCTAGTATTTGCCAAAGCCCTTTCCTGCTCACGGTGTCGAAGGCTTTGGTGAGGTCAACAAAGGTGATGTAGAGTCCTTTGTTTTGTTCTCTACACTTTTCTTGGAGCTGTCTGAGGGCAAAGACCATGTCAGTGGTTCCTCTGTTAGCGCGAAAGCCGCACTGTGATTCTGGGAGAATATTCTCAGCGACACTAGGTATTATTCTATTTAGTAGAATCCTAGCGAAGATTTTGCCTGCAATGGAGAGCAACGTGATTCCCCTGTAGTTTGAGCAGTCTGATTTCTCGCCTTTGTTTTTGTACAGGGTGATGATGGTGGCATCACGAAGATCCTGAGGCAGTTTACCTTGGTCCCAACAAAGCTTGAAAAACTCATGCAGTTTGGCATGCAGAGTTTTGCCGCCAGCCTTCCAGACTTCTGGGGGGATTCCATCCATACCTGCTGCTTTGCCACTTTTCAGTTGTTCGATTGCCTTATATGTCTCATCCAGGGTGGGAACCTCATCCAGCTCTAGCCTTAGGGGCTGTTGAGGGAGCTGGAGCAGGGCGGAATCTTGGACTGAGCGGTTGGTACTGAAAAGAGATTGGAAGTGTTCTGACCATCGGTTGAGGATGGAGATCTTGTCGCTGAGGAGGACTTTGCCGTCTGAGCTGCGCAGCGGGCTTTGGACTTGGGGTGAGGGGCCGTACACAGCCTTTAGAGCCTCGTAGAAACCCCTGAAGTCGCCAATGTCCGCGCTGAGCTGTGTTCGTTTGGCGAGGCTAGTCCACCACTCATTTTGGATCTCCCGGAGTTTGCGCTGAAGATGGCTGCATGCGCGACGGAAGGCTTGTTTCTTCTCTGGACAGGACGGCTTTGTAAGGTGAGCCTGGTGGGCAGCTCGCTTCTTTGCCAGCAGCTCCTGGATTTCCTGGCTGTTTTCGTCAAACCAGTCCTTGTTTTTCCTGGAGGAGAAGCCCAGTACCTCTTCAGTGGATTGCAGTATGGTAGTCTTCAACTGATCCCAGAGGGTTTCAGGGGACGGGTCCGTGAGGCGGGTTGCAACGTCGAGCTTTGCTTTGAGGTTTGCCTGGAAGTTTCCTCTCGCTTCGTCTGACTGCAGTTTTCCAACATTGAACCTCTTTCTGGGGGCTTTATTGTTCCTGGGCTTTGGCTTGAAGTGAAGGTTGAGCTTGCAGCGAACCAGCCGGTGGTCAGTGTGGCATTCCGCGCTAGGCATGACCCTGGTGTGGAGCACATCTTGTTTGTCACTTTCTCGCACCAGGATGTAGTCCAGGAGGTGCCAGTGTTTGGATCGGGGATGCATCCAGGTGGTCTTAAGGCTGTCCCTCTGCTGAAAAAGGGTGTTTGTAATGACAAGCCGCTGTTCTGCGCAGAGCTCCAACAGGAGGCGCCCATTGTCGTTGCACTTGCCGACGCCATGCTTGCCCAGGATTCCTGGCCAGGTTTCTGAGTCTTTGCCGACACGAGCGTTGAAGTCGCCCAGGATGACAACCTTGTCGGCTGTAGGGGTACGTTGGATGAGGTTGCGCAGGTCGGTGTAGAACTTGTTCTTTTCTGCTGGTTCCGCCTGGAGGGTTGGAGCATAGACACTGATGAGGGTGATGTGACGCTTGTTTTGAAGTGGGAGTCGCATGGACATGATTCGGTCCGAGAGGCCTGTCGGAAGGTTTTCGAGTTTGGAGGCAATGAAGCTCTTGACCATGAAGCCTACACCAGATAGGCGTCGTTCATCCGAAGGCTTGCCAGACCAGTAGAGTGTGTAGCCCGCGCCGCGTTCTTGGAAGCTGCCTACATCTGCCAGGCGGACTTCACTGAGAGCGGCTATGTCGATGTCAAGTCTGAGGAGTTCATGTGCAATGAGGGCAGACCGACGTTCAGGTCGATGGCTGTCAGTCTTATCTAGCATGGTTCTGATGTTCCAGCATGCTAGCTTGAGTTTGTGAGCATCTTTTGAGGGGGAGGACGTGGAGGGGGAGGACGTGGAGGGGGAGGACGTGGAGGGGGAGGACGTTGAGGGGGAGGACGTGGACCTGTCCTCGGGCCTGCGCAAAGGAGCTTTTAGGTGGAGTGCAGTGCGCGCAGTACTGTCCCCACCCTTTACACCCATGGTTCGTGTGCCGTGGCCAAGCAAGCTGGGACGTGGCAGCGAGGTCCTTGGGTCGTAGGTTTTATATCGGAGTGGCCTTCTCCTATGCAGGTTTCTTACCCGGGCTGGAGGGGCCTGCCTCCCCTCCTAGGTCGGTCCATACTGCCCGGACCGGGGCCTCCGTCTGCCTCACTCGACCGAGGCCGGGGCCGCCGTCTCCCCCTTGCTCCTGCCCGTATCGGGGCCGCCGCCGTCTACCCTTCGCCCGGACCGGGGCCGGGGCCGCTGCTGCTCTCCCTGTGCCCGGACTGGGGCCGCCGTCTCCCCCTTGCTCCTGCCCGGATCGGGGCCGCCGCCGTCTACCCTTCGCCCGGACCGGGGCCGGGGCCGCTGCTGCTCTCCCTGTGCCTGGACTGGGGCCGCCGCCTCCCACTCCCTGTCCGGACCGGGGCCTCCGTCTGCCTCACTCGACCGAGGCCGGGGCCGCCGTCTCCCCCTTGCTCCTGCCCGTATCGGGGCCGCCGCCGTCTACCCTTCGCCCGGACCGGGGCCGGGGCCGCCGCTGCTCTCCCTGTGCCCGGACTGGGGCCGCCGCCTCCCCCTTGCTCCTGCCCGTATCGGGGCCGCCGCCGTCTACCCTTCGCCCGGACCGGGGCCGGGGCCGCCGCTGCTCTCCCTGTGCCCGGACTGGGGCCGCCGCCTCCCCCTTGCTCCTGCCCGTATCGGGGCCGCCGCTGTCTACCCTTCGCCCGGACCGGGGCCGGGGCCGCTGCTGCTCTCCCTGTGCCCGGACTGGGGCCGCCGTCTCCCCCTTGCTCCTGCCCGGATCGGGGCCGCCGCCGTCTACCCTTCGCCCGGACCGGGGCCGGGGCCGCTGCTGCTCGCATATTTACTAATCCAATTCACCACCCCATCATCTAGATCATTAATGTATATAACAAACAACAATGGGCCCAATACAGATCCTTGAGGCACACCACTGGTCACCGGCCTCCAACCTGACAGACAATTATCCACTACCACTCTCTGGCCTCACCCTTTCAGCCAATGTTCAATCCATTTGACTATCTTAAAATTTATACCTAAAGACTGCACCTTCCTAACTAACCTTCCATGTGGTACCTTATTGAAGGCCTTACTGAAGTCCATATAGACAACATCCACTGCACTACCCTCATCCACATTCCTAGACACCTCTTCAAAAAATTCAATCAGATTGGTCAAACATGACCTTCCTCCCACAAATCCATCTTGAGTGCTCCTGATCAGACCCTGTCTATCCAGATGTTTATAAGTACTATCTCTAAGAATTTTCTCCATTAATTTACCTACCACAGACGTCAAACTTACAGGCCGATAGTTGCCAGGCTTCCTCCTTGAACCCTTTTTAAATAACGGAACCACATGCGCAATGCGCCAATCCTCCGGCACTATCCCCATATCTAATGACATTTGGAAAATTACCGCCAGAGCCTCTGCTATTTCCTCCCTCACTTCTCTCAATGTCCTGGGGAAGATCCCGTCTGGTCCCGGAGACTTATCCACCTTTATATTCTTCAAAAGCCTTAAAACTACTCCTTTTGTAATCTCTATATTCCCCATATTTACCCAATTTGCTTTTTTTATCTCACATCTCCCAATATCCTTCTCCTTAGTGAATACCGAAGAAAAGAAACTGTTCAATATCTCCCCCATTTCTCTAGGCTCCACACACAGTTTTCCGCTCTGATTTTTTAAGTTCCTCTGCCATCTCCTTCTCTCCCACTAATATTTCTCCAGTGTTATTTTCTAGTGGTCTGGTATCTACTCTCACCTCCCTTTTATCCTCTGTGATATCATTTGGTTGTCTACTTTCACACTTCATCTTTTCCTTCCTTATGAGTTTTTTATTTCCCTTCTGTATGTTTTTTTAATACTCCCCATTCCTCTCTTCCCACTAATTTTTGCTTCCTTGTCTGCCCTCTTTTGTTTTCATGCTGCCTTTGACTTCCCTCGTCAGCCACAGTTGTGATTTCTCCTTTTTGGGTTTGTATCTATCCTGCATCTTCCCCATTTCTTGCAGAAACTCCATCCATTGCTGCTCTATCTGTTCCTCCTTCTAATCTACTTTGGCCAGTTCCTCTCTCATGCCGCCGTAATTCCCTTTACTCCACTGAAATGCCGACACATCTGACTTTAGTTTCTCCTTGTTAGATCTCACATTGAACTCAATCATATAGTGATTACTGCCTCCTAATGGTTCCTTTACGCTAATCCCCTCGGATGCATTAAACAACACCCAATCCAGTTCAGCCCATCCCCTCGTGGGCTGATCAGCAGCTGCTCCAAAAGGCCACCTCGATGGCTTTCTACAAATTCTCTCTCTCTTGAGATCCATTCCCAACCTGGTTTTCCAATCTGCTTGCCTGTTAAAATTCCCCATGGCTACCATAACATTGCCCTTCTGACACATCTTTTCTATTTCCTGTTGTAATTTGTTGTCCACATCATGGCTACTGTTTGGAGGTCAACAGTGTCTTTTTACCCTTTCCATTTCGTAGCTCAACCCACAATGATCCTATGCCATCTCTTTCTTACGATTTCATGTTGTTTTCCACCAGAGCCACACCACCCCCTCTGTTTACCTGCCTGTCCTTCCAACACACTGTGTATCCTTTCACGTTCAGCTCCCAGTGACACCCATCCTTTAGCTACAACTCCGTGTGGCCACAATATCATACCTGCCAATGTGTCACTGTACAACAAGGTCGTCTACGTAACCTGTGTCCATTAAATACCAAACCTTTTGCCCGTTATTTGTGACTTTTGACTCCGTGTCCCTGTTGCAACCCCCATGGCCGCAACGTTGTGTATTTAGCTTTTTATGAAATTTAGCATGGACAGGGGTAATAAAAACCACAAAGCAACTGCCAGGTTTCTGTCCAAGTTCTCTAGGGGACCGTGGGGAAACCGCTGAAAGTCGAGGCTGGTGGATAATATCACAGAGACTTGGGTTACTGGGAACGAGCTGGGATGCTGGTGAAGGGCATCAGAGATGCTCGTGTCCTTGTCAGCTGCTCGAGGTCCATGGGGCAGGACAGAAAAGAGAGACTGTAAGAAGAGAAGGGCAGGATTGTTCTGTGGAAGTGGAGAAGAGAAGGCCTTGGGGAGACAGAACCCCTAGAGGCCATTGAGTCAGCACTGCTGGTTGGCAGACTGGCCTTCCCAATGAACCACTCCCTACAAACTGGGGACAGCTCACCAAACTGGCCCCTCACTATCAAATGTCCCACCGTCATTGTTCTCAGCTTCTCCACCCTGTTTCTGCACCTGAACTACACACAGCATTGTGACCTTGGCTCTGGATGGGCTCCGGAGGGATTCATTCAATCCTGCCTTGTTACATCATAGAGAAAGAGTTGGAATGAGATGCATTCAGAGCTTTTACTGATTACATTTATAAGACGAAAAATGCAAGAGCAGAATTAGGCCATTTGGCCCAATGAGTCTGTTCTGCCCATTGAGTCTGTTCTGTTATTCAAATCATGGCTGATATATTTTTCTTTTCAACCCCACTCTCCTGCCTTCTCCCCAGGACCTTTGACCCTTACTAATGAGAAACTGATCAACCTCTGCTTTAAATCTACCCAATGACTTGTCTCCACAGAACCTCCACAGATCAGAATCAGGATTTATTGTCACGAACAAGTCATGAAGTTCGGTGCTTCGCAGCAGCGTCCGTACAAACATTCATATTATAACCATCTTACAACATAACTAGAAAACAATAATAGTTCCCAAAAAGTCAGGCAGCATCTGTGGTTCATTGTTCATTCAGGAATCTGATGGCGGAGGGGAAGAAGCTGTCCTTGAGTCACTGGGTGCTCGTCTTCAGACTCCTGTACCTTTTCCCCGATGTTAGCAGAGTGAAGAGGGCATGGCCTGCATCATTGAGGATAGAGGCTGCTTTTTTAAAACACCGCCTCATGTAGATGTCCTCGAGGGAGTGAAGTCTAGAGCCTGTGATGTCGCAGGCTGAGTTAACAACCCACTGGAGAATGTTTTTATCCTGATAGTTGGAACCTCTGTACCAGGCAATGATGCAACTGGGCAGAATGGTCTCCATGGTTCACCTGTAGAAATGACAAACCGAATCTCCTCGCAAAGTATAGCTGCTGGTGAACCTTCTTCATGATTGCATCAATGTGGAGGCTCCAGGACAGATCCTCAGAGATGTTGACACCCAGGAATTTGAAGTTCTTGACCCTCTCCACTACTGAGCCCTCAATGAGGACTGGGTCATGTTCCCCTGACTCCCTCCTCAAGACAAGTCAAGTCACCTTTATTTATCATTCATGTTATACTTGCACGGTAAAGATGACAACCACGTGGTTCCCAGGACCATGGAGCATATTTACATAGATATAAGTTAGGAAAGCTGTTATCACATTAAAATGTAAAGATGTCTACATTGAAAGCTCACGGTACACTATTCACATATGTACTGGGAGTTCAGGAGCCTGATGGCTGTTACCTAATCCGGACTTGAGGGCCCGAGTGCTACGGTGCCTCCTACCAGATGGCAGAAGGGAGAACAGTTTACATGAGAGGTGTGTGGAGTCCTTCACAATGTTTATTGCCTTTCACCTGCACCGTGTTGTAGACATCCTTCATGGATGGAAGAGAGCCCCCAATGGTCTTTTCTGCTGACTTCACTGTCCTCTGCAGGGTCTTACGTTCAGAGGAGGGCCATCTTCAAAACTAGACGGTGATGCAGTTGCACAGGATGCTCTCGATACGTCCTCTGTAGAATGTAGTGAGGATGGAGGGTGGAAGATGAACCTTTCTCAGCCTTTGTAGAAGCACACCAAGGAACTCGATCCTCTTGACGACCTCAATGGTGGAGCCATCAATGGTCAGGGGAGCGTGATTTCCTCAGGCCCTCCTGAAGTCCACAATCATCTCCCTGCTTTTGCAGATGTTGAGCGCAAGGTTGTTGTCATTACACCATTCAACGAGCTGATCTACCTCCCTCCTGCACCATCATTGCCATCTGTGATTCTGCCGACAACTGTGGTGTCATCGGCAAACTTGTAGATGGCCTTGGAATTGTGCCTGGCTGCAGTCGTGGGTGTATAATGAGTAGAGTGATGTATGGTGGAAAGAGTGCTGACCGGCTGCATCACGGTCTGGTATGGGGACACCAATACCCCCAAGCATAAAGCCCTGCTGAAGTTAGTGGACACAACACATCACAGACAAAACCCTCCCCACCATTGAGAACATCTACAGGGAATGCTGCTGTCAGAGAACAGCAGTAATCATCAAGGACCCACACCACCCAGCACACGCTCTGTTAGAACCATAGAACATAACAACACAGAAACAGGACCTTCAGCCCTATAGTCTGTGCTGAATCACTTTTTTGCCTGGTCCCACTGACCTGCACCCAGTCCATACCCCTCCCATCCATATACCTGTCCAAATTCTTCTTAAATCTTCTCTGCACTCTCTCTATCTTATTGAGATCTTTCCTAGTTCGGTGACCAAAACTGCACACAATCCTCCAAATTTGGCCTCACCAACTTCACCATAACATCCCAACTCCTGGACTCAATACTTTGATTTAAGAAGGCCGAAATGCCAGAAGCTCTCTTTACAACCCTGTCCACCTGTGAGGCCACTTTCAGGGAATTATGTATCTGTATTCAATGGTCTCTCTGTCCTACCGCACTCCTCAGTGCCCGACCATTCACCGTGTACATCCTTTCTTGGTTTGTCCTTCCAAAATGCCACACCTCACCCTTGTCTGCATTAAATTCCATCGGCCATTTTCCAGCACATTTTTCCAGCTGGTCCAGATCCCTCTGCAAACTTTGAAAAACTTCTTCACTGTCCACAACGTCTCCCATCTTAGTGTCATCTGCAAACTTGCTGATTCAATTTCCCAGATTATCATCCAGATCATTGATATAGATGACAAACAATAATGGTCCCAGCACCGATCCCTGAGGCACCTCTAGTCACAGGCCTCTAGTCTGAGAAGCATCATCCACCACTACTCTCTGGCTTCTCCCATCCAGCCATTGTCGAATCCAGTTCACTACTTCACCATGAATACCTAGTGTCTGAACCTTCTTGACTAATCTCCTATGTGGGACCTTGTCAAAAGCCTTACTAAAGTCCTTTTTCAACTTTCCTGGTAACCTCCTTGAAAAGCTTTATAAGATTGGTTAAATATGACCTACCACACACATTGTCTTTGCCTAATCAGTCCCTAGCTTTCCAAGAACTAGGATATCTTGCCTCTTTCGCTACCTTCCAACAACTTAGCAATGACTGATGTCAGTCTATGTCTCACAGGCCTATAATTTCCAAGGTTACTTTTGGTGCCTTTTTTGAACAACGGAACAATGTGAGCTACCGTCCAATCCTCCAGCACCTCCCCCATAGCTAAGTTCATTTCAAATAGTTCTGCCAGAGCCCCCACAATTTCTACACCAGCCTCCCACAAGGTCCAAGGGAAAATGTTGTCAGGCCCTTGGGATTTATCCACCCTTCCATCGCACCTCTCTCCCCACTCTTCTCCCTCTCCTCAAACACTTTCCCCCCTCCTCTCCCCTCCCGCTCTCTATTCACTCAATCCTGCACCCTCCCTTCTCACCTTTTCCTATTCTCCTCTTCTTTCCCACTCCCTCTCATTCCCCCTCCCCTCTCATTTTGCTCACCTCCCCTCTACCCAGCCTCTCTCTGCCCCTCCTAACTCCCTCCTATCATTGACTCTGCCCCTTTCACCACACCTCATCTCCACCCTCTCCTCACCCTCCCCTCTCCCCATCCCCTCTTTTCCTCTTCCACTTTCCTCCCTTCCTCAACCCCAACTCTCTGCTCCCCATCCTCTCTCATCTCCTCCCCTCCAACCCATCCTCACCCTCAGTCTTCCCCCCATCCCTCCTGCACCTCTCCCCATCCCTCAGCATCCTGCCTTCCCTCCCTCACCCTTCCCTCTCACTCCCTCCCCTAAGTCCCCCATTGCATTCCTCCTCTCTCCCTCCCCCTTCAAACTCTCCCCTCCCGACCCACCTCCCTCTCCCTTCCCTCTTCACCCTCCCCATCTTCCCCAACTCAACCCCTTACCCTCCCCTCCCTCCCCTCTCCCTTCCCTCCTCCCCTCCCCATCTTCCCCAACTCAACCCCTTACCCTCCCTTCCCTCCCCTCTCCCTTCCCTCCTCCCCTCCCCATCTTCCCCAACTCACCCCCCTTATCTTCCCCAACTCACCCCCCTTACCCTCCCCTCTCCCTTCTCTCCTCCCCCTCCCCATCTTCCCCAACTCACCCCCCTTACCCTCCCCTCCCTCCCCTCTCCCTTCCCTCCTCCCCCTCCCCGTGCGGCCGCTCCGCCCCCGTCCACATCCTGCAGCTGGAGTTGCCGGTGAGTTGCTCCTGCGGCGTCCGCGGACCGGGGCAGGGGGTCGGAGAGCGGGGCAGGGGGTCGGAGAGCGGGACAGGGGGTCGGAGAGCGGGGCAGGGGGTCGGAGAGCGGGGCAGGGGGTCGGAGAGCGGGGCAGGGGGTCGGAGAGCGGGGCAGGGGGTCGGAGAGCGGGGCAGGGGGTCGGAGAGCGGGGCAGGGGGTCGGAGAGCGGGGCAGGGGGTCGGAGAGCGGGGCAGGGGGTCGGAGAGCGGGGCAGGGGGTCGGAGAGCGGGGCAGGGGGTCGGAGAGCGGGGCAGGGGGTCGGAGAGCGGGGCAGGGGGTCGGAGAGCGGGGCAGGGGGTCGGAGAGCGGGGCAGGGGGTCGGAGAGCGGGGCAGGGGGTCGGAGAGCGGGGCAGGGGGTCGGAGAGCGGGGCAGGGGGTCGGAGAGCGGGGCAGGGGGTCGGAGAGCGGGGCAGGGGGTCGGAGAGCGGGGCAGGGGGTCGGAGAGCGGGGCAGGGGGTCGGAGAGCGGGGCAGGGGGTCGGAGAGCGGGGCAGGGGGTCGGAGAGCGGGGCAGGGGGTCGGAGAGCGGGGCAGGGGGTCGGAGAGCGGGGCAGGGGGTCGGGTCCCCGCGATAGGTGGGCTGAGTCATCCAGGAGGGGAAACTGTGGCTGGGATATTCCTTTTCTCCACGCCGCTCCCCTAGGCTGGGGTGATCCCCTTCCACCCCCCACCTCCCCTTCCACCCCCCACCTCCCCTTCCACCCCCCACCTCCCCTTCCACCCCCCACCTCCCCTTCCACCCCCCACCTCCCCTTCCACCCCCCACCTCCCCTTCCACCCCCCACCTCCCCTTCCACCCCCCACCTCCCCTTCCACCCCCCACCTCCCCTTCCACCCCCCACCTCCCCTTCCACCCCCCACCTCCCCTTCCACCCCCCACCTCCCCTTCCACACCCCCACCTCCCCCCTCCACACCCTCTCCACCCCCCTCCACAGCCCCACCTCACCTCCACCCCCCTCCTCCTCCTCCACCCCCACCCCTCCTCCACACCCCCCACCCCCCTTCACACCCACTCCACCCCCCACTCCCCCTCCACACCCTCTCCAACCCCTACTCCCCACACACCCCACCCGTCCACACCCCCACCCCCGTCCACACCCCCACCCCCCTCCACACCCTTCTCCTCCTCCACATACCCACCCCTCCTCCACACCCCCCCAATTCCACACCCCCCCACCCCCAAGACCAGAGCCCCATTCCCCCATCACCACCCAGGGTGTTCCAGTCACCACTTGTGTTTTCCATCCCTCAATCTCGTCTGAGGGCCACAGATCGGGAAGATGGGCATTGAAGGTGAGGGGGAGGGGGAGATGGGCATCAGAGGGCAGGGTGAGAGGGAGATGGGCATCAGAGGGCAGGGTGAGGGGAGATGGAATCAGATGGCAGGGTGAGGGAGGGGAGATTCAAGGCGTTTTCCACACACGACTGGTTAGAATCTGGAGTCGGATTCCTGGGGATCTGGTATCATGGTAAACACTCGAGTTGTCTTGGCACAGAGGTTAATGTGTGTGGGATTCCTCCGGACAGGTACCTGATGGTCTGCTCTCCACACAGAACATTAAAGCTGTTTCTCCAACTTCCCTCACACACCTTGAACCAGCCGTAAACTCTGAACCATCACCATAACCAGTGATCAGAATCTGCTCAACGTCCTCTGCATTCAGTGGCCACAGATTGTCGACTGGTGAGTAAGATTCAGTCGGATGATTAAACGAATACATTATTTCATGAAGATTTTTGAATGGCCAAAGATCTGGGAAGCAGAAGAGGGGGTGGGGAAATGTGAAGTTGTTCATCTAGACAGGAAGTATTTTTAAGAATTAATTTCATCTGAATGGTGAGGTGGCAGGGGTCTGAGACCCCCGATCTGGGGTCCGTGCCCAGGATTCACAAAAGGCCTGTATCCGGGACCTCAAGAATCAGGAAAGTGGCTGTTTAATGGTAACGAGGTTGTTTTTACATCAGGCTGTGGTTCTCAGGTGGATTATCCAGAGAACACCACAGCACAGGCCCTTCAGCCCACAATGTTGTGCTGACCGATATAGTCCTTAAAAATTGTACTGAACTAAAGCCTTCCTACCCTGTAACCCTCAGTTTTTCTTCCATCCATCCATCTCAGAGTCTCTTAACTGTCCCCTGTTGTACTCCACTATCATTCCTGGCCAAGCATTCCAGGAGCCCACAACTCTCTGTGTTTTAAAAAGACTCACCCCTGACATCTCCCCTAAACTTCCCTCCCTTCACTTTGTTCAGACGTCCTCTGGTGTTTGCTGATCCTGCCCTGGGAAACAGATGCTGGCCGTCTACCCTATCTATGCCTCTCAGAATCCCGTAGACCTCTATCGTCACCTCTCATCCTTCTACGCTCCAAAGAAAAAAGAAGCCACTTTCAGGGAATTATGTACCTGTATTCCCAGATCCCTCTGTTTTACCGCACTCCTCAGTGCCCGACCATTCACCGTGTACGTCCTTTCTTGGTTTGTCCTTCCAAAATACAACACCTCACACTTGTCTGCATTAAATTCCATTTGCAAGGTTCCCTCTGCCTGCTAACCTCACCTTTCACCCTGACAGGAACATACAAACGCTGAACTCTCAAAATTTCACCTTTGAAAGTTCTCCACTTACCTCAGTCATCCTTGCCCGAAAACAACTTATCCCAATCCACGCATTCTAGATCCTTTCTCATTTCCTCAATTGGCCTTTCTCCAATTTAAAATCTCAACCCAAGGCCCAGACCCATCCTCCTTAATTAACTGGAAATTAATGGCATTATGATCACTGGATGAAAAATGTTCCCCTAAACGTACTTCTGTCACCTGTCCTGTCTCGTTCCCTCTATATAGAGATTTAGAAAACTTTCCGGAACACGTATGACAAACTCCAAGCCGTCCAGCCCTTTTACAGGCTGGGATTCCCAGTCAATATGTGGGAAAGTTAAAATCCCCGATGATCACACCCTTATGTTTCCTGCAAATATCCGCTATCTCTCACAGATTTGCTCCTCCAATTCTCACTGACTATTGGACGGTCTATAATACAACCCCATGAGTGTGGTCATGTTCCTCAGCTCCACCCATATAGCCTCAGTAGACGAGCCCTCTGGTCTGTTCTGCCTGAGCACAGCTGGGATATTTTCCCTGGCGAGCAAGGCCACTCCTCCCTCTTTCATTCCCCCCATTATCTTGCATCTAAAACAACGGGAGCCCGGAACATTGAACAGCCAGTCCTGCCCCTCCTGCAACCATGTTTCATTAATGGCCACAATGTCATAAATCCACGCTCTAAGCTCGTCTGCTTTTCCTACGACACTCCTTGCATTGAAATAGATGCTCCTGAGAACATTTCCACCACGTACAACCCATTGACTTCTAACTTCTTAAGAATCCTCTCCAATAGTTTGTATCGAAGGAGAAATTCAGGTTGGGCAATGATCAGGAAAGTAAAATTCGTAGAAGAATAAGCAAGGACAGAAGCATGGACACAGAATGTAGGTTCACAGGGCACAGATAAAGGAAATAAACTCAGACAGGAGAAAGTACATTGGGCAATATGGAAATGGCAGGGAAATTAAAGAAATGTTTTGTATTTACTTCACCATGTAAGATGCAGAAATCTCCCCAAAATCCTCAAGGATGAGACATGGAGGAGCTGTCAGAAAATAGCATTGATTGGGCTGAGCTGATAATCTGTGCAGGATTATCAATGAATGGGAGTCCATGGGCCTGGGAAGTCTCCTCGGCTGGAGCGGTTTGAGGGATGTTACCTTTGGGATCAACACTAACTTCAGCAGATCACACCCCGAGAAACAATGGCGAATATTGTGCAGCGAAAAGTAAGCTGTTGGAGGATGTCGGTGAGTGTCCACGAGAGAGATGGACAGTCAATGTTTCTCACCAAAAAGGAGGGGGAAGGCAGGCAATGTGAAAGGGAAGTGGGGGTGATGGGTGGACAAGGAGGGGTGGAGGGTGATGGATAGGTGGAGCTGGGGGAGTTGAGGAGTGTGAGGGGGGTGGGAGAGGTGAGAACTGGGCTGTACACAGCAGAAGGTGAATGGAGAAGCTGGAAAGACTCAGTTGGCTGGGCATCATCCATGGAGAGTTAACACTTCAGGAGAGAGAGCCCTTTTCGAAGTCTCTGAATTGGCGAAGAAGGTCATTTGGAAGGAAAAGATGAAAATTGAAAGGAAATGAACAAATAACATTCAAACATTTTTAAAATTTAATTCTTTTTAAAAACCTTTTTAATTAAGACACATACAGAGCATGGTAACAGGCCCATTCTTCCCACGAGTCCATGCCACCCAATTAACCCTCACCCCCCGCTATGTTTTGAACAGTGGGTGGAAACTGGAGCCCCTGGGGAAAACCATGCAGTCACGGAGAGAACATACAAACTCCTTACAGACAGTGTGGGATTTGAACCCTGGTCCTGTAACTGTGTTGCCCTAACCTCCACGCCAGCTGTGCTGCCAGAAGGACACGAGAGCTTTTTTAAGTATACTGAGAAGGTGTTTGGAGATCCAGGAGAGTCAGGGACGAACAATGATAGGAAGAACACAAAATGCTGAAGAAACTCGACTGGTCAAACCATCTCCTTTATGTAGCAAAGATAAAGATACAGAACCGATGTTCCGGGCTTCATCAAGGTTTGTGCAAAATGTGGACAGGCACCCGGACAAAATGGCAGGGGAGGAGCACGGTCCCAAAGGCAGGTGAGGAACACAGTCCCACAGGCAGGTGGTCATAGGTGGTGGGGAAGGGAGGGAGGACCCACCAGCAAATGAGGGGGGGCTCTGTGAATGGAGAGGGAAGTGGGTGGAGAGCTGGAAGAAAGGAGACAGGGGCGATGGGGAGTGGGCTATCTGGTTGGAGAGGGCCCAGACGGAATATTAGATGTTACGCCTCCAATTTATGGGAGGCCTTGGTTTGGACGTGCACGAGGCCATGGACAGACATGTCAGTGCGGGAGTGGGGCGCAGAATTGAAACGGTCGGCCACTGGGAGATCCCTGTCACTGATGCAAACAGAGTGGAGGTGCTCGGTGAAGCGGTTTCCCAGTCTGCGTCCAGTCTCTCCGATGTAGAGAAGGGCACATCGGGAGCACTGGAACTTGACCCATTGTTTCCTCACGCTCTGAACTAGAATCATTGACTCCACTGTTTCTCCCCTATTCTGCTCCTCGCCACGATACCTCATGTGCCCTCCGTCTCCTCAATGAATTCCATTTCCCTGAACTGGACTGCCTTATTTTCACTATGGTCATCCAATCCCTTTACACCTCCATCCCCCACACAGAAGGTCTCAAATTCTCTGAAAGTGGCGTCTCAGGTGGACAGGGCTGTAAAGAGAGCTTTTGGCATCTTGGCCTTCATAAATCAATGTATTGAGTCCAGGAGTTGGGATGTTATGGTAAAGTTGTATAAGACATTGGTGAGACCACATTTGGAGGATTGTGTGCAGTTTTGGTCACCAAACTACAGGAAAGATATCAATAAGATAGAAAGAGTTCAGAGATTTACTGGGACATTGCCCGGACTTCAGGAACTGAGTTACAGGGAAAGATTAAATGGGTTACAGGGAAAGGATAAAGAGATTATTCCCTGGAGCATAGAAGAATGAGGGGAGATTTGATAGAGGCGTTTAAAATTGAGGGGACAGACAGAGTAAATGTAGGTCGGCTTTTTCCACTGAGGGTGGGTGAGATACAAACCAGAGGTTAAGGATGAAAGGGGAAAAGTTTAGGGAAATATTAAGGGGATATTGTCTCTATGGATTTTCTAAAGGGCCTTTGACAAGGGCCGCTCGTGAGGCTGCTTCACAAGATGAGAGCCCATGGAATTACAGGAAGGACACTAGGGTGGGGAGAGCATTGGCTGGTGGGCAGGAAACAGAGTGGGAATGAAGCGATCCTGTTCTGGTTGGTTACTGGTTCCCAGTGGGGTCCACAGGGGCCAGTGTTGGGGCCACTTCTTTTTACCTTGTGTAGAAATTATTTGGATGCAGAATCAATGTCTTTGTGGCTGAGTTTGCAGATGATACAGAGACAGGTGGAGGGACAGGGTGTGAGGAGGGGATGGAGAGGCTGCAGCGATACTTGGACAGATTTGGAGAATTGGGCAAAGAGGTGGCAGATGAAATCCAATGTTGGAAAGTGTACGGTCACATACTTTGGTCGAAGGGATAAAAGGGCCAACTGTTACTTGGATAGGGAGAAAATTCAAAATTTGGATGTGCAGAGGGACTTAGGATCCTCGTGCAGGGACCCCTAAAGGTTGACGACCCCCCCCCAGGATGAGTCGGTGGTGAAGAAGGTGAATGCAATGTTGGTGTCATATCTAAAGGGATAGGATACAAGAGCAGGGATGGGATGGTGAGCCTTTATAAGGCTCTGTTGAGGCCTCACTTGCAGGACAGGGACAGTTTTGGGCTCCTTATTTAGGAAAGGATGTGCAGGCATTGGAGAGGGCTCAGAGAAGATTCACAAGAACAATTCCAGGAATGAAGGGATTAGTAGATGAGGAATGTTTGACGGTTCTTGGACTGGACTCCTTGGAGTTCAGAGGAATGAAGGGGGACCTCGTAGAAACATTTTGAATGTTGAAAGGCCTGGACAGAGTAGATGTGGCAAAATTATTTCCCACGGTGGGAGAGTCCAGGACAAGAGGACACAAATTCAGGATTGAAGGGCACCCATTTAAAACAGAGATGCGGAGAAATTTCTTTGGCCAGAGATTTCAGATTTATTATGTGACATCACATACAACCCTGAGATTCTTTTATCTGTGGGTGCGGCAGAGTTACCATTTACTGGGTAGTGCAGAAAAAATGTAAACAACGAATACCTGTAAACATATAAAAGAAAATGTAAACAGATAACAGATGTCAACAAACTGACTGTGCAGTACAATGAGAATTTAAAAATCAATAAAGTGCACAAGTCCGAGTCTTTAAATGAGCCCCTGATTGAGTTTGTTGTTGAGGAGGCTGATGGTGGAGGGGGAGAGAGGTGAACCTGTGGCATTTACTGCCACGGGTGTCTGTGGAGACCAGGTCGTTGGGTGTAATAAGGCAGAGGTTGTCGGTATCTGAATAGTCAGGGTATCGAAGGTTATGGCGAGAAGGCAGGGGAGTGGAGCTGAGTGGGAGAATGGACCAACTCATGATGGAATGGTGGAGCAGACTCGATGGTGGAGCCTACTTCGGCTCCTGTATCTTCTGGTCTTATGGACGGGCCTAGACTTTGAGGCCTGGAAACAAAGCTGGAAGCCAGGTGGTCCAAGATGATGATGACGAAGGCAGGAAATGAACAAGGGCTCGTGGCGAGAAGGTGTGGTGGAAGGGAAAGTGGTCTAAACTACAGAGGGGAGCGGAGAGGGAGGGGCTGTCAGAAGCCCGAGTGGTCATGAGGGAGGGGATGCACAGTAAAATGGGGACATGAAAGGGAGCTGATGCAGAGATTTAATCCCCTGAAGTCTCTCATGTCCTTGTGATTATGTTGCAGCACAATGTAAACTGGCTGGTGGAACGGACAGAGGAAGGTCCTTTTTATACGGGAGATGTCAGGGGTAGGATTTTTACACAGAGAGTTGTGGGGGCCTGGAATTCCTTGCCAAGGGTGGTGGTAGAGGCTGGAACATTGGGGCATTTAAGACACTCTATGACAGGCCCATCAATGGAAGGAAAATCGAGCATTATGGGTGTGAGGAGGGGAAGGTCTAGATTGTTGAGTAGGTGACATGGGTCAGCACAACATCTTGGGACTGTGCTGGAATGTTCGATGTTCTGTCTACGTCAGTATGTTACCTCCAGCACCATGTCCTGTAATTTTGAAGGCCAATGTCTTGTGCAAGTCCACATCTAAAGTCCAGATACCACAGGTTCAAAATTGTCCCCTGTACCGGTTACATGCTCGGAATGTTCTGGAAGAGTTGGCGAGCTTGATTTCCCTTTGTTCCATCCATGCTGACCTGCACTGACGCTGCCTGTCTGGACACATGGGAAAACATCACTTCCCTTGCACAGCCCAGTTCCCGAGCAGTCTCCCATCCACCACCAGGGGGCGCACCCCACCACTCACACAAGGTTGGATCCAGTTTCCATTCCCAGAGCATCTGCAGCTCGCACAGACCCTTCAGCCCTCCTTGTTGGGCTGACGTGATAGCCTTAAGGCCATAGGCCATTCAGCCCATCGAGTCTGCCCCGGCATTTCATCATGAGCTGATCCATTTCCCCACTCAGCCCCACTGCCTGGCCTTTTCCCCATAACCTTTGATGTCGTGGCTAATCAAGAACCTGTCAATCTCTGCCTTAAATACCCTCAGTGACCAAGCCTCAACAACCGTCTGTGGCTGCAAATCCCACAGATTCACCTCCTTCCGCATCTCTGCTCTAAACAGATGCCCCTTCAATCCTGAAGTTGTTCCCCCTTGTCCCAGACTCTCCCACCGTGGGAAACAACCTCTCTATGTCTACTCAATTTTGAAATGTTTTTGATAATTAATTTAATTTTTAAGAATATATACACACACACACACACACATATATATATATATATATACATATATATATATATTCTTTTCTTCTTTGGCTTGGCTTCGTGGACGAAGATTTATGGAGGGGTAATGTCCACGTCAGCTGCAGGCTCGTTTGTGACTGACAAGTCCGATGCGGGACAAGCAGACACGGTTGCAGCGGTTGCAAGGGAAAATTGGTTGGTTGGGGTTGGGTGTTGGGTTTTTCCTCCTTTGTCTTTTGTCAGTGAGGTGGGCTCTGCGGTCTTCTTCAAAGGAGGTTGCTGCCCACCGAACTGTGAGGCGCCAAGATGCACGATTTGAGGCGATATCAGCCCACTGCCGGTGGTCAATGTGGCAGGCACCGAGATTTCTTTAGGCAGTCCTTGTACCTCTTCTTTGGTGCACCTCTGTCACGGTGGCCAGTGGAGAGCTCGCCATATAACACGATCTTGGGAAGGCGATGGTCCTCCATTCTGGAGACATGACCTACCCAGCGCAGTTGGATCTTCAGCAGCGTGGATTCGATGCTGTCGGCCTCTGCCATCTCGAGTACTTCGATGTTGGAGATGAAGTCGCTCCAATGAATGTTGAGGATGGAGCGGAGACAACGCTGGTGGAAGCGTTCTAGGAGCCGTAGGTGATGCCGGTAGAGGATCCATGATTCGGAGCCGTACAGGAGTGTGGGTATGACAACGGCTCTGTATACGCTAATCTTTGTGAGGTTTCTCAGTTGGTTGTTTTTCCAGACTCTTTTGTGTAGTCTTCCAAAGGCGCTATTTGCCTTGGCGAGTCTGTTGTCTATCTCATTGTCGATCCTTGCATCTGATGAAATGGTGCAGCCGAGATAGGTAAACTGGTTGACCTTTTTGAGTTTTGTGTGCCCGATGGAGATGTGGGGGGGCTGGTAGTCATGGTGGGGAGCTGGCTGATGGAGGACCTCAGTTTTCTTCAGGCTGACTTCCAGGCCAAACATTTTGGCAGTTTCCGCAAAACAGGACGTCATGCGCTGGAGAGCTGGCTCTGAATGGGCAACTAAAGCGGCATCGTCTGCAAAGAGTAGTTCACGGACAAGTTGCTCTTGTGTCTTGGTGTGAGCTTGCAGGCGCCTCAGATTGAAGAGACTGCCATCCGTGCGGTACCGGATGTAAACAGCGTCTACATTGTTCAGGTCTTATATATATACACAAATACATACAAATGTACAAAAACAATTATATCCTTAAAATGCACATTGAGCCCAGAACTAACCCATCTGTACGTTAATAGAAAGGAAAAGAAACAGTGGACAGAGGGGGAGAAAATGGGGAAAGAGCTGGCGTCAACATTTAATCCAATCAAAAAAAGAAATGAAAAAAAATTAAATAACTAATAAGGGATGAATATTTAATAAAAAGACGAAACTCTTGGGGCATTTAAATAATTCAAATAAACGCCGCCAAATGTCGATGATCATGTTCTATTCATTTCGAAGATGAGTCACTTTCTGTGGGGGTTTACAACGTGGCGTTTCCAAATTCCATTGATCAGTACATACGAGGGAATCAGTCTCCACGTTACCGCTGGACATTTCCTGGTATTACCAAGGCGATTTTCATAATTTTGGATTTACTTTTGGGGAAGTTGACATTTTTTTTTAAATTTTTTATTTTTCACACTATAAACCACATTAACCATGATACATACTTTTTCCTTTTCAAATATATACAGTGCCATTTTCTCCCCCCCCTCCTCCCATCCCACCCTACCTACCTCCCCCCATCCATTTAAAGTACAAAATCTAAGATACATTAAACCAGTCAAACAATGTTGCCATTCAATAAAAATAAACAAGAAATTCCACTGAGTCAATTCTTTTCATTTCCTTCTCCTTTCGTTAATTTAGGTAGTGAATGTCCCCGGTAGGTTTTCTCTATTGTGTTTCTTGTAAGGCTCCCATATTTGTTCAAATATTTCAATATTATTTCTTAAACTATATGTTATTTTTTCTAATGGAATACATTTATTCATTTCTATATACCATTGTTGTATTTTCAAATGATCTTCCGATTTCCAGGTTGACATAATACATTTTTTTGCTACGGCTAGGGCTATCTTAACAAATCTTTTTTGTGCATCCTCCAAATCAATTCCAAATTCTTTGTTTTTTATGTTACTTAGGTGGAAGATCTCTGGATTTTTTGGTATATTGTTTTCTGTAATTTTATTTTATATCTGGTTTAGATCTACCCAAAATTTTTCTACTTTCTCACATGTCCAGATTGCATGAATTGTTGTTCCCATTTCTTTTTTACATCGAAAACATCTATCAGATACTGTTGGATCCCATTTATTTAACTTTTGAGGTGTAATGTATAGCCTGTGTATCCAGTTATATTGTATCATACGTAACCTCATATTTATTGTATTTCTCATCGTTCCAGAACATAACTTCTCCCATGTTTCCTTTTTTATCTTTATATTTAAATCTTGTTCCCATTTTTGTTTAGTTTTACCATTTGTTTCCTCATTCTCCTTTTCTTGCAGTTTCATATACATATTTGTTATAAATCTTTTGATTGTCATTGTATCTGTAATCACATATTCAAAGTTACTTCCCTCTTGTAACCTCAGACCACTTCCTAATTTGTCCTTCAAGTAGGATCTCAATTGGTAATATGCCAGCACTGTATCTTGAGTTTTCAATCTTCATTTTCAATCCTCTTTTCAATCTTCTTCAGCATGATGCTGAACCAAGCCATGAAAGACCCCAACAATGAAGACGCTGTTTACATCCGGTACCGCACGGATGGCAGTCTCTTCAATCTGAGGCGCCTGCAAGCTCACACCAAGACACAAGAGAAACTTGTCCGTGAACTACTCTTTGCAGATGATGCCGCTTTAGTTGCCCATTCAGAGCCAGCTCTTCAGCGCTTGACGTCCTGCTTTGCGGAAACTGCCAAAATGTTTGGCCTGGAAGTCAGCCTGAAGAAAACTGAGGTCCTCCATCAGCCAGCTCCCCACCATGACTACCAGCCCCCCCACATCTCCATCGGGCACACAAAACTCAAAACGGTCAACCAGTTTACCTATCTCGGCTGCACCATTTCATCAGATGCAAGGATCGACAATGAGATAGACAACAGACTCGCCAAGGCAAATAGCGCCTTTGGAAGACTACACAAAAGAGTCTGGAAAAACAACCAACTGAAAAACCTCACAAAGATAAGCGTATACAGAGCCGTTGTCATACCCACACTCCTGTTCGGCTCCGAATCATGGGTCCTCTACCGGCACCACCTACGGCTCCTAGAACGCTTCCACCAGCGTTGTCTCCGCTCCATCCTCAACATCCATTGGAGCGCTCACACCCCTAACGTCGAGGTACTCGAGATGGCAGAGGTCGACAGCATCGAGTCCACGCTGCTGAAGATCCAGCTGCGCTGGATGGGTCACGTCTCCAGAATGGAGGACCATCGCCTTCCCAAGATCGTATTATATGGCGAGCTCTCCACTGGCCACCGTGACAGAGGTGCACCAAAGAAAAGGTACAAGGACTGCCTAAAGAAATCTCTTGGTGCCTGCCACATTGACCACCGCCAGTGGGCTGATAACGCCTCAAACCGTGCATCTTGGCGCCTCACAGTTTGGCGGGCAGCAGCCTCCTTTGAAGAAGACCGCAGAGCCCACCTCACTGACAAAAGGCAAAGGAGGAAAAACCCAACACCCAACCCCAACCAACCAATTTTCCCTTGCAACCGCTGCAATCGTGTCTGCCTGTCCCGCATCGGACTGGTCAGCCACAAACGAGCCTGCAGCTGACGTGGACTTTTTACCCCCTCCATAAATCTTCGTCCGCGAAGCCAAGCCAAAGAAAGATCTTGAGTTATATTGTATTTATCTTTCATTTGTTCAAAGGATAATAATCTATTTCCTGAAAAACAATTTTCTATTCTTTTGATCCCTTTTTTCTCCCATTCTCTAAAGGAAAGGTTATCTATTGTAAAAGGGAGTAACTTATTTTGCGTCAATATTAGTTTTGGTAATTGATAATTTGTTTTATTTCTTTCTACATGAATCTTCTTCCAAATATTGAGTAGATGATGTAATACTGGAGAACTTCTATGTTGTACCAATTTTTCATCCCATTTATATAATATGTGGTCAGGTATCTTTTCCCCTATTTGATCTAATTCTAATCTGGTCCAATCTGGCTTTTCCCTTGTTTGATAAAAATCTGATAGGTATCTTAATTGTGCGGCTCTATAATAATTTTTAAAGTTTGGCAGTTGTAAGCCTCCTTGTTTATACCATTCTGTTAATTTATCTAGTGCTATCCTCGGTTTCCCCCCTTTCCATAAAAATTTCCTTATTATTTTCTTTAACTCCTTGAAGAATTTTTCTGTCAGTTGTATTGGCAATGCCTGAAATAGGTATAATATCCTTGGAAAAATGTTCATTTTAATACAGTTTATCCCTCCCACCAGCGCCAGTGACAAATCTTTCCAATGCTCCAAACCGTCCTGCAATTCCTTCACCAGTGGATAATAATTGAGTTTATATAGTCGGCCGAGATTTTTATTTATTTGTACACCTAGGTATCTTATTGCTTGCATTTGCCATCTGAATGGTGATTCCTTCTTAATTTTGAGAAATCCGCATTATTCATTGACATTGCTTCACTTTTATTTACGTTTATCTTGTAACCCGACACTTCTCCATATTCCTTCAATTTCTTATATAATTCTTTTATTGATAGTTCTGGTTCTGTTAAGTATACTATAACATCATCTGCAAATAAACTGATTTTATATTCCTTGTCGTTTATTTTTATCCCTTTTATATTATTTTCTGTTCTTATCAATTCTGCTAGTGGTTCTTTTTTTTATTTTTTTATTTTTCACACTATAGATCACATTATTCAAGATATACACATTTCTCCTTTCAAATATATACAGTGTCGTTTTCTCCCCCCCTCCCTCCTCCCCTCCCCACCACCCACCTCCCCCTCCATCCATTCAAAACTCTTGAGTCCAAGATACATCAAACCCATCAAACAATGTTGTCACTCAACATTAACGAACAAAAACTTCCACTGAGTCAATTCTTTCCATTCTCTTTTCCTTTTGTCATTTTAGGTGATAGATGTCCCGGTAGGTTTTCTCTATTATATTCCACGTACGGCTCCCATATTTGTTCAAGTAATGTTATATTATTTCTTAAACTATATGTTATTTTTTCTAATGGAATACATTTATTCATTTCTATATACCATTGCTGTATTTTCAAATTATCTTCTAATTTCCAGTTTGACATAATACATTTTTTTGCTACAGCTAGGGCTATCTTAACAAATCTTTTTTGTACACCCTCCAAATCAAGTCCAAATTCTTTATTTTTTATGTTACTTAGAAGGAAGATCTCTGGGTTTTTTGGTATATTGCTTTCTGTAATTTTATTTAATATCTGGTTTAGATCTTCCCAACATTTTTTCACCTTTTCACAAGTCCAGATTGCATGAATTGTTGTTCCTATTTCTTTTTTACATCGAAAACATCTGTCAGATACTGTTGGATCCCATTTATTTAACTTTTGAGGAGTGATATATAACCTATGTATCCAATTATATTGTATCATACGTAATCTCGAATTTATTGTATTTCTCATAGTTCCTAAACATAACCTCTCCCATGTTTCCTTTTTTATCTTTATGTTTAGATCTTGTTCCCACTTTTGTTTAGTTTTATCATTTATTTCCTCATTCTCCTTTTCTTGTAGTTTAATATACATGTTTGTTATAAATTTTTTAATTATCATTGTGTCTGTAATCAGATATTCAAAATTGCTTCCTTCTGGTAACTTCAGACTACTTCCCAATTTATTCTTTAAATAGGATTTCAATTGGTAATATGCCAGCACTGTATCTTGAGTTATATTATATTTATCCTTCATTTGTTCAAAAGATAATAATTTATTCCCCGAAAAACAATTTTCTATTCTTTTAATCCCTTTTTTCTCCCATTCTCTAAAAGACAGGTTATCTACCGTAAAAAGGATTAGCTGATTTTGCGTCAGTATTAGTTTTGATAATTGGTAGTTTGTTTTATTTCTTTCTACATGAATCTTCTTCCAAATATTAAGCAAATGGTGCAATACTGGAGAATTCCTATGTTTTACCAATTCTTCATCCCATTTATATAATATATGTTCAGGTATCTTCTCCCCTATTTTGTCTAGCTCTAATCTAGTCCAATCTGGCTTTTCTTTTGTTTGGTAAAAATCTGATAGGTATCTTAATTGTGCGGCTCTATAATAATTTTTAAAATTTGGCAGTTGTAAGCCTCCTTGTCTATACCATTCTGTTAATTTATCTAGTGCTATCCTCGGTTTCCCCCCTTTCCATAAAAATTTCCTTATTATTTTCTTTAACTCCTTAAAGAATTTTTATGTCAAGTGTATTGGCAGTGCCTGAAATAGGTATTGTATCCTTGGAAAAATGTTCATTTTAATACAGTTTATCCTTCCTATTAGTGTTAATGGTAAGTCTTTCCAATGCTCTAAATTTTCCTGTATTTTTTTCATTAATGGATAATAATTAAGTTTATATAGATGGCTGAGGTTTTTATTTATTTGTATACCTAGGTATCGTATTGTTTGCATTTGCCATCTAAACGGTGATTCTTTCTTGAATTTTGAGAAATCCGCATTATTCATTGGCATTGCTTCACTTTTATTTGCATTAATCTTGTATCCCGACACTTCTCCATACTCCTTCAATTTCTTATGTAATTCTTTTATTGATGTTTCTGGTTCCGTTAGGTATACTATAACATCATCTGCAAATAAACTGATTTTGTATTCCTTGCCTTTTATTTTTATCCCTTTTATTTTATTTTCTGTTCTTATCAGTTCTGCAAGTGGTTCTATGGCTAACACAAACAATAAGGGTGATAGTGGGCATCCCTGTCGTGTTGATCTGCTTAAGTTAAAATGTTTTGATACATATCCATTTACTGTCACTCTTGCCAATGGCCCCTTATATAATGCTTTAATCCAATTAATATATTTCTCTGGTAAACTAAATTTTTGCAGTACCTTGAATAAATAATTCCATTCTACTCTGTCGAAGGCCTTCTCTGCGTCTAAAGCAACCGCTACTGTTGGAGTTTTATTTCCTTCTACTGCATGAATTAAGTTAATAAACTTACAAATATTATCTGTTGTTCGTCTTTTTTTTATGAAGCCAGTTTGGTCTAGACTTATTATTTTTGGTACGTAATCAGCTAATCTGTTTGCTAATAATTTAGCTATTATCTTGTAATCTGTGTTAAGTAGAGATATTGGTCGATATGACGCTGGTGTAAGTGGATCTTTCCCTGTCTTTGGTATTACTGTAATTATTGCTGTTTTGCACGAATCTGGTAAGCTTTGTGTTTTATTAATCTGGTTGATTACTTCCAGGAGGGGAGGAATTAATAAATCTTTAAATGTTTTATAGAATTCTATTGGGAATCCATCCTCTCCTGGTGTTTTATTATTCAGCAGATTTTTTATTGTCTCTTGTATTTGTACTATTTCAAATGGTTCTATTAATTTATTTTGTTCCTCTATTTGTAATTTTGGTAGTTCAATTTTAGTTAAGAATTCACCTATTTTGCCTTCTTTCCCTTCGTTTTCAGTTTGGTATAATTGTTCGTAGATTTCTCTGAAATTTTCATTAATTTCCGTTGGATTATATGTGATCTGTTTGTCTTTCTTCCTTGATGCCAATACCATTCTTTTAGTTTGTTCTGTCTTAAGCTGCCACGCTAGAATTTTGTGCGTTTTTTCTCCTAGTTCGTAATATTTCTGCTTTGTCTTCATTATATTTTTCTCCACCTTATATGTTTGAAATGTTTCATATTTTATTTTTTTATCTACCAATTCCCTTCTTTTAGTAGTATCTTCCTTCATTGCTAATTCTTTCTCTATATCTGCTATTTCCTTTTCCAACTGTTCTTTTTCCTGATTGTCATCCTTCTTCATCTTAGTTACGTAACTTATTATTTGCCCTCTGATGAACGCTTTCATTGCGTCCCATAATATAAACTTATCCTTCACTGATTCCGTATTTATTTCAAAATACATTTTAATTTGTCTTTCTATGAATTCTCAAAAATCCTGTCTTTTAAGTAGCATGGGGTTTAATCTCCATCTATACATTTTTGGAGGGATGTCCTCTAACTCTATTGTCAATATCAAGGGTGAATGGTCCGATAGTATTCTAGCTTTATATTCTGTTTTCCTAACTCTATTTTGTATACAAGCTGATAACAGGAATAAATCTATTCTTGAATATGTTTTATGTCTATCCGAATAATATGAATATTCCTTTTACTTTGGGTGTTGTTTCCTCCATATATCCAAAAGTTGCATTTCTTGCATCAATTTAATTATAAATTTGGTTACTTTATTCTTTCTGTTAATTTTTTTCCCGGTTTTATCTATGTTTGAATCCAAATTGAGATTGAAATCCCCTCCTATTAATATATTCCCTTGCGTATCTGCTATCTTCAGAAAAATATCCTGCATAAATTTTTGATCTTCTTCATTAGGCGAATATATATTAACTAAATTCCAAAACTCCGAATATATCTGACATTTTATCATTACATATCTTCCTGCTGGATCTATTATTTCCTCTTCTATTTTAATTGGTACATTTTTACTGATTAATATAGCCACTCCTCTAACTTTTGAGTTATATGACGCTGCCATTACATGTCCTATCCAATCTCTCTTTAATTTCTTGTGCTCCACTTCAGTTAAGTGTGTTTCTTGCACAAATGCAATATCAATTTTTTCTTTTTTCAGTAAATTTAGCAGTTTCTTCCTTTTGATTTGGTTATGTATTCCATTAATATTTAAAGTCATATAGTTTAATGTAGCCATTTTATACTTTGTTTATCTTTCCCTTCCATTTCCTCATCATCACCTTTCCTTCTCATCCATTTCTGCTTTCTTTCTTTGAACAGTTTATAAGACAACATTTTTAACACATCAAACATTCCCCTTATTCTCCTACCTAATATTTCTTTAACCCCATTGTCCCCTCCCATTCCTGAGTTGCCCATTATCCCTTGTTGGGCAACCACATCTCCCCTCTCCATTTGGATTTGCAAATTCACTCGCAAGCGTCAACTGATTTTGCAGTGACCGTAATTTCTCCCTACTCAGCCCCCCCAGAAAAGATTTCAATTTTTATATACAACAAAGGTCACTCTCTAAATTCCCTCTTTACTCCTCTCTTCCCCTTTTTTTCCCTCATTAATTCTTCTCTATACACTATATATTTTCTTTTAAATGCACATACACTTATGTAATATATGTATTATATATGTATATAGTCCTATACACACGTCTTTTTAGTTCGCAGTCTTTTGTACTCTCGTTACACGTCTTCATCTCTCAGTCTATTTTGTAATTGTTCTGCAAATTTTCGTGCTTCCTCTGGATCCGAGAATAGTCTGTTTTGCTGTCCTGGAATAAATATTTTCAATACTGCTGGATGCTTTAGTATAAATTTATACCCTTTCTTCCATAAAATCGCCTTTGCTGTATTGAACTCCTTTCTCTTCTTCAGGAGTTCAAAAATTATATCTGGATAAATAAAATTTTTTTGCCCTTTGTACTCCAGTGGCTTGTTGTCCTCTCTTACTTTCTCCATTGTCTTCTCCAGTACCTTTTCTCTTGTAGTATATCTTAGGAATTTTACTAAAATGGATCTTGGCTTTTGTTGTGGTTGTGGTTTAAAGGCCAATGCTCTATGTGCCCTTTCTATTTCCATTTCTTGCTGTAGTTCTGGACATCCTAGGGTCTTAGGGATCCACTCTTTTATAAACTCTCTCATATTCTTGCCTTCTTCATCTTCCTTAAGGCCCACTATGTTTATATTATTTCTTCTGTTATAATTTTCCATTATATCTATTTTCTGAGCTAACAGTTCTTGTGTCTCTTTAACTTTTTTATTAGATTCCTCTAATTTCTTTTTTAAGTCCTCTACCTCCATTTCTACTGCTGCTTCTCGTTCTTCCACCTTGTCCATTCTTTTTCCTATTTCTGATAAGGTCATATCTATTTTATTCATTTTCTCTTCTGTATTATTTATTCTTCTTCTTAAATCATTAAATTCTTGTGCTTGCCATTCTTTAAATGACTCCATGTATTCTTTAATAAGAGAAAGTATATCCTTTATCTTGCCTTCTCTTCTTCTTCTATTTCACTGTGCTCTTCCTCTTCCTCTTCTTCTTCCTCTGGGTTGGCCATCTGTTGTTTCTTTGTTTTCTTTTTCTTCTCTTCTTTCTTGTTTTCGTTGTCTTCTATGTTCTCCTCTTGCTGCTGCTGTTCTGTAGCTGTCATTGCCAGCTGTGGAGATCGACTCCCCAGCTGGTCGCCCCTCCCGTCGTTGTGTTTTTTTGCATGCGCATCGCGCATGCGCGAGGAGTCGCGCACGCGCGTTTGTGCACTTTTACTCGGCTCAGCGAGCCATTTTTGTAGTCCACTTTCTACCGACCTGAGGGAGCGGGCTTCTCTCTCCACCGCGGGCCTCTTCGAACAGGTAAGGCCTCCTTCTTCTTCCGTTGTCTTCTCTTCCTCTCTTCTTACCGTTGGTTTCGACTTTTCTTTTTTCGTCGAAATCTTCTTTCCACCTTTATATTCACTGTACTTTAATTTTTATTTTTGTGCCTTTGTGCTTTCCTTTATTTTTTTCAACTTTTCTGGGGAGGGCTGGAGTGATAGTGGGCATCCCTGCTGTGTTGACCTGCTTAAGTTAAATTGCTTTGATATATATCCATTTACTGTCACTTTCGCCAATGGTCCCTTATATAATGCTTTAATCTAATTAATATACTTCTCTGGTAAACTGAATTTTTGCAATACTTTGAATAAATAATTCCATTCTACTCTGTCAAAGGCCTTCTCTGCATCTAAAGCAACTGCTACTGTTGGTGCTTTACTCCCTTCTACTGCATGAATTAAGTTAATAAATTTACAAATATTGTCTGTTGTTTGTCTTTTTTTAATAAATCCAGTTTGGTCTAGATTTACCATTTTCGGTACATACTCTGCTAATCTGTTTGCTAATAGTTTAGCTATTATCTTATAATCTGTGTTAAGTAAAGATATTGGTCTATATGACGCTGGTGTGAGTGGATCTTTCCCTTGCTTTAGTATTACTGTAATTATTGCTGTTTTACATGAATCTGGTAAGCTTTGTTTTATCAATCTGGTTGATTACTTCCAGGAGGGGAGGAATTAATAAATCTTTAAATGTTTTATAGAATTCTATTGGGAATCCATCCTCTCCTGGTGTCTTATTATTTGGTAATTTTTTTATTATCTCTTGTATTTCTATTATTCCAAATGGTTCTGTTAATTTATTTTGTTCCTCTATTTGTAGTTTTGGTAGTTCAATTTTAGTTAGAAATTCATCTATTTTCCCTTCTTTCCCTTTGTTTTCAGTTTGGTATAATTGTTCGTAGAATTCTCTAAAGTTTTCCTTGATCTCCTTTGGATTATATGTGATTTGTTTGTCTTTTTTCCTTGATGCCAATACCATTTTCTTAGCTTGTTCTGTCTTAAGCTGCCATGCTAGAATTTTGTGCGTTTTTTCTCCTAGTTCATAATATTTCTGTTTTGTCTTCATTATATTCTTCTCCACCTTATATGTTTGTAGTGTTTCATATTTTATTATTTTATCCGCCAATTCTCTTCTTTTAGTTGTATCTTCCTTCATTGCTAATTCTTTTTCTATATTTACTATTTCCCTTTCCAACTGCTCTGTTTCCTGATTATAGTCCTTCTTCATCTTGGTTACATAACTTATTATTTGCCCTCTAATGAACGCTTTCATTGCATCCCATAGTATAAACTTATCTTTCACTGATTCCGTATTTATTTCAAAATGCATTTTAATTTGTCTTTCAATAAATTCTCTAAAATCCTGCCTTTTGAGTAACATGGAGTTTAATCTCCATCTATACATTCTTGGAGGGATGTCCTCTAGCTTTACTGTCAATATTAAGGGTGAATGGTCCGATAGTATTCTAGCTTTATATTCTGTTTTTCTTACTCTATCTTGCATACGAGCTGATAACAAAAATAGGTCTATTCTTGAGTATGTTTTATGCCTAGCCGAGTAATATGAATATTCCTTTTCCTTTGGGTGTTGTTTCCTCCATATATCCAAAAGTTGCATTTCTTCCATCGATTTAATTATAAATTTGGTTACTTTGTTCTTTCTGTTAATTTTTTTCCCAGTTTTGTCCATATTTGAATCCAAATTCAGGTTGAAATCCCCTCCTATTAATATGTTCCCTTGCGTATCTGCTATCTTCAAAAAAATATCTTGCATAAACTTTTGATCTTCTTCGTTAGGTGAATATACATTGAGTAGATTCCAAAACTCCGAATATATCTGACATTTTATCATTACATATCTCCCTGCTGGATCTATTATTTCCTCTTCTATTTTAATTGGCACATTTTTACTAATTAATATAGCTACTCCTCTTGCTTTTGAATTATATGACGCTGCTGTTACTTGTCCTACCCAATCTCTCTTTAATTTCTTGTGCTCCAATTCAGTTAAATGTGTTTCTTGCACAAATGCTATATCAATTTTTTCTTTTTTCAGTAAATTTAGCAGTTTCTTCCTTTTAATTTGGTTATGTATTCCGTTAATATTTAAAGTCATATAGTTCAGCGTAGCCATTTTATACTTTGTTTATCTTCCCTTTCCGTTTCTTCATCATTACCTTTCCTTCTTATCCATTTCTGCTTTCTTGTTTTGAACACTTTATAAGACAGCATTTCTAAAACATCAAACATTTTTCCTATTCTCCTATTTAAAACTTCTTTAACCCCATTCTCCCCTCCCCCTCCTGAGTTGCCCTTTATCCCTTGTCGGACAACATCTCCCCTCTCCATTTGGATTTGCGAATTCACTCGCAAACGTCAGCTGATTTTGCAGTGACCGTAACTCCTCCCTACCCAGCCCCCCCCCAGAAAAGATTTCAATTTTCATATGTAACAAAGGTCACTCTTTTAATTCCCTCCTTATTCTCCCTATTCCATTTCCCTCCCTTATTAATTCTTGTCTATATATATTTTCCTCTAAATACGGATACATTCATGTATGCACACTATATATATATCTACACACATATACCCCTTTACACACATACATATAGATCGTGGTCATTTTTACTCTCATTACATGTCTTCATCTCTCTGCTTGTTTTGTAGTTGTTCTGCAAATTTCCTTGCTTCCTCTGGATCCGAGAATAGTCTGTTTTGTTGCCCTGGAATAATTATTTTAAGTACCGCTGGGTACCTTAACATAAATTTATATCCTTTTTTCCATAAGATCGTTTTCGCTGTATTGAACTCCTTCCTCTTCTTCAGGAGTTCAAAACTTATGTCTGGATAGAAAAAAATTTTTTGACCTTTATATTCCAGTGGCTTTTTGTCTTCTCTTACTTTCTTCATTGCTTTCTCCAATATATTTTCTCTTGTATATCTTAAGAATTTTACTGAAATGGATCTTGGTTTTTGCTGCGGTTGTGGTTTCGGGGCTAAAGTTCTATGTGCCCTCTCTATTTCCATTTCTTCCTGTAATTCTGGTCTTCCCAGGAGCCTGGGGATCCAATCTTTTATAAATTCTCTCATATTCTTGCCTTCTTCATCTTCCTTAAGGCCACTATCTTTATATTATTTCTTCTATTATAGTTTTCTATTATATCTATCTTCTGAGCTAACAGCTCCTGTGCCTCTTTAGCTTTTTTATTAGATTCTTCTAATTTCTCTTTTAAGTCTTTTACTTCCATATCTACAAATGTTTCTCGTTTTTCCATATTTTCCACTCTTTTTGCCAATTCTGAAATGGCCACTTCCATTTTATTCATTCTTTCTTCTGCATTCTTAATTCTTTTTATTTCATTAAATTCTTGTAATTGCCATTCTTTCACTGATTCCATATATTCTTTAAAAAAAGCTACATCCATTGTCTTGCTTTTCTCTTCTTCTTCCATTTCTTTCTGTTCTTCTTCTTCTTCTTCCTCTGCATTGACCATCTGTTGTTTCCTTGTTTTCTTTTAACCCTCTTCTTTCTTAGTTGACATTCTTGACTGCCAAATTTCCCAAAGGAACAATTGAGAATCAAGAGGGAGACCCACCCCCATCATTCTCATTAATATTTTCCCCAAATTTATCCAAAAAGGTATTAATTTCATGCAGAGCCAGACGGAAGGTATAAAAGTGCCGATATCTGGGCCACGCCAAAAACACGGATTGGAGATTTCCGATTGACTGTGATGTAACGTTGAGGTGTGAGATAGAGTTGATGTAAAATTTTGGACTGTATCGTTCTAATTTTTGAATTAATAAGAACTGTCAAACTAACGAAGCAGAAATGCTGATCAAAATGCGATTCCTATCTCTCCCAACTTCTACGTCACCCAATTGTTGAGCATTGGTCTCGGAGCAGAAAATAAACTGTAGAAATAATTTTATTTTGAGAATTTTCAATCAACGTCCAGTCAAAATGCAGAATCCAAAAGTAAAACATTGATATCCACAAATAGTAACCAAATAAATACAAATCTCGATCCATGTGTCAATATTAGTGAGAAAACAGATGAGTCAACGTGTGATCAAATTATCATAAAGAAAGAAAAATGACCCTAATGCCACAAAAATGCAAATTCAACGTCCTCGTTGATCCAAGGGGAGATGATGGAGAGAAAGATGAGGAAAATGTGGACCCCTCCCACCCCCCCCCCACCGAAACAATAAGAAAACCGAAACAAGAAAACCGAAACAAGAAATTTATCTAACCGAATTTTAAATATGTTTAATGAACCAGCCTCAACCCTGGTTAGAGAATTCCAAACATTCACTACTCTCTGGGAAAAACTATTTTTCCTCATCTCTGTCCTAAATCTACTCCCCCGAATGTTGAGACTGTCCTCTCGTTTTAGTATCCCCGGCCAGCTCAAAAAACCTTCCTACATCTATCCTATCCATACCCTTCATTATTCTATGTGTTGCAACAGCCAATGGCCCAAGGCCAAGTACAGGCAGGCAGAGAGTCCAGCCCAGGTAATTTACGGGGTCCCCAATAGCTCGGTGCCAGTCAGGCTAAGCTGATTACAAAGGTAATGGCCCCAAGACCAAGTACAAAGGAATTTAAATTGGCCAACAGCAAGTTGTGCACTAATGGGTGGGGCGGGGCCAAACATTGATTGGCAGGTGGTGTGTCTTGCGAACAAGTAGTCGGCAGTGCTCTCATGTGACCTGACTCTTCACAGCACAATGAGGAGGTATTTCTTTATTCAGAGAATGGTGAATTTGTGGAATTTGTTGCTGCGGACGGGGCCTGTGGAGGCCAGGACTTTGATAATATTGAAGACGGATGTAGATAGGATGTTGATCAGGAAGAGAATCAAGGGTTATATAAATAAGGCAAGAGAATGGGGTTAAAGAGGATAGTAAATCAGCCATGATGGAATGGTGGGGAGCTCAATGGGCCAAATAGCCCAATTCCACTCCTGTGTCAACCTGTGCAGCAGCTTTGAGTATTCTGTTTGAGTGTCCTGTGGACTGGACCCAAAGATCTGTCAGCACCTCAACCCTGGTATTCTACTGTCAAAGTTGACCTCTGAAATGAACCACCTTGTACCTTTCTGGATTAAACTCCATCTGCCACTTCTCAGCCCAGCTCTGCATCCTGTCAATGTCCCTGTGTAATCTCTGACCACCCTCCAGACTATCCTCAGCACCATCGACCCTTGAGTTGTCCACAAACGTACTGATCCTTCTTCTACTTCCTCATCCAGGTCAGTTATAAAAACCACAAAGAGCAGGGCTCCCACAACAGGTCCCTGCGGACCTTCCACTGGTCCCCGACCTCCAGGCAGAATGTGAACCATCTAGAGCTGATAACACTACAGCACAGTACAGGCCCTTCAGCCCTCAATGTTACACCAACCCATATATTCCTACCAAAAAGGAAAATATCTAAACCCTATTGACCCTGTAACCGTCTGTCTTTCTTCCAACCATGTGCCCGTCTAAGAGTCTCTTAAATGCTCCCAATGTTCCAGCCTCCACCAGCATCCCTGGCAAGGCATTCCAGGCCCCCACAACTTACCCCTGACGTCCCCCCTAAACTCCCCTCCCTTCACTTTGTACACGTGTCCTCTGGTGTTGCTGGCCGTCCACCTTATCTCTGCCTCTCAGAATCTTGTCGGCCTCAATCAAGTCTCCTCTCCTCTACACCCAACCCTCTGCCTTCTCTGGGCGCCGATTCTGTATCCACAAAGCGAGGCCTCCTTGGATTCCATGCCTCCGTACTTTCTGAATGAGCCTTGCACGGGGAGCCTTACCAGACACCTTAATGAAATCCACAAACACCTCATCCACTGCTTTATCTTCACCAATGTTCTTAGTTACATCCTGAAAGAATGAACAGGTCCGTTTTCTCTTCTGCTGGCTTTCCTGGTGTGAAAGGCCTGTCATCTGGGACTGTGCTACAAGTCCATGTGGACCAGCTCAAACATACCGCATCATTCATCACTCCTCTCCTTCCCCTGACCCAAAACAAACAAGCTGCCAACAATGCAGCCCCCAGCAGATGAAGGATGGGTGGTTGTAGATGGGTCATATTCTGCCTGGATGTCGGGGACCATTGGTGGTCCGCAGGGACCTGTTCTTTGTGAACTTTATAAATGATCTGGATGAGGAAGTGGAAGCTGGGTCAGCAAGTTGGTGGATGTCATGAAGGTGGGAGGAGTTGTGGATGGTGGAGAAGGTTGTTGTAGGTTACAAAAGGATAGACCGTACATACCTGTGTAATAGTCAACCCCCCCCCCCCCTATTCGTGTGACATGTGTAAAAGTCAACTGCCCTATTTTTGGCCCTGACCACCTGCATATCCAAACTCCCGACACCCCAACCATGCACCCTCACCCCAGTCGCCAGCCCACCAGAGCTCCCAATGCCCAAACCGTGGACCCTCACCCCAGTTGCCAGCCCACTGGACCTCCCAGTGCCCTGACTGTGGACCCTCACCCCAGTCACCAGCCCACCAGAGCTCCCAATGCCCTGATCGTGGACCCTCACCCCAATCACCAGCCCACTGGAACTCCAAATGCCCAAACCGTGGACCCTCACCCCAATTGCCAGCCCACTGGAGCTCCCAGTGCCCAAACTGTGGACCCTCACCCCAGTTGCCAGCTCACTGGAGCTCTTGACACCCCAACCATGGACCCTCACCCCAGGCACCAGCCCATCGGAGCTCCTGACACCCTGACCATGGGCCCTCACCCCATCCACCTGACCATCCAAGCTCCAGATGCCCTGACCATAGGGCCTCACCCTGGCTGCCTACATACTAGAGCTCTCAATGCCCCAACTGCCCATCCATCTGACCTCTCAGCACCCTGAAAGTGGTCTTAACACCTAGTCCCAGCCATTGGAGCTCCTGATGCTCCAAACAACACAGGTACTTAGTGTGACCCATGTAAAAGTCAATCCCCTCTCCCCAAAACTTGACCTGAAAAATTGGTCCAAAATACTCGACTGTTACACGTTGTCAAAATGCAGAGTTGGTCATCAAAGTGGCAGATGGAGATCAATCTGGATCAATGTGAAGTGATGCATTTCAGAAGGTTGAGCAAAGGCAGAGTCCATGGTTAATGGCAGGATTTGTAAGGCGTATGGCACGGTAACTGGCCCTTTTGGCCCACAAGGCCGCGCTGCCCAAATACCCCAATTAACCTCCAACCCCCAGATATTTTTGGAAGGTTGGAGGAAACTGGAGCCCCCAGAGGAGACTCATACTGACATGGAAGGAGGTACAACCTCCTTCTGGACATCACGGCATTCAAACCCATGGCCTTGCACCAACTGCTACATGAACTGTCCCGTTCGTTCCTTAAGGATTCTTAACAGTGTTGAAGAACAGAGAGTGTTGATGTCTGGGTCCAGGTTGTGACGCACCTTGATCAACAAACAATATAGTGGTGATGACCTTCGTCAGGGGGATTGAGTTCAGGAGTCGAGACATCATGTTGCAGCTCCACAAATCTCTGGTGAGACCACATTTGGAGAATTGTGTTCAGTTCTGGTCACCTCATTATAGGAAGGATGTGGAAGCTATGGAGAGGGGGCAGAGGAGATTTACCAGGATGTTGCCTGGATTGGAAAATAAGACTCATGAGGCCAGGTTAGCAGAGCTGGGACTTTTCTCTGTGGAATGAAGAAGGATGAGAGGAGACTTGATAGAGGTCAACAGGATTCTGAGAGGCATAGTTAGGGTGGACGGCCAGTGCCTGTTTCCAGGGCAGGATCAGTAAACACCAGAGGATGTGTACAAAGTGAAGGGAGGTAAGTTTAGGGGAAACGTTGGGGGTATGTGTTTTACAGTGGGGGCCTGGAATGCTTGGCCAGGGGCAGTAGTGGAGGCTGGAACATTAGGGACATTTAAGAGACTCTTTGACAAGCATATGGATGGAAGTAAAATAGAGGGTTTGGGCCATGTGGTGGGGAAGGTGAGATTGATGTGTCAGTTTATACGGGTGACCACCATGTCGTTTGGCTGAAGGGCCATTACTGTCTTCAATGTTCCAACAGTAGGTTAGGCAGTTTCCATGGATCGAAAATGCCAATCGTCGATTGTAGTTTCCCTTCTTCACCTGCTCCTGAACTCACTTTTGACTCTCTCGAACATTTCTTCCTCAAACCCACCCCCCCCCCCACCTTCCCCAGGTTCTTTCCCTCGACCTGTGTCCACCTCTCACACCTTCTGCCCAACACCCTGGGCCCCGACCTCAAATGCTACCTCCTGACAAGTAATTTTACCATTTTATCTCAGTTTTCCAGAAAGATCCTGATGTCATGTTGGCCGACCGTTTCTCCCCAGTGATGAGGTTCAACCTGCCGTGTTGCTCCTCAGGGGAAGGGGTGATCATTCTGTGCAGATGGCTTGTTAATGTTTCCCTTGTCTCTGGTGTAACATGAACAGGTAACTCTCTACACAGGCTGTATCCACACCTGTGGCGACTCTGAGGCATTCCAGGCCAGGAGTCACTGCAAAGAACAGAGAAGAAACCACCTGCCATCAGTTCCATGGAACGAATCCAGAAACGGACCATGTCCAAACCCCGAGTTCGCAAAATTACCAGCGCAGACCTGAAGATCTTTGTGAAGAACAACATGTTTGTGCTCTTGACAGTGTCTGCGGTTATTGCTGGTCAGTAAAGGTGATGTCTAACAATACGTCGTTTGCCTCAGTTTCACTTGGCCGGGACCTGCCTTTAAATATTCAATTCAGCCATTCATCAATGCAGAAACTGCAACAGGCTATACATTCCCCTCACCATTGCAGCAATAACAAATAAAACCAAATTCCCACATGGATCCCACTGCCCCTCCCTCTCCCATTCCTGGCATTGATCCCACTGCCCCCTCACTCCCCACAGCCCTGTATCAGTCCCCACACTGATCCCTCAGCCCCCTCACTCCCCATAGCCCTGTAACTGTCCCAAGACTGATCCCTCTGTCCCTCTCTCTCCCCACAACCCTGTATCAGTCCACACACTGATCCCACTGACCCTCTCTCACCCCACAGCCCTGTATCAGCCCCCACATTGATCCCACTTCCCCTCTTACTCCCCACAGTCCGGTATCAGCCCCCACACATCCCACTGCCCCCCTTTCTTCCCATGGCCCAATACCAGTCCCCACACTGATCCCACTGCCCTCCTCTCACCCCACAGCCCTGTATCATCCCCCACACTGATTCCACTGCCCCACTCTCTCCCCACAGCCCTGTATCAGTCCCCACACTGACCCAATGCCCCCTCTCTCTCGCCCCACGGCCCTGTATCAGGCCCCACACTGATCCCACCACCCCACTCTCTACCCACAGCCCAATATTAGTCGCCACATTGATCCAATTGACCTGCTATCCCCCCACAGCCCTGTGTCAGCCCACAGCCCCTCCCTCTCCCAGCCCCCACACTGATCTCACTGCCCTCCTCTCACCACACGGCCCTGTATCAGTTCCCACACTGACCTACTGCCCCTCTTTCTCCCCACAGCCCTGTATCAGTCCCCACACTGATCCCATTGCCCCTCTCTCTCCCCACAGGCCTGTATCATCCCCCACACTGATCCCATTGCCCCAGTCTCTCCCCACAGCCCTGTATCAGTCCCCACACTGATCTCCCAGCCGCTCTCTCTTCCCACGGCCCTGTATCAGACCCACACTGATCCCTCTGCCCCGTCCTCTCCCCACAGCCCTGTATCATCCCCCACACTGATTCCACTGACCCTCTCTCTCCCCACAGCCCTGTATCAGTCCCCACACTGATCCCTCTGCCCCGTCCTCTCCCCACAGCCCTGTATCAGTCCCCACACTGATTGCACAGTCCCCCTTTCTCCTCACAGCCCTGTATAAGCCCCCACACTGATCCCACAGCCCCTCTCTCTTCCCATGGCCCTGTATCAGTCCCCACACTGATCCCTCTGCCCCGTCCTCTCCCCACAGCCCTGTATCAGTCCCCACACTGACACCCCTGCCCCTCTCTCTCCCCACGGTCCTGTATCAGTCCCCACACTGATCCCCCTGCCGCTCTCTCTTCCACGGCCCTGTATCAGTCCCCACACTGATCCACCTGCCGCTCTCTCTTCCCACGGCCCTGTATCAGCCCCCACACTGATCCCACTGCCCCTCTCTCTTCCCACGGCCCTGTATCAGTCCCCACACTGATCGCACTGCCCCTCTCTCTCCCCACAGTCCTGTATCAGTCCCCAAACTGATCCCACTTCCCCCTCACTCCCCACAGTCCTGTATCAGTCCCCACACTGATCCCACTGCCCCTCACTCCCCACAGTCCTGTATCAGTCCCCACACTGATCCCACTGCCCCCCTCACTACCCACAGTCCTGTATCAGTCCCCACACTGATCCCACTGCCCCCCTCTCTCCCCACAGTCCTGTATCAGTCCCCACACTGATCCCAATGCCCCCCTCACTCCCCACAGTCCTGTATCAGTCCCCACACTGATCCCACTGCCCCTCTCTCTTCCCACAGTCCTGAATCAGTCCCCAAACTAATCCCCCTGCCCCCCTCACTCTCCCCACAGTCCTGAATCAGTCCCCACACGGACACAACTGCCCCTCTCTCTTCCCACAGTCCTGTATCAGCCCCCACACTGATCCCACTGCCCCTCTCACTTCCCACAGCCCTGTATCAGTCCCCACAATTATCGCACTGCCCCTCTCTCTCCCCACAGTCCAGTATCAGTCCCCACACTGATCCTACTGCCCCTCTCACTCCCCACAGTCCAGTATCAGTCCCCACACTGATCCCACTGCCCCTCTCTCTCCCACAGTCCTGTATCAGTCCCCACACTGATCCTCCTGCCCCTCTCACTCCTCACAGTCCTATATCAGTCCCCAAACTGATCCCCCTGCCCCCTCTCTGCTCACAGTCCTGTATCAGTCCCCACACTGATTCCACTGCCCCTCTCTCTTCCCACAGTCCTGTATCAGTCTCCACACTGATCCCACTGCCCCTCTCTCTCCCCACAGCCCTGTATCAGTCCCCACACTGATCCCCCTTGCCCCTCTCTCTCCCCACGGCCCTGTATCAGACCCCACACTGATCCCACTGCCCCTCTCTCTCCCCACAGTCCTGTGTCAGTCCCCACACTGATCCCACCGCCCCCTCACTCCCCGTAGTCCTGTATCAGTCCCCACACTGATCCCACTGCCCCTCTCACTCCTCACTGTCCTGTATCAGTCCCCAAACTGATCCCACTGCCCCTCTCACTCCCCACAGTCCTGTATCAGTCCCCACACTGATCCCTCTTCCCCCTCACTCCCCACAGTCCTGTTTCAGCCCCCACACTGATCCCACTGCCCCTCTCTCTTCGCACAGCCCTGTATCAGTCCCCACACTGATCCCACTGCCCCTCTCTCTCCCCACAGTCCAGTATCAGTCCCCACACTGATTCCACTGCCCTTCTCTCTCCCCACAGTTAAGTATCAGTCTCCACACTGATCCCACTGCCCCTCGCTCTTCCCACAGTCCTGTATCAGCCCCCACACTGATCCCACTGCCCCTCTCTCTTCCCACAGTCCTGTATCAGTCTCCACACTGATCCCACTGCTCCTCGCTCTTCCCACAGTCCTGTATCAGTCTCCACACTGATCCCACTGCCCCTCTCTCTTCGCACAGCCCTGTATCAGTCCCCACACTGATCCCACTGCCCCTCTCTCTCCCCACAGTCCTGTATCAGTCCCCACACTGATTCCACTGCCCCTCTCTCTTCCCACAGTCCTGTATCAGCCCCCACACTGATCCCACTGCCCCTCTCTCTTCGCACAGCCCTGTATCTGTCCCCACACTGATCCCACTGCCCCTCTCTCTCCCTACAGTCCTGTATCAGGCCCCACACTGATTCCACTGCCACTCGCTCTTCCCACAGTCCTGTATCAGTCCCCACACTCATTCCACTGCCCCTCTCTCTTCCCACAGTCCTGTATCAGTCTCAACACTGATCCCACTGCCACTCGCTCTTCCCACAGTCCTGTATCAGCCTCCACACTGATCCCACTGCCCCTCTCTCTCCCCACAGTTAAGTATCAGTCTCCACACTGATCCCACTGCCCCTCGCTCTTCCCACAGTCCTGTATCAGCCCCCACACTGATCCCACTGCCCCTCTCTCTTCGCACAGCCCTGTATCAGTCCCCACACTGATTCCACTGCCCCTCTCTCTTCCCACAGTCCTGTATCAGTCCCCACACTGATTCCACTGCCCCTCTCTCTTCCCACAGTCCTGTATCAGAATCCACACTGATCCCACTGCCCCTCTCTCTTCCCACAGTCCTGTATCAGTCCCCACACTGATCCCACTGCCCCTCTCTCTTCGCACAGCCCTGTATCAGTCCCCACACTGATTCCACTGCCCCTCTCTCTTCCCACAGTCCTGTATCAGTCCCCACACTGATTCCACTGCCCCTCTCTCTTCCCACAGTCCTGTATCAGTCTCCACACTGATCCCACTGCCCCTCGCTCTTCCCACAGTCCTCTATCAGCCCCCACACTGATCCCACTGCCCCTCTCTCTTCGCACAGCCCGGTATCAGTCCCCACACTGATCCCACTGCACCTCTCTCTCCCCACAGTCCTGTATCAGTCCCCACACTGATTCCACTGCCCCTCTCTCTTCCCACAGTCCTGTATCAGTCTCCACACTGATCCCACTGCCCCTCGCTCTTCCCACAGTCCTGTATCAGCCCCCACACTGATCCCACTGCCCCTCTCTCTTCGCACAGCCCTGTATCAGTCCCCACACTGATCCCACTGCCCCTCTCTCTCCCCACAGTCCTGTATCAGTCCCCACACTGATTCCACTGCCCCTCGCTCTTCCCACAGTCCTGTATCAGCCCCCACACTGATCCCACTGCCCCTCTCTCTTCGCACAGCCCTGTATCAGTCCCCACACTGATCCCACTGCCCCTCTCTCTCCCCACAGTCCAGTATCAGTCCCCACACTGATCCCACTGCCCCTCTCTCTCCCCACAGTCCTGTATCAGTCCCCACACTGATTCCACTGCCCCTCTCTCTTCCCACAGTCCTGTATCAGTCTCCACAATGATCCCACTGCCCCTCGCTCTTCCCACAGTCCTGTATCAGCCTCCACACTGATCCCACTGCCCCTCTCTCTTCGCACATCCCTGTATCAGTCCCCACACTGATCCCACTGCCCCTCTCTCTCCCCACAGTCCTGTATCAGTCCCCACACTGATTCCACTGCCCCTCTCTCTCCCCACAGTTAAGTATCAGTCTCCACACTGATCCCACTGCCCCTCGCTCTTCCCACAGTCCTGTATCAGCCCCCACACTGATCCCACTACCCCTCTCTCTTCGCACAGCCCTGTATCAGTCCACACACTGATTCCACTGCCCCTCTCTCTTCCCACAGTCCAGTATCAGTCCCCACACTGATTCCACTGTCCTCTCTCTTCCAACAGTCCTGTATCAGCCCCCACACTGATCCCACTGCCCCTCTCTCTTCGCACAGCCCTGTATCAGTCCCCACACTGATTCCACTGCCCCTCTCTCTTCCCACAGTCCTGTATCAGTCCCCACACTGATTCCACTGCCCCTCTCTCTTCCCACAGTCCTGTATCAGTCTCCACACTGATCCCACTGCCCTTCGCTCTTCCCACAGTCCAGTATCAGTCCCCACACTGATCCTACTGCCCCTCTCACTCCCCACAGTCCAGTATCAGTCCCCACACTGATCCCACTGCCCCTCTCTCTCCCACAGTCCTGTATCAGTCCCCACACTGATCCTACTGCCCCTCTCACTCCCCACAGTCCTATATCAGTCCCCAAACTGATCCCCCTGCCCCCCTCTCTGCTCACAGTCCAGTATCAGTTCCCACACTGATCCCACTGCCCCTCTCTCTCCCCACAGTCCAGTATCAGTCCCCACACTGATCCCACTGCCCCTCTCTCTGCCCACAGTCCTGTATCAGTCCCCACACTGATTCCACTGCCCCTCTCTCTTCCCACAGTCCTGTATCAGTCTCCACACTGATCCCACTGCCCCCTCTCTGTCCCCACAGCCCTGTATCAGTCCCCACACTGATCCCCCCTGCCCCTCTCTCTCCCCACGGCCCTGTATCAGTTCCCACACTGATCCCACAGCCCCTCTATCTCCCCACAGTCCTGTGTCAGTCCCCACACTGATCCCACTGACCCCTCACTCCCCGCAGTCCTGTATCAGTCCCCACACTGATACCACTGCCCCTCTCACTCCTCACTGTCCTGTATCATTCCCCAATCTGATCCCACTGCCCCTCTCACTGCCACAGTCCTGTATCAGTCCCCACACTGATCCCTCTTCCCCCTCACTCCCCACAGTCCTATTTCAGCCCCCACACTGATCCCACTGCCCCTCTTTCTTCGCACAGCCCTGTATCAGTCCCCACACTGATCCCACTGCCCCTCACTCTCCCCACAGTCCAGTATCAGTCCCCACACGGATCCCACTGCCCCTCTCTCTCCCCACAGTCCTGTATCAGTCCCCACACTGATTCCACTGCCCCGCTCTCTTCCCACAGTCCTGTATCAGTGTCCACACTGATCCCACTGCCCCTCGCTCTTCCCACAGTCCTGTATCAGGCTCCACACTGATCCCACTGCCCCTCTCTCTTCGCACAGCCCTGTATCAGTCCCCACACTGATCCCACTGCCCCTCTCTCTCCCCACAGTCCAGTATCAGTCCCCACACTGATCCCACTGCCCCTCTCTCTCCCCACAGTCCTGTATCAGTCCCCACACTGATCCCACTGCCCCTCGCTCTTCCCACAGTCCTGTATCAGCCCCCACACTGATCCCACTGCCCCTCTCTCTTCGCACAGCCCTGTATCAGTCCCCACACTGATCCCACTGCCCCTCTCTCTCCCCACAGTCCTGTATCAGTCCCCACACTGATTCCACTGCCCCTCGCTCTTCCCACAGTCCTGTATCAGCCCCCACACTGATCCCACTGCCCCTCTCTCTTCGCACAGCCCTGTATCAGTCCCCACACTGATCCCACTGCCCCTCTCTCTCCCCACAGTCCAGTATCAGTCCCCACACTGATCCCACTGCCCCTCTCTCACCCCACAGTCCTGTATCAGTCCCCACACCTATTCCACTGCCCCTCTCTCTTCCCACAGTCCTGTATCAGTCTCCACACTGATCCCACTGCCCCTCGCCTTTCCCACAGTCCTGTATCAGCCTCCACACTGATCCCACTGCCCCTCTCTCTTCGCACAGCCCTGTATCAGTCCCCACACTGATCCCACTGCCCCTCTCTCTCCCCACAGTCCTGTATCAGTCCCCACACTGATTCCACTGCCCCTCTCTCTCCCCACAGTTAAGTATCAGTCTCCACACTGACCCCACTGCCCCTCGCTCTTCCCACAGTCCTGTATCAGCCCCCACACTGATCCCACTACCCCTCTCTCTTCGCACAGCCCTGTATCAGTCCACACACTGATTCCACTGCCCCTCTCTCTTCCCACAGTCCTGTATCAGTGTCCACACTGATTCCACTGTCCTCTCTCTTCCCACAGTCCTGTATCAGTCTCCACACTGATCCCACTGTCCCTCGCTCTTCCAACAGTCCTGTATCAGCCCCCACACTGATCCCACTGCCCCTCTCTCTTCGCACAGCCCTGTATCAGTCCCCACACTGATTCCACTGCCCCTCTCTCTTCCCACAGTCCTGTATCAGTCCCCACACTGATTCCACTGCCCCTCTCTCTTCCCACAGTCCTGTATCAGTCTCCACACTGATCCCACTGCCCCTCGCTCTTCCCACAGTCCTGTATCAGGCTCCACACTGATCCCACTGCCCCTCTCTCTTCGCACAGCCCTGTATCAGTCCCCACACTGATTCCACTTCCCCTCTCTCTCCCCACAGTTAAGTATCAGTCTCCACACTGATCCAACTGCCCCTCGCTCTTCCCACAGTCCTGTATCAGCCCCCACACTGATCCCACTACCCCTCTCTCTTCGCACAGCCCTGTATCAGTCCCCACACTGATTCCACTGCCCCTTTCTCTTCCCAGAGTCCTGTATCAGTCCACACACTGATTCCACTGCTCCTCTCTCTTCCCACAGTACTGTATCAGTCTCCACACTGATCCGACTGCCCCTCGCTCTTCCCACAGTCCTGTATCAGCCCCCACACAGATCCCACTGCCCCTCTCTCTTCGCACAGCCCTGTATCAGTCCCCACACTGATTCCACTGCCCCTCGCTCTTCCCACAGTCCTCTATCAGCCCCCACACTGATCCCACTGCCCCTCTCTCTTTGCACAGCCCTGTATCAGTCCGCACACTGATCCCACTGCCCCTCTCTCTCCCCACAGTCCTGTATCAGTCCCCACACTGATTCCACTGCCCCTCTCTCTTCCCACAGTCCTGTATCAGTGTCCACACTGATCCCACTGCCCCTCGCTCTTCCCACAGTCCTGTATCAGCCCCCACACTGATCCCACTGCCCCTCTCTCTTCGCACAGCCCTGTATCAGTCCCCACACTGATCCCACTGCCCCTCTCTCTCCCCACAGTCCTGTATCAGTCCCCACACTGATTCCACTGCCCCTCGCTCTTCCCACAGTCCTGTATCAGCCCCCACACTGATCCCACTGCCCCTCTCTCTTCGCACAGCCCTGTATCAGTCCCCACACTGATCCCACTGCCCCTCTCTCTCCCCACAGTCCAGTATCAGTCCCCACACTGATCCCACTGCCCCTCTCTCTCCCCACAGTCCTGTATCAGTCCCCACACTGATTCCACTGCCCCTCTCTCTTCCCACAGTCCTGTATCAGTCTCCACACTGATCCCACTGCCCCTCGCCTTTCCCACATTCCTGTATCAGCCTCCACACTGATCCCACTGCCCCTCTCTCTTCCAACAGTCCTGTATCAGCCCCCACACTGATCCCACTGCCCCTCTCTCTTCGCACAGCCCTGTATCAGTCCCCACACTGATTCCACTGCCCCTCTCTCTTCCCACAGTCCTGTATCAGTCCCCACACTGATTCCACTGCCCCTCTCTCTTCCCACAGTCCTGTATCAGTCTCCACACTGATCCCACTGCCCCTCGCTCTTCCCACAGTCCAGTATCAGTCCCCACACTGATCCTACTGCCCCTCTCACTCCCCACAGTCCAGTATCAGTCCCCACACTGATCCCAATGCCCCTCTCTCTCCCACAGTCCTGTATCAGTCCCCACACTGATCCTACTGCCCCTCTCACTCCCCACAGTCCTATATCAGTCCCCAAACTGATCCCCCTGCCCCCCTCTCTGCTCACAGTCCAGTATCAGTTCCCAAACTGATCCCACTGCCCCTCTCTCTCCCCACAGTCCAGTATCAGTCCCCACACTGATCCCACTGCCCCTCTCTCTGCCCACAGTCCTGTATCAGTCCCCACACTGATCCCACTGCCCCTCTCTCTCCCCACAGCCCTGTATCAGTCCCCACACTGATCCCCCCTGCCCCTCTCTCTCCCCACGGCCCTGTATCAGTCCCCACACTGATCCCACTGCCCCTCTCTCTCCCCACAGTCCTGTATCAGTCCCCACACTGATTCCACTGCCCCTCTCTCTTCGCACAGCCCTGTATCAGTCCCCACACTGATTCCATTGCCCCTCTCTCTTCCCACAGTCCTGTATCAGCCCCCACACTGATCCCACTGCCCCTCTCTCTTCGCACAGCCCTGTATCAGTCCCCACACTGATTCCATTGCCCCTCTCTCTTCCCACAGTCCTGTATCAGTCCCCACACTGATTCCACTGCCTCTCTCTCTTCCCACAGTCCTGTATCAGTCTCCACACTGATCCCACTGCCCCTCTCTATTCCCACAGTCCTGTATCAGCCCCCACACTGATCCCACTGCCCCTCTCTCTTCGCACAGCCCTGTATCAGTCCCCACACTGATTCCACTGCCCCTCTCTCTTCCCACAGTCCTGTATCAGTCCCCACACTGATTCCACTGCCCCTCTCTCTTCCCACAGTCCTGTATCAGTCTCCACACTGATCACACTGCCCCTCGCTCTTCCCACAGTCCTCTATCAGCCCCCACACTGATCCCACTGCCCCTCTCTCTTCGCACAGCCCTGTATCAGTCCCCACACTGATCCCACTGCCCCTCTCTCTCCCCACAGTCCTGTATCAGTCCCCACACTGATTCCACTGCCCATCTCTCTTCCCACAGTCCTGTATCAGTCTCCACACTGATCCCACTGCCCCTCGCTCTTCCCACAGTCCTGTTTCAGCCCCCACACTGATCCCACTGCCCCTCTCTCTTCGCACAGCCCTGTATCATTCCCCACACTGATTCCACTGCCCCTCTCTCTTCCCACAGTCCTGTATCAGTCCCCACACTGATTCCACTGCCCCTCTCTCTTCCCACAGTCCTGTATCAGTCTCCACACTGATCCCACTGCCCCTCGCTCTTCCCACAGTCCAGTATCAGTCCCCACACTGATCCTACTGCCCCTCTCACTCCCCACAGTCCAGTATCAGTCCCCACACTGATCCCAATGCCCCTCTCTCTCCCACAGTCCTGTATCAGTCCCCACACTGATCCTACTGCCCCTCTCACTCCCCACAGTCCTATATCAGTCCCCAAACTGATCCCCCTGCCCCCCTCTCTGCTCACAGTCCAGTATCAGTTCCCAAACTGATCCCACTGCCCCTCTCTCTCCCCACAGTCCTGTATCAGTCCCCACACTGATCCCACTGCCCCTCTCTCTGCCCACAGTCCTGTATCAGTCCCCACACTGATCCCACTGCCCCTCTCTCTCCCCACAGCCCTGTATCAGTCCCAACACTGATCCCCCCTGCCCCTCTCTCTCCCCACGGCCCTGTATCAGTCCCCACACTGATCCCACTGCCCCTCTCTCTCCCCACAGTCCTGTATCAGTCCCCACACTGATTCCACTGCCCCTCTCTCTTCCCACAGACCTGTATCAGTCTCCACACTGATCCCACTGCCCCTCGCTCTTCACACAGTCCTGTATCAGCCCCCACACTGATCCCACTGCCCCTCTCTCTTCGCACAGCCCTGTATCAGTCCCCACACTGATTCCACTGCCCCTCTCTCTCCCCACAGTTAAGTATCAGTCTCCACACTGACCCCACTGCCCCTCGCTCTTCCCACAGTCCTGTATCAGCCCCCACACTGCTCCCACTACCCCTCTCTCTTCGCACAGCCCTGTATCAGTCCACACACTGATTCCACTGCCCCTCTCTCTTCCCACAGTCCTGTATCAGTCCCCACACTGATTCCACTGTCCTCTCTCTTCCCACAGTCCTGTATCAGTCTCCATACTGATCCCACTGCCCCTCGCTCTTCCAACAGTCCTGTATCAGCCCCCACACTGATCCCACTGCCCCTCTCTCTTCGCACAGCCCTGTATCAGTCCCCACACTGATTCCACTGCCCCTCTCTCTTCCCACAGTCCTGTATCAGTCCCCACACTGATTCCACTGCCCCTCTCTCTTCCCACAGTCCTGTATCAGTCTCCACACTGATCCCACTGCCCCTCGCTCTTCCCACAGTCCAGTATCAGTCCCCACACTGATCCTACTGCCCCTCTCACTCCCCACAGTCCAGTATCAGTCCCCACACTGATCCCAATGCCCCTCTCTCTCCCACAGTCCTGTATCAGTCCCCACACTGATCCTACTGCCCCTCTCACTCCCCACAGTCCTATATCAGTCCCCAAACTGATCCCCCTGCCCCCCTCTCTGCTCACAGTCCAGTATCAGTTCCCAAACTGATCCCACTGCCCCTCTCTCTCCCCACAGTCCAGTATCAGTCCCCACACTGATCCCACTGCCCCTCTCTCTGCCCACAGTCCTGTATCAGTCCCCACACTGATCCCACTGCCCCTCTCTCTCCCCACAGCCCTGTATCAGTCCCCACACTGATCCCCCCTGCCCCTCTCTCTCCCCACGGCCCTGTATCAGTCCCCACACTGATCCCACTGCCCCTCTCTCTCCCCACAGTCCTGTATCAGTCCCCACACTGATTCCACTGCCCCTCTCTCTTCCCACAGACCTGTATCAGTCTCCACACTGATCCCACTGCCCCTCGCTCTTCACACAGTCCTGTATCAGCCCCCACACTGATCCCACTGCCCCTCTCTCTTCGCACAGCCCTGTATCAGTCCCCACACTGATCCCACTGCCCCTCTCTCTCCCCACAGTCCTGTATCAGTCCCCACACTGATTCCACTGCCCCTCGCTCTTCCCACAGTCCTGTATCAGCCCCCTCACTGATCCCACTGCCCCTCTCTCTTCGCACAGCCCTGTATCAGTCCCCACACTGATCCCACTGCCCCTCTCTCTCCCCACAGTCCAGTATGAGTCCCCACACTGATCCCACTGCCCCTCTCTCTCCCCACAGTCCTGTATCAGTCCCCACACTGATTCCACTGCCCCTCTCTCTTCCCACAGTCCTGTATCAGTCTCCACACTGATCCCACTGCCCCTCTCTCGCCCCACAGTCCTGTATCAGCCCCCACACTGATTCCACTGCCCCTCTCTCTTCCCACAGTCCTGTATCAGTCTCCACACTGATCCCACTGCCCCTCTCTCTCCCCACAGTCCTGAATCAGTCCCCACACTGATTCCACTGCCCCTCTCTCTCCCCACAGTTAAGTATCAGTCTCCACACTGATCCCACTGCCCCTCGCTCTTCCCAAAGTCCTGTATCAGCCCCCACACTGATCCCACTGCCCCTCTCTCTTCGCACAGCCCTGTATCAGTCCCCACACTGATTCCATTGCCCCTCTCTCTTCCCACAGTCCTGTATCAGTCCCCACACTGATTCCACTGCCTCTCTCTCTTCCCACAGTCCTGTATCAGTCTCCACACTGATCCCACTGCCCCTCTCTATTCCCACAGTCCTGTATCAGCCCCCACACTGATCCCACTGCCCCTCTCTCTTCGCACAGCCCTGTATCAGTCCCCACACTGATTCCACTGCCCCTCTCTCTTCCCACAGTCCGGTATCAGTCCCCACACTGATTCCACTGCCCCTCTCTCTTCCCACAGTCCTGTATCAGTCTCCACACTGATCACACTGCCCCTCGCTCTTCCCACAGTCCTCTATCAGCCCCCACACTGATCCCACTGCCCCTCTCTCTTCGCACAGCCCTGTATCAGTCCCCACACTGATCCCACTGCCCCTCTCTCTCCCCACAGTCCTGTATCAGTCCCCACACTGATTCCACTGCCCATCTCTCTTCCCACAGTCCTGTATCAGTCTCCACACTGATCCCACTGCCCCTCGCTCTTCCCACAGTCCTGTTTCAGCCCCCACACTGATCCCACTGCCCCTCTCTCTTCGCACAGCCCTGTATCAGTCCCCACACTGATTCCACTGCCCCTCTCTCTTCCCACAGTCCTGTATCAGTCCCCACACTGATTCCACTGCCCCTCTCTCTTCCCACAGTCCTGTATCAGTCTCCACACTGATCCCACTGCCCCTCGCTCTTCCCACAGTCCAGTATCAGTCCCCACACTGATCCTACTGCCCCTCTCACTCCCCACAGTCCAGTATCAGTCCCCACACTGATCCCAATGCCCCTCTCTCTCCCACAGTCCTGTATCAGTCCCCACACTGATCCTACTGCCCCTCTCACTCCCCACAGTCCTATATCAGTCCCCAAACTGATCCCCCTGCCCCCCTCTCTGCTCACAGTCCAGTATCAGTTCCCAAACTGATCCCACTGCCCCTCTCTCTCCCCACAGTCCTGTATCAGTCCCCACACTGATCCCACTGCCCCTCTCTCTGCCCACAGTCCTGTATCAGTCCCCACACTGATCCCACTGCCCCTCTCTCTCCCCACAGCCCTGTATCAGTCCCCACACTGATCCCCCCTGCCCCTCTCTCTCCCCACGGCCCTGTATCAGTCCCCACACTGATCCCACTGCCCCTCTCTCTCCCCACAGTCCTGTATCAGTCCCCACACTGATTCCACTGCCCCTCTCTCTTCCCACAGACCTGTATCAGTCTCCACACTGATCCCACTGCCCCTCGCTCTTCACACAGTCCTGTATCAGCCCCCACACTGATCCCACTGCCCCTCTCTCTTCGCACAGCCCTGTATCAGTCCCCACACTGATCCCACTGCCCCTCTCTCTCCCCACAGTCCTGTATCAGTCCCCACACTGATTCCACTGCCCCTCGCTCTTCCCACAGTCCTGTATCAGCCCCCTCACTGATCCCACTGCCCCTCTCTCTTCGCACAGCCCTGTATCAGTCCCCACACTGATCCCACTGCCCCTCTCTCTCCCCACAGTCCAGTATCAGTCCCCACACTGATCCCACTGCCCCTCTCTCTCCCCACAGTCCTGTATCAGTCCCCACACTGATTCCACTGCCCCTCTCTCTTCCCACAGTCCTGTATCAGTCTCCACACTGATCCCACTGCCTCTCTCTCGCCCCACAGTCCTGTATCAGCCCCCACACTGATTCCACTGCCCCTCTCTCTTCCCACAGTCCTGTATCAGTCTCCACACTGATCCCACTGCCCCTCTCTCTCCCCACAGTCCTGAATCAGTCCCCACACTGATTCCACTGCCCCTCTCTCTCCCCACAGTTAAGTATCAGTCTCCACACTGATCCCACTGCCCCTCGCTCTTCCCACAGTCCTGTATCAGCCCCCACACTGATCCCACTGCCCCTCTCTCTTCGCACAGCCCTGTATCAGTCCCCACACTGATTCCATTGCCCCTCTCTCTTCCCACAGTCCTGTATCAGTCCCCACACTGATTCCACTGCCTCTCTCTCTTCCCACAGTCCTGTATCAGTCTCCACACTGATCCCACTGCCCCTCTCTCTTCCCACAGTCCTGTATCAGCCCCCACACTGATCCCACTGCCCCTCTCTCTTCGCACAGCCCTGTATCAGTCCCCACACTGATTCCACTGCCCCTCTCTCTTCCCACAGTCCTGTATCAGTCCCCACACTGATTCCACTGCCCCTCTCTCTTCCCACAGTCCTGTATCAGTCTCCACACTGATCCCACTGCCCCTCGCTCTTCCCACAGTCCTCTATCAGCCCCCACACTGATCCCACTGCCCCTCTCTCTTCGCACAGCCCTGTATCAGTCCCCACACTGATCCCACTGCCCCTCTCTCTCCCCACAGTCCTGTATCAGTCCCCACACTGATTCCACTGCCCCTCGCTCTTCCCACAGTCCTGTTTCAGCCCCCACACTGATCCCACTGCCCCTCTCTCTTCGCACAGCCCTGTATCAGTCCCCACACTGATCCCACTGCCCCTCTCTCTCCCCACAGTCCTGTATCAGTCCCCACACTGATTCCACTGCCCCTCGCTCTTCCCACAGTCCTGTATCAGCCCCCACACTGATCCCACTGCCCCTCTCTCTTCGCACAGTCCTGTATCAGTCCCCACACTGATCCCACTGCCCCTCTCTCTACCCACAGTCCAGTATCAGTCCCCACACTGATCCCACTGCCCCTCTCTCTCCCCACAGTTCTATATCAGTCCCCACACTGATTCCACTGCCCCTCTCTCTTCCCACAGTCCTGTATCAGTCTCCACACTTATCCCACATCCCCTCGTTCTTCCCACAGTCCTGTATCAGCCTCCACACTGATCCCACTGCTCCTCTCTCTTCGCACAGCCCTGTATCAGTCCCCACACTGATCCCACTGCTCCTCTCTCTCCCCACAGTCCTGTATCAGTCCCCACACTGATTCCACTGCCCCTCTCTCTCCCCACAGTTAAGTATCAGTCTCCACACTGATCCCACTGCCCCTCGCTCTTCCCACAGTCCTGTATCAGCCCCCACACTGATCCCACTACCCCTCTCTCTTCGCACAGCCCTGTATCAGTCCACACACTGATTCCACTGCCCCTCTCTCTTCCCACAGTCCTGTATCAGTCCCCACACTGATTCCACTGTCCTCTCTCTTCCCACAGTCCTGTATCAGTCTCCACACTGATCCCACTGCCCCTCGCTCTTCCAACAGTCCTGTATCAGCCCCCACACTGATCCCACTGCCCCTCTCTCTTCGCACAGCCCTGTATCAGTCCCCACACTGATTCCACTGCCCCTCTCTCTTCCCACAGTCCTGTATCAGTCCCCACACTGATTCCACTGCCCCTCTCTCTTCCCACAGTCCTGTATCAGTCTCCACACTGATCCCACTGCCCCTCGCTCTTCCCACAGTCCAGTATCAGTCCCCACACTGATCCTACTGCCCCTCTCACTCCCCACAGTCCAGTATCAGTCCCCACACTGATCCCACTGCCCCTCTCTCTCCCACAGTCCTGTATCAGTCCCCACACTGATCCTACTGCCCCTCTCACTCCCCACAGTCCTATATCAGTCCCCAAACTGATCCCCCTGCCCCCCTCTCTGCTCACAGTCCAGTATCAGTTCCCACACTGATCCCACTGCCCCTCTCTCTCCCCACAGTCCGGTATCAGTCCCCACACTGATCCCACTGCCCCTCTCTCTGCCCACAGTCCTGTATCAGTCCCCACACTGATTCCACTGCCCCTCTCTCTTTCCACAGTCCTGTATCAGTCTCCACAATGATCCCACTGCCCCTCTCTCTCCCCACAGCCCTGTATCAGTCCCCACACTGATCCCCCCTGCCCCTCTCTTTCCCCACGGCCCTGTATCAGTCCCCACACTGATCCCACTGCCCCTCTCTCTCCCCACAGTCCTGTGTCAGTCCCCACACTGATCCCACTGCCCCCTCACTCCCCGCAGTCCTGTATCAGTCCCCACACTGATACCACTGCCCATCTCATTCCTCACTGTCCTGTATCAGTCCCCAATCTGATCCCACTGCCCCTCTCACTGCCATAGTCCTGTATCAGTCCCCACACTGATACCACTGCCCCTCTTTCTTCGCACAGACCTGTATCAGTCCCCACACTGATCCCACTGCCCCTCTCTCTCCCCACAGTCCAGTATCAGTCCCCACACTGATCCCACTGCCCCTGTCTCTCCCCACAGTCCTGTATCAGCCCCCACATTGATCCCACTGCGCCTGTCTCTCCCCACAGTCCTGTATCAGTCCCCACACGGATTCCACTGCCCCTCTCTCTCCCCACAGTTAAGTATCAGTCTCCACACTGATCCCACTGCCCCTCGCTCTTCCCACAGTCCTGTATCAGTCCCCACACTGATTCCACTGCCCCTCTCTCTTCCCACAGTCCTGTATCTGTCCCCACACTGATCCCACTGCCCCTCTCTCTCCCCACAGTCCTGTATCAGTCCCCACACTGATTCCACTGCCCCTCACTCTTCCCACAGTCCTGTATCAGCCCCCACACTGATCCCACTGCCCCTCTCTCTTCGCACAGCCCTGTATCAGTGCCCACACTGATCCCACTGCCCCTCTCTCTCCCCACAGTCCAGTATCAGTCCCCACACTGATCCCACTGCCCCTCTCTCTCCCCACAGTCCTGTATCAGTCCCCACCCTCATTCCACTGCCCCTCTCTCTTCCCACAGTCCTGTATCAGTCTCCACACTGATCCCACTGCCCCTCGCTCTTCCCACAGTCCTGTATCAGCCTCCACACTGATCCCACTGCACCTCTCTCTTCGCACAGCCCTTTATCAGTCCCCACACTGATCCCACTGCCCCTCTCTCTCCCCACAGTCCTGAATCAGTCCCCACACTGATTCCACTGCTCCTCTCTCTCCCCACAGTTAAGTATCAGTCTCCACACTGATCCCACTGCCCCTCGCTCTTCCCACAGTCCTGTATCAGCCCCCACACTGATCCCACTGCCCCTCTCTCTTCGCACAGCCCTGTATCAGTCCCCACACTGATTCCACTGCCCCTCTCTCTTCCCACAGTCCTGTATCAGTCCCCACACTGATTCCACTGCCCCTCTCTCTTCCCACAGTCCTGTATCAGTCTCCACACTGATCCCACTGCCCCTCTCTCTTCCCACAGTCCTGTATCAGCCCCCACACTGATCCCACTGCCCCTCTCTCTCCCCACAGTCCTGTATCAGTCCCCACACTGATTCCACTGCCCCTCTCTCTTCCCACAGTCCTGTATCAGTCTCCACACTGATCCCACTGCCCCTCGCTCTTCCCACAGTCCTGTATCAGCCCCCACACTGATCCCACTGCCCCTCTCTCTTCGCACAGCCCTGTATCAGTCCCCACACTGATCCCACTGCCCCTCTCTCTCCCCACAGTCCTGTATCAGTCCCCACACTGATTCCACTGCCCCTCGCTCTTCCCACAGTCCTGTATCAGCCCCCACACTGATCCCACTGCCCCTCTCTCTTCGCAGAGCCCTGTATCAGTCCCCACACTGATCCCACTGCCCCTCTCTCTACCCACAGTCCAGTATCAGTCCCCACACTGATCCCACTGCCCCTCTCTCTCCCCACAGTCCTATATCAGTCCCCACACTGATTCCACTGCCCCTCTTTCTTCCCACAGTCCTGTATCAGTCTCCACACTGATCCCACTGCCCCTCGCTCTTCCCACAGTCCTGTATCAGCCTCCACACTGATCCCACTGCCCCTCTCTCTTCGCACAGCCCTGTATCAGTCCCCACACTGATCCCACTGCCCCTCTCTCTCCCCACAGTCCTGTATCAGTCCCCACACTGATTCCACTGCCCCTCTTTCTTCCCACAGTCCTGTATCAGTCTCCACACTGATCCCACTGCCCCTCGCTCTTCCCACAGTCCTGTATCAGCCTCCACACTGATCCCACTGCCCCTCTCTCTTCGCACAGCCCTGTATCAGTCCCCACACTGATCCCACTGCCCCTCTCTCTCCCCACAGTCCTGTATCAGTCCCCACAGTGATTCCACTGCCCCTCTCTCTTCCCACAGTCCTGTATCAGTCCCCACACTGATTCCACTGCCCCTCTCTCTTCCCACAGTCCTGTATCAGTCTCCACACTGATCCCACTGCCCCTCGCTCTTCCCACAGTCCAGTATCAGTCCCCACACTGATCCTACTGCCCCTCTCACTCCCCACAGTCCAGTATCAGTCCCCACACTGATCCCACTGCCCCTCTCTCTCCCACAGTCCTGTATCAGTCCCCACACTGATCCTACTGCCCCTCTCACTCCCCACAGTCCTATATCAGTCCCCAAACTGATCCCCCTGCCCCCCTCTCTGCTCACAGTCCAGTATCAGTTCCCACACTGATCCCACTGCCCCTCTCACTCCCCACAGTCCGGTATCAGTCCCCACACTGATCCCACTGCCCCTCTCTCTGCCCACAGTCCTGTATCAGTCCCCACACTGATTCCACTGCCCCTCTCTCTTTCCACAGTCCTGTATCAGTCTCCACAATGATCCCACTGCCCCTCTCTCTCCCCACAGCCCTGTATCAGTCCCCACACTGATCCCCCCTGCCCCTCTCTTTCCCCACGGCCCTGTATCAGTCCCCACACTGATCCCACTGCCCCTCTCTCTCCCCACAGTCCTGTGTCAGTCCCCACACTGATCCCACTGCCCCCTCACTCCCCGCAGTCCTGTATCAGTCCCCACACTGATACCACTGCCCATCTCACTCCTCACTGTCCTGTATCAGTCCCCAATCTGATCCCACTGCCCCTCTCACTGCCATAGTCCTGTATCAGTCCCCACACTGATACCACTGCCCCTCTTTCTTCGCACAGCCCTGTATCAGTCCCCACACTGATCCCACTGCCCCTCTCTCTCCCCACAGTCCAGTATCAGTCCCCACACTGATCCCACTGCCCCTGTCTCTCCCCACAGTCCTGTATCAGCCCCCACATTGATCCCACTGCGCCTGTCTCTCCCCACAATCCTGTATCAGTCCCCACACGGATTCCACTGCCCCTCTCTCTCCCCACAGTTAAGTATCAGTCTCCACACTGATCCCACTGCCCCTCGCTCTTCCCACAGTCCTGTATCAGTCCCCACACTGATTCCACTGCCCCTCTCTCTTCCCACAGTCCTGTATCTGTCCCCACACTGATCCCACTGCCCCTCTCTCTCCCCACAGTCCTGTATCAGTCCCCACACTGATTCCACTGCCCCTCACTCTTCCCACAGTCCTGTATCAGCCCCCACACTGATCCCACTGCCCCTCTCTCTTCGCACAGCCCTGTATCAGTGCCCACACTGATCCCACTGCCCCTCTCTCTCCCCACAGTCCAGTATCAGTCCCCACACTGATCCCACTGCCCCTCTCTCTCCCCACAGTCCTGTATCAGTCCCCACCCTCATTCCACTGCCCCTCTCTCTTCCCACAGTCCTGTATCAGTCTCCACACTGATCCCACTGCCCCTCGCTCTTCCCACAGTCCTGTATCAGCCTCCACACTGATCCCACTGCACCTCTCTCTTCGCACAGCCCTTTATCAGTCCCCACACTGATCCCACTGCCCCTCTCTCTCCCCACAGTCCTGAATCAGTCCCCACACTGATTCCACTGCTCCTCTCTCTCCCCACAGTTAAGTATCAGTCTCCACACTGATCCCACTGCCCCTCGCTCTTCCCACAGTCCTGTATCAGCCCCCACACTGATCCCACTGCCCCTCTCTCTTCGCACAGCCCTGTATCAGTCCCCACACTGATTCCACTGCCCCTCTCTCTTCCCACAGTCCTGTATCAGTCCCCACACTGATTCCACTGCCCCTCTCTCTTCCCACAGTCCTGTATCAGTCTCCACACTGATCCCACTGCCCCTCTCTCTTCCCACAGTCCTGTATCAGCCCCCACACTGATCCCACTGCCCCTCTCTCTCCCCACAGTCCTGTATCAGTCCCCACACTGATTCCACTGCCCCTCTCTCTTCCCACAGTCCTGTATCAGTCTCCACACTGATCCCACTGCCCCTCGCTCTTCCCACAGTCCTGTATCAGCCCCCACACTGATCCCACTGCCCCTCTCTCTTCGCACAGCCCTGTATCAGTCCCCACACTGATCCCACTGCCCCTCTCTCTCCCCACAGTCCTGTATCAGTCCCCACACTGATTCCACTGCCCCTCGCTCTTCCCACAGTCCTGTATCAGCCCCCACACTGATCCCACTGCCCCTCTCTCTTCGCAGAGCCCTGTATCAGTCCCCACACTGATCCCACTGCCCCTCTCTCTACCCACAGTCAAGTATCAGTCCCCACACTGATCCCACTGCCCCTCTCTCTCCCCACAGTCCTATATCAGTCCCCACACTGATTCCACTGCCCCTCTTTCTTCCCACAGTCCTGTATCAGTCTCCACACTGATCCCACTGCCCCTCGCTCTTCCCACAGTCCTGTATCAGCCTCCACACTGATCCCACTGCCCCTCTCTCTTCGCACAGCCCTGTATCAGTCCCCACACTGATCCCACTGCCCCTCTCTCTCCCCACAGTCCTGTATCAGTCCCCACAGTGATTCCACTGCCCCTCTCTCCCCACAGTTAAGTATCAGTCTCCACACTGATCCCACTGCCCCTCGCTCTTCCCACAGTCCTGTATCAGCCCCCACACTGATCCCAATGCCCCTCTCTCTCCCCACAGTCCTGTATCAGTCCCCACAGTGATTCCACTGCCCCTCTCTCTCCCCACAGTTAAGTATCAGTCCCCACACTGATCCTACTGCCCCTCTCACTCCCCACAGTACAGTATCAGTCCCCACACTGATCCCAATGCCCCTCTCTCTCCCACAGTCCTGTATCAGTCCCCACACTGATCCTACTGCCCCTCTCACTCCCCACAGTCCTATATCAGTCCCCAAACTGATCCCCCTGCCCCCCTCTCTGCTCACAGTCCAGTATCAGTTCCCAAACTGATCCCACTGCCCCTCTCTCTCCCCACAGTCCAGTATCAGTCCCCACACTGATCCCACTGCCCCTCTCTCTGCCCACAGTCCTGTATCAGTCCCCACACTGATCCCACTGCCCCTCTCTCTCCCCACAGCCCTGTATCAGTCCCCACACTGATCCCCCCTGCCCCTCTCTCTCCCCACGGCCCTGTATCAGTCCCCACACTGATCCCACTGCCCCTCTCTCTCCCCACAGTCCTGTATCAGTCCCCACACTGATTCCACTGCCCCTCTCTCTTCCCACAGACCTGTATCAGTCTCCACACTGATCCCACTGCCCCTCGCTCTTCACACAGTCCTGTATCAGCCCCCACACTGATCCCACTGCCCCTCTCTCTTCGCACAGCCCTGTATCAGTCCCCACACTGATCCCACTGCCCCTCTCTCTCCCCACAGTCCTGTATCAGTCCCCACACTGATTCCACTGCCCCTCGCTCTTCCCACAGTCCTGTATCAGCCCCCTCACTGATCCCACTGCCCCTCTCTCTTCGCACAGCCCTGTATCAGTCCCCACACTGATCCCACTGCCCCTCTCTCTCCCCACAGTCCAGTATCAGTCCCCACACTGATCCCACTGCCCCTCTCTCTCCCCACAGTCCTGTATCAGTCCCCACACTGATTCCACTGCCCCTCTCTCTTCCCACAGTCCTGTATCAGTCTCCACACTGATCCCACTGCCTCTCTCTCGCCCCACAGTCCTGTATCAGCCCCCACACTGATTCCACTGCCCCTCTCTCTTCCCACAGTCCTGTATCAGTCTCCACACTGATCCCACTGCCCCTCTCTCTCCCCACAGTCCTGAATCAGTCCCCACACTGATTCCACTGCCCCTCTCTCTCCCCACAGTTAAGTATTAGTCTCCACACTGATCCCACTGCCCCTCGCTCTTCCCACAGTCCTGTATCAGCCCCCACACTGATCCCACTGCCCCTCTCTCTTCGCACAGCCCTGTATCAGTCCCCACACTGATTCCATTGCCCCTCTCTCTTCCCACAGTCCTGTATCAGTCCCCACACTGATTCCACTGCCTCTCTCTCTTCCCACAGTCCTGTATCAGTCTCCACACTGATCCCACTGCCCCTCTCTCTTCCCACAGTCCTGTATCAGCCCCCACACTGATCCCACTGCCCCTCTCTCTTCGCACAGCCCTGTATCAGTCCCCACACTGATTCCACTGCCCCTCTCTCTTCCCACAGTCCTGTATCAGTCCCCACACTGATTCCACTGCCCCTCTCTCTTCCCACAGTCCTGTATCAGTCTCCACACTGATCCCACTGCCCCTCGCTCTTCCCACAGTCCTCTATCAGCCCCCACACTGATCCCACTGCCCCTCTCTCTTCGCACAGCCCTGTATCAGTCCCCACACTGATCCCACTGCCCCTCTCTCTCCCCACAGTCCTGTATCAGTCCCCACACTGATTCCACTGCCCCTCGCTCTTCCCACAGTCCTGTTTCAGCCCCCACACTGATCCCACTGCCCCTCTCTCTTTGCACAGCCCTGTATCAGTCCCCACACTGATCCCACTGCCCCTCTCTCTCCCCACAGTCCTGTATCAGTCCCCACACTGATTCCACTGCCCCTCGCTCTTCCCACAGTCCTGTATCAGCCCCCACACTGATCCCACTGCCCCTCTCTCTCCCCACAGTTCTATATCAGTCCCCACACTGATTCCACTGCCCCTCTCTCTTCCCACAGTCCTGTATCAGTCTCCACACTGATCCCACTGCCCCTCGTTCTTCCCACAGTCCTGTATCAGCCTCCACACTGATCCCACTGCTCCTCTCTCTTCGCACAGCCCTGTATCAGTCCCCACACTGATCCCACTGCTCCTCTCTCTCCCCACAGTCCTGTATCAGTCCCCACACTGATTCCACTGCCCCTCTCTCTCCCCACAGTTAAGTATCAGTCTCCACACTGATCCCACTGCCCCTCGCTCTTCCCACAGTCCTGTATCAGCCCCCACACTGATCCCACTACCCCTCTCTCTTCGCACAGCCCTGTATCAGTCCACACACTGATTCCACTGCCCCTCTCTCTTCCCACAGTCCTGTATCAGTCCCCACACTGATTCCACTGTCCTCTCTCTTCCCACAGTCCTGTATCAGTCTCCACACTGATCCCATTGCCCCTCGCTCTTCCAACAGTCCTGTATCAGCCCCCACACTGATCCCACTGCCCCTCTCTCTTCGCACAGCCCTGTATCAGTCCCCACACTGATTCCACTGCACCTCTCTCTTCCCACAGTCCTGTATCAGTCCCCACACTGATTCCACTGCCCCTCTCTCTTCCCACAGTCCTGTATCAGTCTCCACACTGATCCCACTGCCCCTCGCTCTTCCCACAGTCCAGTATCAGTCCCCACACTGATCCTACTGCCCCTCTCACTCCCCACAGTCCAGTATCAGTCCCCACACTGATCCCACTGCCCCTCTCTCTCCCACAGTCCTGTATCAGTCCCCACACTGATCCTACTGCCCCTCTCACTCCCCACAGTCCTATATCAGTCCCCAAACTGATCCCCCTGCCCCCCTCTCTGCTCACAGTCCAGTATCAGTTCCCACACTGATCCCACTGCCCCTCTCTCTCCCCACAGTCCGGTATCAGTCCCCACACTGATCCCACTGCCCCTCTCTCTGCCCACAGTCCTGTATCAGTCCCCACACTGATTCCACTGCCCCTCTCTCTTTCCACAGTCCTGTATCAGTCTCCACAATGATCCCACTGCCCCTCTCTCTCCCCACAGCCCTGTATCAGTCCCCACACTGATCCCCCCTGCCCCTCTCTTTCCCCACGGCCCTGTATCAGTCCCCACACTGATCCCACTGCCCCTCTCTCTCCCCACAGTCCTGTGTCAGTCCCCACACTGATCCCACTGCCCCCTCACTCCCCGCAGTCCTGTATCAGTCCCCACACTGATACCACTGCCCATCTCACTCCTCACTGTCCTGTATCAGTCCCCAATCTGATCCCACTGCCCCTCTCACTGCCATAGTCCTGTATCAGTCCCCACACTGATACCACTGCCCCTCTTTCTTCGCACAGCCCTGTATCAGTCCCCACACTGATCCCACTGCCCCTCTCTCTCCCCACAGTCCAGTATCAGTCCCCACACTGATCCCACTTCCCCTGTCTCTCCCCACAGTCCTGTATCAGCCCCCACATTGATCCCACTGCGCCTGTCTCTCCCCACAGTCCTGTATCAGTCCCCACACGGATTCCACTGCCGCTCTCTCTCCCCACAGTTAAGTATCAGTCTCCACACTGATCCCACTGCCCCTCGCTCTTCCCACAGTCCTGTATCAGTCCCCACACTGATTCCACTGCCCCTCTCTCTTCCCACAGTCCTGTATCTGTCCCCACACTGATCCCACTGCCCCTCTCTCTCCCCACAGTCCTGTATCAGTCCCCACACTGATTCCACTGCCCCTCACTCTTCCCACAGTCCTGTATCAGCCCCCACACTGATCCCACTGCCCCTCTCTCTTCGCACAGCCCTGTATCAGTGCCCACACTGATCCCACTGCCCCTCTCTCTCCCCACAGTCCAGTATCAGTCCCCACACTGATCCCACTGCCCCTCTCTCTCCCCACAGTCCTGTATCAGTCCCCACCCTCATTCCACTGCCCCTCTCTCTTCCCACAGTCCTGTATCAGTCTCCACACTGATCCCACTGCCCCTCGCTCTTCCCACAGTCCTGTATCAGCCTCCACACTGATCCCACTGCACCTCTCTCTTCGCACAGCCCTTTATCAGTCCCCACACTGATCCCACTGCCCCTCTCTCTCCCCACAGTCCTGAATCAGTCCCCACACTGATTCCACTGCCCCTCTCTCTCCCCACAGTTAAGTATCAGTCTCCACACTGATCCCACTGCCCCTCGCTCTTCCCACAGTCCTGTATCAGCCCCCACACTGATCCCACTGCCCCTCTCTCTTCGCACAGCCCTGTATCAGTCCCCACACTGATTCCACTGCCCCTCTCTCTTCCCACAGTCCTGTATCAGTCCCCACACTGATTCCACTGCCCCTCTCTCTTCCCACAGTCCTGTATCAGTCTCCACACTGATCCCACTGCCCCTCTCTCTTCCCACAGTCCTGTATCAGCCCCCACACTGATCCCACTGCCCCTCTCTCTTCGCACAGCCCTGTATCAGTCCCCACACTGATTCCACTGCCCCTCTCTCTTCCCACAGTCCTGTATCAGTCCCCACACTGATTCCACTGCCCCTCTCTCTTCCCACAGTCCTGTATCAGTCTCCACACTGATCCCACTGCCCCTCGCTCTTCCCACAGTCCTCTATCAGCCCCCACACTGATCCCACTGCCCCTCTCTCTTCGCACAGCCCTGTATCAGTCCCCACACTGATCCCACTGCCCCTCTCTCTCCCCACAGTCCTGTATCAGTCCCCACACTGATTCCACTGCCCCTCTCTCTTCCCACAGTCCTGTATCAGTCTCCACACTGATCCCACTGCCCCTCGCTCTTCCCACAGTCCTGTATCAGCCCCCACACTGATCCCACTGCCCCTCTCTCTTCGCACAGCCCTGTATCAGTCCCCACACTGATCCCACTGCCCCTCTCTCTCCCCACAGTCCTGTATCAGTCCCCACACTGATTCCACTGCCCCTCGCTCTTCCCACAGTCCTGTATCAGCCCCCACACTGATCCCACTGCCCCTCTCTCTTCGCACAGCCCTGTATCAGTCCCCACACTGATCCCACTGCCCCTCTCTCTCCCCACAGTCCAGTATCAGTCCCCACACTGATCCCACTGCCCCTCTCTCTCCCCACAGTCCTGTATCAGTCCCCACACTGATTCCACTGCCCCTCTCTCTTCCCACAGTCCTGTATCAGTCTCCACACTGATCCCACTGCCCCTCGCCTTTCCCACATTCCTGTATCAGCCTCCACACTGATCCCACTGCCCCTCTCTCTTCCAACAGTCCTGTATCAGCCCCCACACTGATCCCACTGCCCCTCTCTCTTCGCACAGCCCTGTATCAGTCCCCACACTGATTCCACTGCCCCTCTCTCTTCCCACAGTCCTGTATCAGTCCCCACACTGATTCCACTGCCCCTCTCTCTTCCCACAGTCCTGTATCAGTCTCCACACTGATCCCACTGCCCCTCGCTCTTCCCACAGTCCAGTATCAGTCCCCACACTGATCCTACTGCCCCTCTCACTCCCCACAGTCCAGTATCAGTCCCCACACTGATCCCAATGCCCCTCTCTCTCCCACAGTCCTGTATCAGTCCCCACACTGATCCTACTGCCCCTCTCACTCCCCACAGTCCTATATCAGTCCCCAAACTGATCCCCCTGCCCCCCTCTCTGCTCACAGTCCAGTATCAGTTCCCAAACTGATCCCACTGCCCCTCTCTCTCCCCACAGTCCAGTATCAGTCCCCACACTGATCCCACTGCCCCTCTCTCTGCCCACAGTCCTGTATCAGTCCCCACACTGATCCCACTGCCCCTCTCTCTCCCCACAGCCCTGTATCAGTCCCCACACTGATCCCCCCTGCCCCTCTCTCTCCCCACGGCCCTGTATCAGTCCCCACACTGATCCCACTGCCCCTCTCTCTCCCCACAGTCCTGTATCAGTCCCCACACTGATTCCACTGCCCCTCTCTCTTCGCACAGCCCTGTATCAGTCCCCACACTGATTCCATTGCCCCTCTCTCTTCCCACAGTCCTGTATCAGCCCCCACACTGATCCCACTGCCCCTCTCTCTTCGCACAGCCCTGTATCAGTCCCCACACTGATTCCATTGCCCCTCTCTCTTCCCACACTCCTGTATCAGTCCCCACACTGATTCCACTGCCTCTCTCTCTTCCCACAGTCCTGTATCAGTCTCCACACTGATCCCACTGCCCCTCTCTATTCCCACAGTCCTGTATCAGCCCCCACACTGATCCCACTGCCCCTCTCTCTTCGCACAGCCCTGTATCAGTCCCCACACTGATTCCACTGCCCCTCTCTCTTCCCACAGTCCTGTATCAGTCCCCACACTGATTCCACTGCCCCTCTCTCTTCCCACAGTCCTGTATCAGTCTCCACACTGATCACACTGCCCCTCGCTCTTCCCACAGTCCTCTATCAGCCCCCACACTGATCCCACTGCCCCTCTCTCTTCGCACAGCCCTGTATCAGTCCCCACACTGATCCCACTGCCCCTCTCTCTCCCCACAGTCCTGTATCAGTCCCCACACTGATTCCACTGCCCATCTCTCTTCCCACAGTCCTGTATCAGTCTCCACACTGATCCCACTGCCCCTCGCTCTTCCCACAGTCCTGTTTCAGCCCCCACACTGATCCCACTGCCCCTCTCTCTTCGCACAGCCCTGTATCATTCCCCACACTGATTCCACTGCCCCTCTCTCTTCCCACAGTCCTGTATCAGTCCCCACACTGATTCCACTGCCCCTCTCTCTTCCCACAGTCCTGTATCAGTCTCCACACTGATCCCACTGCCCCTCGCTCTTCCCACAGTCCAGTATCAGTCCCCACACTGATCCTACTGCCCCTCTCACTCCCCACAGTCCAGTATCAGTCCCCACACTGATCCCAATGCCCCTCTCTCTCCCACAGTCCTGTATCAGTCCCCACACTGATCCTACTGCCCCTCTCACTCCCCACAGTCCTATATCAGTCCCCAAACTGATCCCCCTGCCCCCCTCTCTGCTCACAGTCCAGTATCAGTTCCCAAACTGATCCCACTGCCCCTCTCTCTCCCCACAGTCCTGTATCAGTCCCCACACTGATCCCACTGCCCCTCTCTCTGCCCACAGTCCTGTATCAGTCCCCACACTGATCCCACTGCCCCTCTCTCTCCCCACAGCCCTGTATCAGTCCCCACACTGATCCCCCCTGCCCCTCTCTCTCCCCACGGCCCTGTATCAGTCCCCACACTGATCCCACTGCCCCTCTCTCTCCCCACAGTCCTGTATCAGTCCCCACACTGATTCCACTGCCCCTCTCTCTTCCCACAGACCTGTATCAGTCTCCACACTGATCCCACTGCCCCTCGCTCTTCACACAGTCCTGTATCAGCCCCCACACTGATCCCACTGCCCCTCTCTCTTCGCACAGCCCTGTATCAGTCCCCACACTGATTCCACTGCCCCTCTCTCTCCCCACAGTTAAGTATCAGTCTCCACACTGACCCCACTGCCCCTCGCTCTTCCCACAGTCCTGTATCAGCCCCCACACTGCTCCCACTACCCCTCTCTCTTCGCACAGCCCTGTATCAGTCCACACACTGATTCCACTGCCCCTCTCTCTTCCCACAGTCCTGTATCAGTCCCCACACTGATTCCACTGTCCTCTCTCTTCCCACAGTCCTGTATCAGTCTCCATACTGATCCCACTGCCCCTCGCTCTTCCAACAGTCCTGTATCAGCCCCCACACTGATCCCACTGCCCCTCTCTCTTCGCACAGCCCTGTATCAGTCCCCACACTGATTCCACTGCCCCTCTCTCTTCCCACAGTCCTGTATCAGTCCCCACACTGATTCCACTGCCCCTCTCTCTTCCCACAGTCCTGTATCAGTCTCCACACTGATCCCACTGCCCCTCGCTCTTCCCACAGTCCAGTATCAGTCCCCACACTGATCCTACTGCCCCTCTCACTCCCCACAGTCCAGTATCAGTCCCCACACTGATCCCAATGCCCCTCTCTCTCCCACAGTCCTGTATCAGTCCCCACACTGATCCTACTGCCCCTCTCACTCCCCACAGTCCTATATCAGTCCCCAAACTGATCCCCCTGCCCCCCTCTCTGCTCACAGTCCAGTATCAGTTCCCAAACTGATCCCACTGCCCCTCTCTCTCCCCACAGTCCAGTATCAGTCCCCACACTGATCCCACTGCCCCTCTCTCTGCCCACAGTCCTGTATCAGTCCCCACACTGATCCCACTGCCCCTCTCTCTCCCCACAGCCCTGTATCAGTCCCCACACTGATCCCCCCTGCCCCTCTCTCTCCCCACGGCCCTGTATCAGTCCCCACACTGATCCCACTGCCCCTCTCTCTCCCCACAGTCCTGTATCAGTCCCCACACTGATTCCACTGCCCCTCTCTCTTCCCACAGACCTGTATCAGTCTCCACACTGATCCCACTGCCCCTCGCTCTTCACACAGTCCTGTATCAGCCCCCACACTGATCCCACTGCCCCTCTCTCTTCGCACAGCCCTGTATCAGTCCCCACACTGATCCCACTGCCCCTCTCTCTCCCCACAGTCCTGTATCAGTCCCCACACTGATTCCACTGCCCCTCGCTCTTCCCACAGTCCTGTATCAGCCCCCTCACTGATCCCACTGCCCCTCTCTCTTCGCACAGCCCTGTATCAGTCCCCACACTGATCCCACTGCCCCTCTCTCTCCCCACAGTCCAGTATGAGTCCCCACACTGATCCCACTGCCCCTCTCTCTCCCCACAGTCCTGTATCAGTCCCCACACTGATTCCACTGCCCCTCTCTCTTCCCACAGTCCTGTATCAGTCTCCACACTGATCCCACTGCCCCTCTCTCGCCCCACAGTCCTGTATCAGCCCCCACACTGATTCCACTGCCCCTCTCTCTTCCCACAGTCCTGTATCAGTCTCCACACTGATCCCACTGCCCCTCTCTCTCCCCACAGTCCTGAATCAGTCCCCACACTGATTCCACTGCCCCTCTCTCTCCCCACAGTTAAGTATCAGTCTCCACACTGATCCCACTGCCCCTCGCTCTTCCCAAAGTCCTGTATCAGCCCCCACACTGATCCCACTGCCCCTCTCTCTTCGCACAGCCCTGTATCAGTCCCCACACTGATTCCATTGCCCCTCTCTCTTCCCACAGTCCTGTATCAGTCCCCACACTGATTCCACTGCCTCTCTCTCTTCCCACAGTCCTGTATCAGTCTCCACACTGATCCCACTGCCCCTCTCTATTCCCACAGTCCTGTATCAGCCCCCACACTGATCCCACTGCCCCTCTCTCTTCGCACAGCCCTGTATCAGTCCCCACACTGATTCCACTGCCCCTCTCTCTTCCCACAGTCCGGTATCAGTCCCCACACTGATTCCACTGCCCCTCTCTCTTCCCACAGTCCTGTATCAGTCTCCACACTGATCACACTGCCCCTCGCTCTTCCCACAGTCCTCTATCAGCCCCCACACTGATCCCACTGCCCCTCTCTCTTCGCACAGCCCTGTATCAGTCCCCACACTGATCCCACTGCCCCTCTCTCTCCCCACAGTCCTGTATCAGTCCCCACACTGATTCCACTGCCCATCTCTCTTCCCACAGTCCTGTATCAGTCTCCACACTGATCCCACTGCCCCTCGCTCTTCCCACAGTCCTGTTTCAGCCCCCACACTGATCCCACTGCCCCTCTCTCTTCGCACAGCCCTGTATCAGTCCCCACACTGATTCCACTGCCCCTCTCTCTTCCCACAGTCCTGTATCAGTCCCCACACTGATTCCACTGCCCCTCTCTCTTCCCACAGTCCTGTATCAGTCTCCACACTGATCCCACTGCCCCTCGCTCTTCCCACAGTCCAGTATCAGTCCCCACACTGATCCTACTGCCCCTCTCACTCCCCACAGTCCAGTATCAGTCCCCACACTGATCCCAATGCCCCTCTCTCTCCCACAGTCCTGTATCAGTCCCCACACTGATCCTACTGCCCCTCTCACTCCCCACAGTCCTATATCAGTCCCCAAACTGATCCCCCTGCCCCCCTCTCTGCTCACAGTCCAGTATCAGTTCCCAAACTGATCCCACTGCCCCTCTCTCTCCCCACAGTCCTGTATCAGTCCCCACACTGATCCCACTGCCCCTCTCTCTGCCCACAGTCCTGTATCAGTCCCCACACTGATCCCACTGCCCCTCTCTCTCCCCACAGCCCTGTATCAGTCCCCACACTGATCCCCCCTGCCCCTCTCTCTCCCCACGGCCCTGTATCAGTCCCCACACTGATCCCACTGCCCCTCTCTCTCCCCACAGTCCTGTATCAGTCCCCACACTGATTCCACTGCCCCTCTCTCTTCCCACAGACCTGTATCAGTCTCCACACTGATCCCACTGCCCCTCGCTCTTCACACAGTCCTGTATCAGCCCCCACACTGATCCCACTGCCCCTCTCTCTTCGCACAGCCCTGTATCAGTCCCCACACTGATCCCACTGCCCCTCTCTCTCCCCACAGTCCTGTATCAGTCCCCACACTGATTCCACTGCCCCTCGCTCTTCCCACAGTCCTGTATCAGCCCCCTCACTGATCCCACTGCCCCTCTCTCTTCGCACAGCCCTGTATCAGTCCCCACACTGATCCCACTGCCCCTCTCTCTCCCCACAGTCCAGTATCAGTCCCCACACTGATCCCACTGCCCCTCTCTCTCCCCACAGTCCTGTATCAGTCCCCACACTGATTCCACTGCCCCTCTCTCTTCCCACAGTCCTGTATCAGTCTCCACACTGATCCCACTGCCTCTCTCTCGCCCCACAGTCCTGTATCAGCCCCCACACTGATTCCACTGCCCCTCTCTCTTCCCACAGTCCTGTATCAGTCTCCACACTGATCCCACTGCCCCTCTCTCTCCCCACAGTCCTGAATCAGTCCCCACACTGATTCCACTGCCCCTCTCTCTCCCCACAGTTAAGTATCAGTCTCCACACTGATCCCACTGCCCCTCGCTCTTCCCACAGTCCTGTATCAGCCCCCACACTGATCCCACTGCCCCTCTCTCTTCGCACAGCCCTGTATCAGTCCCCACACTGATTCCATTGCCCCTCTCTCTTCCCACAGTCCTGTATCAGTCCCCACACTGATTCCACTGCCTCTCTCTCTTCCCACAGTCCTGTATCAGTCTCCACACTGATCCCACTGCCCCTCTCTCTTCCCACAGTCCTGTATCAGCCCCCACACTGATCCCACTGCCCCTCTCTCTTCGCACAGCCCTGTATCAGTCCCCACACTGATTCCACTGCCCCTCTCTCTTCCCACAGTCCTGTATCAGTCCCCACACTGATTCCACTGCCCCTCTCTCTTCCCACAGTCCTGTATCAGTCTCCACACTGATCCCACTGCCCCTCGCTCTTCCCACAGTCCTCTATCAGCCCCCACACTGATCCCACTGCCCCTCTCTCTTCGCACAGCCCTGTATCAGTCCCCACACTGATCCCACTGCCCCTCTCTCTCCCCACAGTCCTGTATCAGTCCCCACACTGATTCCACTGCCCCTCGCTCTTCCCACAGTCCTGTTTCAGCCCCCACACTGATCCCACTGCCCCTCTCTCTTCGCACAGCCCTGTATCAGTCCCCACACTGATCCCACTGCCCCTCTCTCTCCCCACAGTCCTGTATCAGTCCCCACACTGATTCCACTGCCCCTCGCTCTTCCCACAGTCCTGTATCAGCCCCCACACTGATCCCACTGCCCCTCTCTCTTCGCACAGTCCTGTATCAGTCCCCACACTGATCCCACTGCCCCTCTCTCTACCCACAGTCCAGTATCAGTCCCCACACTGATCCCACTGCCCCTCTCTCTCCCCACAGTTCTATATCAGTCCCCACACTGATTCCACTGCCCCTCTCTCTTCCCACAGTCCTGTATCAGTCTCCACACTGATCCCACATCCCCTCGTTCTTCCCACAGTCCTGTATCAGCCTCCACACTGATCCCACTGCTCCTCTCTCTTCGCACAGCCCTGTATCAGTCCCCACACAGATCCCACTGCTCCTCTCTCTCCCCACAGTCCTGTATCAGTCCCCACACTGATTCCACTGCCCCTCTCTCTCCCCACAGTTAAGTATCAGTCTCCACACTGATCCCACTGCCCCTCGCTCTTCCCACAGTCCTGTATCAGCCCCCACACTGATCCCACTACCCCTCTCTCTTCGCACAGCCCTGTATCAGTCCACACACTGATTCCACTGCCCCTCTCTCTTCCCACAGTCCTGTATCAGTCCCCACACTGATTCCACTGTCCTCTCTCTTCCCACAGTCCTGTATCAGTCTCCACACTGATCCCACTGCCCCTCGCTCTTCCAACAGTCCTGTATCAGCCCCCACACTGATCCCACTGCCCCTCTCTCTTCGCACAGCCCTGTATCAGTCCCCACACTGATTCCACTGCCCCTCTCTCTTCCCACAGTCCTGTATCAGTCCCCACACTGATTCCACTGCCCCTCTCTCTTCCCACAGTCCTGTATCAGTCTCCACACTGATCCCACTGCCCCTCGCTCTTCCCACAGTCCAGTATCAGTCCCCACACTGATCCTACTGCCCCTCTCACTCCCCACAGTCCAGTATCAGTCCCCACACTGATCCCACTGCCCCTCTCTCTCCCACAGTCCTGTATCAGTCCCCACACTGATCCTACTGCCCCTCTCACTCCCCACAGTCCTATATCAGTCCCCAAACTGATCCCCCTGCCCCCCTCTCTGCTCACAGTCCAGTATCAGTTCCCACACTGATCCCACTGCCCCTCTCTCTCCCCACAGTCCGGTATCAGTCCCCACACTGATCCCACTGCCCCTCTCTCTGCCCACAGTCCTGTATCAGTCCCCACACTGATTCCACTGCCCCTCTCTCTTTCCACAGTCCTGTATCAGTCTCCACAATGATCCCACTGCCCCTCTCTCTCCCCACAGCCCTGTATCAGTCCCCACACTGATCCCCCCTGCCCCTCTCTTTCCCCACGGCCCTGTATCAGTCCCCACACTGATCCCACTGCCCCTCTCTCTCCCCACAGTCCTGTGTCAGTCCCCACACTGATCCCACTGCCCCCTCACTCCCCGCAGTCCTGTATCAGTCCCCACACTGATACCACTGCCCATCTCATTCCTCACTGTCCTGTATCAGTCCCCAATCTGATCCCACTGCCCCTCTCACTGCCATAGTCCTGTATCAGTCCCCACACTGATACCACTGCCCCTCTTTCTTCGCACAGACCTGTATCAGTCCCCACACTGATCCCACTGCCCCTCTCTCTCCCCACAGTCCAGTATCAGTCCCCACACTGATCCCACTGCCCCTGTCTCTCCCCACAGTCCTGTATCAGCCCCCACATTGATCCCACTGCGCCTGTCTCTCCCCACAGTCCTGTATCAGTCCCCACACGGATTCCACTGCCCCTCTCTCTCCCCACAGTTAAGTATCAGTCTCCACACTGATCCCACTGCCCCTCGCTCTTCCCACAGTCCTGTATCAGTCCCCACACTGATTCCACTGCCCCTCTCTCTTCCCACAGTCCTGTATCTGTCCCCACACTGATCCCACTGCCCCTCTCTCTCCCCACAGTCCTGTATCAGTCCCCACACTGATTCCACTGCCCCTCACTCTTCCCACAGTCCTGTATCAGCCCCCACACTGATCCCACTGCCCCTCTCTCTTCGCACAGCCCTGTATCAGTGCCCACACTGATCCCACTGCCCCTCTCTCTCCCCACAGTCCAGTATCAGTCCCCACACTGATCCCACTGCCCCTCTCTCTCCCCACAGTCCTGTATCAGTCCCCACCCTCATTCCACTGCCCCTCTCTCTTCCCACAGTCCTGTATCAGTCTACACACTGATCCCACTGCCCCTCGCTCTTCCCACAGTCCTGTATCAGCCTCCACACTGATCCCACTGCACCTCTCTCTTCGCACAGCCCTTTATCAGTCCCCACACTGATCCCACTGCCCCTCTCTCTCCCCACAGTCCTGAATCAGTCCCCACACTGATTCCACTGCTCCTCTCTCTCCCCACAGTTAAGTATCAGTCTCCACACTGATCCCACTGCCCCTCGCTCTTCCCACAGTCCTGTATCAGCCCCCACACTGATCCCACTGCCCCTCTCTCTTCGCACAGCCCTGTATCAGTCCCCACACTGATTCCACTGCCCCTCTCTCTTCCCACAGTCCTGTATCAGTCCCCACACTGATTCCACTGCCCCTCTCTCTTCCCACAGTCCTGTATCAGTCTCCACACTGATCCCACTGCCCCTCTCTCTTCCCACAGTCCTGTATCAGCCCCCACACTGATCCCACTGCCCCTCTCTCTCCCCACAGTCCTGTATCAGTCCCCACACTGATTCCACTGCCCCTCTCTCTTCCCACAGTCCTGTATCAGTCTCCACACTGATCCCACTGCCCCTCGCTCTTCCCACAGTCCTGTATCAGCCCCCACACTGATCCCACTGCCCCTCTCTCTTCGCACAGCCCTGTATCAGTCCCCACACTGATCCCACTGCCCCTCTCTCTCCCCACAGTCCTGTATCAGTCCCCACACTGATTCCACTGCCCCTCGCTCTTCCCACAGTCCTGTATCAGCCCCCACACTGATCCCACTGCCCCTCTCTCTTCGCAGAGCCCTGTATCAGTCCCCACACTGATCCCACTGCCCCTCTCTCTACCCACAGTCCAGTATCAGTCCCCACACTGATCCCACTGCCCCTCTCTCTCCCCACAGTCCTATATCAGTCCCCACACTGATTCCACTGCCCCTCTTTCTTCCCACAGTCCTGTATCAGTCTCCACACTGATCCCACTGCCCCTCGCTCTTCCCACAGTCCTGTATCAGCCTCCACACTGATCCACTGCCCCTCTCTCTTCGCACAGCCCTGTATCAGTCCCCACACTGATCCCACTGCCCCTCTCTCTCCCCACAGTCCTGTATCAGTCCCCACACTGATTTCCCACTGCCCCTCTTTCTTCCCACAGTCCTGTATCAGTCTCCACACTGATCCCACTGCCCCTCGCTCTTCCCACAGTCCTGTATCAGCCTCCACACTGATCCCACTGCCCCTCTCTCTTCGCACAGCCCTGTATCAGTCCCCACACTGAACCCACTGCCCCTCTCTCTCCCCACAGTCCTGTATCAGTCCCCACAGTGATTCCACTGCCCCTCTCTCTTCCCACAGTCCTGTATCAGTCCCCACACTGATTCCACTGCCCCTCTCTCTTCCCACAGTCCTGTATCAGTCTCCACACTGATCCCACTGCCCCTCGCTCTTCCCACAGTCCAGTATCAGTCCCCACACTGATCCTACTGCCCCTCTCACTCCCCACAGTCCAGTATCAGTCCCCACACTGATCCCACTGCCCCTCTCTCTCCCACAGTCCTGTATCAGTCCCCACACTGATCCTACTGCCCCTCTCACTCCCCACAGTCCTATATCAGTCCCCAAACTGATCCCCCTGCCCCCCTCTCTGCTCACAGTCCAGTATCAGTTCCCACACTGATCCCACTGCCCCTCTCACTCCCCACAGTCCGGTATCAGTCCCCACACTGATCCCACTGCCCCTCTCTCTGCCCACAGTCCTGTATCAGTCCCCACACTGATTCCACTGCCCCTCTCTCTTTCCACAGTCCTGTATCAGTCTCCACAATGATCCCACTGCCCCTCTCTCTCCCCACAGCCCTGTATCAGTCCCCACACTGATCCCCCCTGCCCCTCTCTTTCCCCACGGCCCTGTATCAGTCCCCACACTGATCCCACTGCCCCTCTCTCTCCCCACAGTCCTGTGTCAGTCCCCACACTGATCCCACTGCCCCCTCACTCCCCGCAGTCCTGTATCAGTCCCCACACTGATACCACTGCCCATCTCACTCCTCACTGTCCTGTATCAGTCCCCAATCTGATCCCACTGCCCCTCTCACTGCCATAGTCCTGTATCAGTCCCCACACTGATACCACTGCCCCTCTTTCTTCGCACAGCCCTGTATCAGTCCCCACACTGATCCCACTGCCCCTCTCTCTCCCCACAGTCCAGTATCAGTCCCCACACTGATCCCACTGCCCCTGTCTCTCCCCACAGTCCTGTATCAGCCCCCACATTGATCCCACTGCGCCTGTCTCTCCCCACAATCCTGTATCAGTCCCCACACGGATTCCACTGCCCCTCTCTCTCCCCACAGTTAAGTATCAGTCTCCACACTGATCCCACTGCCCCTCGCTCTTCCCACAGTCCTGTATCAGTCCCCACACTGATTCCACTGCCCCTCTCTCTTCCCACAGTCCTGTATCTGTCCCCACACTGATCCCACTGCCCCTCTCTCTCCCCACAGTCCTGTATCAGTCCCCACACTGATTCCACTGCCCCTCACTCTTCCCACAGTCCTGTATCAGCCCCCACACTGATCCCACTGCCCCTCTCTCTTCGCACAGCCCTGTATCAGTGCCCACACTGATCCCACTGCCCCTCTCTCTCCCCACAGTCCAGTATCAGTCCCCACACTGATCCCACTGCCCCTCTCTCTCCCCACAGTCCTGTATCAGTCCCCACCCTCATTCCACTGCCCCTCTCTCCTCCCACAGTCCTGTATCAGTCTCCACACTGATCCCACTGCCCCTCGCTCTTCCCACAGTCCTGTATCAGCCTCCACACTGATCCCACTGCACCTCTCTCTTCGCACAGCCCTTTATCAGTCCCCACACTGATCCCACTGCCCCTCTCTCTCCCCACAGTCCTGAATCAGTCCCCACACTGATTCCACTGCTCCTCTCTCTCCCCACAGTTAAGTATCAGTCTCCACACTGATCCCACTGCCCCTCGCTCTTCCCACAGTCCTGTATCAGCCCCCACACTGATCCCACTGCCCCTCTCTCTTCGCACAGCCCTGTATCAGTCCCCACACTGATTCCACTGCCCCTCTCTCTTCCCACAGTCCTGTATCAGTCCCCACACTGATTCCACTGCCCCTCTCTCTTCCCACAGTCCTGTATCAGTCTCCACACTGATCCCACTGCCCCTCTCTCTTCCCACAGTCCTGTATCAGCCCCCACACTGATCCCACTGCCCCTCTCTCTCCCCACAGTCCTGTATCAGTCCCCACACTGATTCCACTGCCCCTCTCTCTTCCCACAGTCCTGTATCAGTCTCCACACTGATCCCACTGCCCCTCGCTCTTCCCACAGTCCTGTATCAGCCCCCACACTGATCCCACTGCCCCTCTCTCTTCGCACAGCCCTGTATCAGTCCCCACACTGATCCCACTGCCCCTCTCTCTCCCCACAGTCCTGTATCAGTCCCCACACTGATTCCACTGCGCCTCGCTCTTCCCACAGTCCTGTATCAGCCCCCACACTGATCCCACTGCCCCTCTCTCTTCGCAGAGCCCTGTATCAGTCCCCACACTGATCCCACTGCCCCTCTCTCTACCCACAGTCAAGTATCAGTCCCCACACTGATCCCACTGCCCCTCTCTCTCCCCACAGTCCTATATCAGTCCCCACACTGATTCCACTGCCCCTCTTTCTTCCCACAGTCCTGTATCAGTCTCCACACTGATCCCACTGCCCCTCGCTCTTCCCACAGTCCTGTATCAGCCTCCACACTGATCCCACTGCCCCTCTCTCTTCGCACAGCCCTGTATCAGTCCCCACACTGATCCCACTGCCCCTCTCTCTCCCCACAGTCCTGTATCAGTCCCCACAGTGATTCCACTGCCCCTCTCTCCCCACAGTTAAGTATCAGTCTCCACACTGATCCCACTGCCCCTCGCTCTTCCCACAGTCCTGTATCAGCCCCCACACTGATCCCAATGCCCCTCTCTCTCCCCACAGTCCTGTATCAGTCCCCACAGTGATTCCACTGCCCCTCTCTCTCCCCACAGTTAAGTATCAGTCCCCACACTGATCCTACTGCCCCTCTCACTCCCCACAGTACAGTATCAGTCCCCACACTGATCCCAATGCCCCTCTCTCTCCCACAGTCCTGTATCAGTCCCCACACTGATCCTACTGCCCCTCTCACTCCCCACAGTCCTATATCAGTCCCCAAACTGATCCCCCTGCCCCCCTCTCTGCTCACAGTCCAGTATCAGTTCCCAAACTGATCCCACTGCCCCTCTCTCTCCCCACAGTCCAGTATCAGTCCCCACACTGATCCCACTGCCCCTCTCTCTGCCCACAGTCCTGTATCAGTCCCCACACTGATCCCACTGCCCCTCTCTCTCCCCACAGCCCTGTATCAGTCCCCACACTGATCCCCCCTGCCCCTCTCTCTCCCCACGGCCCTGTATCAGTCCCCACACTGATCCCACTGCCCCTCTCTCTCCCCACAGTCCTGTATCAGTCCCCACACTGATTCCACTGCCCCTCTCTCTTCCCACAGACCTGTATCAGTCTCCACACTGATCCCACTGCCCCTCGCTCTTCACACAGTCCTGTATCAGCCCCCACACTGATCCCACTGCCCCTCTCTCTTCGCACAGCCCTGTATCAGTCCCCACACTGATCCCACTGCCCCTCTCTCTCCCCACAGTCCTGTATCAGTCCCCACACTGATTCCACTGCCCCTCGCTCTTCCCACAGTCCTGTATCAGCCCCCTCACTGATCCCACTGCCCCTCTCTCTTCGCACAGCCCTGTATCAGTCCCCACACTGATCCCACTGCCCCTCTCTCTCCCCACAGTCCAGTATCAGTCCCCACACTGATCCCACTGCCCCTCTCTCTCCCCACAGTCCTGTATCAGTCCCCACACTGATTCCACTGCCCCTCTCTCTTCCCACAGTCCTGTATCAGTCTCCACACTGATCCCACTGCCTCTCTCTCGCCCCACAGTCCTGTATCAGCCCCCACACTGATTCCACTGCCCCTCTCTCTTCCCACAGTCCTGTATCAGTCTCCACACTGATCCCACTGCCCCTCTCTCTCCCCACAGTCCTGAATCAGTCCCCACACTGATTCCACTGCCCCTCTCTCTCCCCACAGTTATGTATTAGTCTCCACACTGATCCCACTGCCCCTCGCTCTTCCCACAGTCCTGTATCAGCCCCCACACTGATCCCACTGCCCCTCTCTCTTCGCACAGCCCTGTATCAGTCCCCACACTGATTCCATTGCCCCTCTCTCTTCCCACAGTCCTGTATCAGTCCCCACACTGATTCCACTGCCTCTCTCTCTTCCCACAGTCCTGTATCAGTCTCCACACTGATCCCACTGCCCCTCTCTCTTCCCACAGTCCTGTATCAGCCCCCACACTGATCCCACTGCCCCTCTCTCTTCGCACAGCCCTGTATCAGTCCCCACACTGATTCCACTGCCCCTCTCTCTTCCCACAGTCCTGTATCAGTCCCCACACTGATTCCACTGCCCCTCTCTCTTCCCACAGTCCTGTATCAGTCTCCACACTGATCCCACTGCCCCTCGCTCTTCCCACAGTCCTCTATCAGCCCCCACACTGATCCCACTGCCCCTCTCTCTTCGCACAGCCCTGTATCAGTCCCCACACTGATCCCACTGCCCCTCTCTCTCCCCACAGTCCTGTATCAGTCCCCACACTGATTCCACTGCCCCTCGCTCTTCCCACAGTCCTGTTTCAGCCCCCACACTGATCCCACTGCCCCTCTCTCTTTGCACAGCCCTGTATCAGTCCCCACACTGATCCCACTGCCCCTCTCTCTCCCCACAGTCCTGTATCAGTCCCCACACTGATTCCACTGCCCCTCGCTCTTCCCACAGTCCTGTATCAGCCCCCACACTGATCCCACTGCCCCTCTCTCTCCCCACAGTTCTATATCAGTCCCCACACTGATTCCACTGCCCCTCTCTCTTCCCACAGTCCTGTATCAGTCTCCACACTGATCCCACTGCCCCTCGTTCTTCCCACAGTCCTGTATCAGCCTCCACACTGATCCCACTGCTCCTCTCTCTTCGCACAGCCCTGTATCAGTCCCCACACTGATCCCACTGCTCCTCTCTCTCCCCACAGTCCTGTATCAGTCCCCACACTGATTCCACTGCCCCTCTCTCTCCCCACAGTTAAGTATCAGTCTCCACACTGATCCCACTGCCCCTCGCTCTTCCCACAGTCCTGTATCAGCCCCCACACTGATCCCACTACCCCTCTCTCTTCGCACAGCCCTGTATCAGTCCACACACTGATTCCACTGCCCCTCTCTCTTCCCACAGTCCTGTATCAGTCCCCACACTGATTCCACTGTCCTCTCTCTTCCCACAGTCCTGTATCAGTCTCCACACTGATCCCATTGCCCCTCGCTCTTCCAACAGTCCTGTATCAGCCCCCACACTGATCCCACTGCCCCTCTCTCTTCGCACAGCCCTGTATCAGTCCCCACACTGATTCCACTGCACCTCTCTCTTCCCACAGTCCTGTATCAGTCCCCACACTGATTCCACTGCCCCTCTCTCTTCCCACAGTCCTGTATCAGTCTCCACACTGATCCCACTGCCCCTCGCTCTTCCCACAGTCCAGTATCAGTCCCCACACTGATCCTACTGCCCCTCTCACTCCCCACAGTCCAGTATCAGTCCCCACACTGATCCCACTGCCCCTCTCTCTCCCACAGTCCTGTATCAGTCCCCACACTGATCCTACTGCCCCTCTCACTCCCCACAGTCCTATATCAGTCCCCAAACTGATCCCCCTGCCCCCCTCTCTGCTCACAGTCCAGTATCAGTTCCCACACTGATCCCACTGCCCCTCTCTCTCCCCACAGTCCGGTATCAGTCCCCACACTGATCCCACTGCCCCTCTCTCTGCCCACAGTCCTGTATCAGTCCCCACACTGATTCCACTGCCCCTCTCTCTTTCCACAGTCCTGTATCAGTCTCCACAATGATCCCACTGCCCCTCTCTCTCCCCACAGCCCTGTATCAGTCCCCACACTGATCCCCCCTGCCCCTCTCTTTCCCCACGGCCCTGTATCAGTCCCCACACTGATCCCACTGCCCCTCTCTCTCCCCACAGTCCTGTGTCAGTCCCCACACTGATCCCACTGCCCCCTCACTCCCCGCAGTCCTGTATCAGTCCCCACACTGATACCACTGCCCATCTCACTCCTCACTGTCCTGTATCAGTCCCCAATCTGATCCCACTGCCCCTCTCACTGCCATAGTCCTGTATCAGTCCCCACACTGATACCACTGCCCCTCTTTCTTCGCACAGCCCTGTATCAGTCCCCACACTGATCCCACTGCCCCTCTCTCTCCCCACAGTCCAGTATCAGTCCCCACACTGATCCCACTTCCCCTGTCTCTCCCCACAGTCCTGTATCAGCCCCCACATTGATCCCACTGCGCCTGTCTCTCCCCACAGTCCTGTATCAGTCCCCACACGGATTCCACTGCCGCTCTCTCTCCCCACAGTTAAGTATCAGTCTCCACACTGATCCCACTGCCCCTCGCTCTTCCCACAGTCCTGTATCAGTCCCCACACTGATTCCACTGCCCCTCTCTCTTCCCACAGTCCTGTATCTGTCCCCACACTGATCCCACTGCCCCTCTCTCTCCCCACAGTCCTGTATCAGTCCCCACACTGATTCCACTGCCCCTCACTCTTCCCACAGTCCTGTATCAGCCCCCACACTGATCCCACTGCCCCTCTCTCTTCGCACAGCCCTGTATCAGTGCCCACACTGATCCCACTGCCCCTCTCTCTCCCCACAGTCCAGTATCAGTCCCCACACTGATCCCACTGCCCCTCTCTCTCCCCACAGTCCTGTATCAGTCCCCACCCTCATTCCACTGCCCCTCTCTCTTCCCACAGTCCTGTATCAGTCTCCACACTGATCCCACTGCCCCTCGCTCTTCCCACAGTCCTGTATCAGCCTCCACACTGATCCCACTGCACCTCTCTCTTCGCACAGCCCTTTATCAGTCCCCACACTGATCCCACTGCCCCTCTCTCTCCCCACAGTCCTGAATCAGTCCCCACACTGATTCCACTGCCCCTCTCTCTCCCCACAGTTAAGTATCAGTCTCCACACTGATCCCACTGCCCCTCGCTCTTCCCACAGTCCTGTATCAGCCCCCACACTGATCCCACTGCCCCTCTCTCTTCGCACAGCCCTGTATCAGTCCCCACACTGATTCCACTGCCCCTCTCTCTTCCCACAGTCCTGTATCAGTCCCCACACTGATTCCACTGCCCCTCTCTCTTCCCACAGTCCTGTATCAGTCTCCACACTGATCCCACTGCCCCTCTCTCTTCCCACAGTCCTGTATCAGCCCCCACACTGATCCCACTGCCCCTCTCTCTTCGCACAGCCCTGTATCAGTCCCCACACTGATTCCACTGCCCCTCTCTCTTCCCACAGTCCTGTATCAGTCCCCACACTGATTCCACTGCCCCTCTCTCTTCCCACAGTCCTGTATCAGTCTCCACACTGATCCCACTGCCCCTCGCTCTTCCCACAGTCCTCTATCAGCCCCCACACTGATCCCACTGCCCCTCTCTCTTCGCACAGCCCTGTATCAGTCCCCACACTGATCCCACTGCCCCTCTCTCTCCCCACAGTCCTGTATCAGTCCCCACACTGATTCCACTGCCCCTCTCTCTTCCCACAGTCCTGTATCAGTCTCCACACTGATCCCACTGCCCCTCGCTCTTCCCACAGTCCTGTATCAGCCCCCACACTGATCCCACTGCCCCTCTCTCTTCGCACAGCCCTGTATCAGTCCCCACACTGATCCCACTGCCCCTCTCTCTCCCCACAGTCCTGTATCAGTCCCCACACTGATTCCACTGCCCCTCGCTCTTCCCACAGTCCTGTATCAGCCCCCACACTGATCCCACTGCCCCTCTCTCTTCGCAGAGCCCTGTATCAGTCCCCACACTGATCCCACTGCCCCTCTCTCTACCCACAGTCCAGTATCAGTCCCCACACTGATCCCACTGCCCCTCTCTCTCCCCACAGTCCTATATCAGTCCCCACACTGATTCCACTGCCCCTCTTTCTTCCCACAGTCCTGTATCAGTCTCCACACTGATCCCACTGCCCCTCGCTCTTCCCACAGTCCTGTATCAGCCTCCACACTGATCCCACTGCCCCTCTCTCTTCGCACAGCCCTGTATCAGTCCCCACACTGATCCCACTGCCCCTCTCTCTCCCCACAGTCCTGTATCAGTCCCCACAGTGATTCCACTGCCCCTCTCTCTCCCCACAGTTAAGTATCAGTCTCCACACTGATCCCACTGCCCCTCGCTCTTCCCACAGTCCTGTATCAGCCCCCATACTGATCCCACTCCCCCTCTCTCTTCGCACAGCCCTGTATCAGTCCACACACTGATTCCACTGCCCCTCTCTCTTCCCACAGTCCTGTATCAGTCCCCACACTGATTCCACTGTCCTCTCTCTTCCCACAGTCCTGGATCAGTCTCCACACTGATCCCACTGCCCCTCGCTCTTCCAACAGTCCTGTATCAGCCCCCACACTGATCCCACTGCCCCTCTCTCTTCGCACAGCCCTGTATCAGTCCCCACACTGATTCCACTGCCCCTCTCTCTTCCCACAGTCCTGTATCAGTCCCCACACTGATTCCACTGCCCCTCTCTCTTCCCACAGTCCTGTATCAGTCTCCACACTGATCCCACTGCCCCTCGCTCTTCCCACAGTCCAGTATCAGTCCCCACACTGATCCTACTGCCCCTCTCACTCCCCACAATCCAGTATCAGTCCCCACACTGATCCCACTGCCCCTCTCTCTCCCACAGTCCTGTATCAGTCCCCACACTGATCCTACTGCCCCTCTCACTCCCCACAGTCCTATATCAGTCCCCAAACTGATCCCCCTGCCCCCCTCTCTGCTCACAGTCCAGTATCAGTTCCCACACTGATCCTACTGCCCCTCTCTCTCCCCACAGTCCAGTATCAGTCCCCACACTGATCCCACTGCCCCTCTCTCTGCCCACAGTCCTGTATCAGTCCCCACACTGATTCCACTGCCCCTCTCTCTTTCCACAGTCCTGTATCAGTCTCCACAATGATCCCACTGCCCCTCTCTCTGCCCACAGTCCTGTATCAGTCCCCACACTGATCCCACTGCCCCTCTCTCTCCCCACAGCCCTGTATCAGTCCCCACACTGATCCCCCCTGCCCCTCTCTCTCCCCACGGCCCTGTATCAGTCCCCACACTGATCCCACTGCCCCTCTCTCTCCCCACAGTCCTGTATCAGTCCCCACACTGATTCCACTGCCCCTCTCTCTTCCCACAGACCTGTATCAGTCTCCACACTGATCCCACTGCCCCTCGCTCTTCACACAGTCCTGTATCAGCCCCCACACTGATCCCACTGCCCCTCTCTCTTCGCACAGCCCTGTATCAGTCCCCACACTGATCCCACTGCCCCTCTCTCTCCCCACAGTCCTGTATCAGTCCCCACACTGATTCCACTGCCCCTCGCTCTTCCCACAGTCCTGTATCAGCCCCCTCACTGATCCCACTGCCCCTCTCTCTTCGCACAGCCCTGTATCAGTCCCCACACTGATCCCACTGCCCCTCTCTCTCCCCACAGTCCAGTATCAGTCCCCACACTGATCCCACTGCCCCTCTCTCTCCCCACAGTCCTGTATCAGTCCCCACACTGATTCCACTGCCCCTCTCTCTTCCCACAGTCCTGTATCAGTCTCCACACTGATCCCACTGCCTCTCTCTCGCCCCACAGTCCTGTATCAGCCCCCACACTGATTCCACTGCCCCTCTCTCTTCCCACAGTCCTGTATCAGTCTCCACACTGATCCCACTGCCCCTCTCTCTCCCCACAGTCCTGAATCAGTCCCCACACTGATTCCACTGCCCCTCTCTCTCCCCACAGTTAAGTATCAGTCTCCACACTGATCCCACTGCCCCTCGCTCTTCCCACAGTCCTGTATCAGCCCCCACACTGATCCCACTGCCCCTCTCTCTTCGCACAGCCCTGTATCAGTCCCCACACTGATTCCATTGCCCCTCTCTCTTCCCACAGTCCTGTATCAGTCCCCACACTGATTCCACTGCCTCTCTCTCTTCCCACAGTCCTGTATCAGTCTCCACACTGATCCCACTGCCCCTCTCTCTTCCCACAGTCCTGTATCAGCCCCCACACTGATCCCACTGCCCCTCTCTCTTCGCACAGCCCTGTATCAGTCCCCACACTGATTCCACTGCCCCTCTCTCTTCCCACAGTCCTGTATCAGTCCCCACACTGATTCCACTGCCCCTCTCTCTTCCCACAGTCCTGTATCAGTCTCCACACTGATCCCACTGCCCCTCGCTCTTCCCACAGTCCTCTATCAGCCCCCACACTGATCCCACTGCCCCTCTCTCTTCGCACAGCCCTGTATCAGTCCCCACACTGATCCCACTGCCCCTCTCTCTCCCCACAGTCCTGTATCAGTCCCCACACTGATTCCACTGCCCCTCGCTCTTCCCACAGTCCTGTTTCAGCCCCCACACTGATCCCACTGCCCCTCTCTCTTTGCACAGCCCTGTATCAGTCCCCACACTGATCCCACTGCCCCTCTCTCTCCCCACAGTCCTGTATCAGTCCCCACACTGATTCCACTGCCCCTCGCTCTTCCCACAGTCCTGTATCAGCCCCCACACTGATCCCACTGCCCCTCTCTCTTCGCACAGTCCTGTATCAGTCCCCACACTGATCCCACTGCCCCTCTCTCTACCCACAGTCCAGTATCAGTCCCCACACTGATCCCACTGCCCCTCTCTCTCCCCACAGTTCTATATCAGTCCCCACACTGATTCCACTGCCCCTCTCTCTTCCCACAGTCCTGTATCAGTCTCCACACTGATCCCACTGCCCCTCGTTCTTCCCACAGTCCTGTATCAGCCTCCACACTGATCCCACTGCTCCTCTCTCTTCGCACAGCCCTGTATCAGTCCCCACACTGATCCCACTGCTCCTCTCTCTCCCCACAGTCCTGTATCAGTCCCCACACTGATTCCACTGCCCCTCTCTCTCCCCACAGTTAAGTATCAGTCTCCACACTGATCCCACTGCCCCTCGCTCTTCCCACAGTCCTGTATCAGCCCCCACACTGATCCCACTACCCCTCTCTCTTCGCACAGCCCTGTATCAGTCCACACACTGATTCCACTGCCCCTCTCTCTTCCCACAGTCCTGTATCAGTCCCCACACTGATTCCACTGTCCTCTCTCTTCCCACAGTCCTGTATCAGTCTCCACACTGATCCCATTGCCCCTCGCTCTTCCAACAGTCCTGTATCAGCCCCCACACTGATCCCACTGCCCCTCTCTCTTCGCACAGCCCTGTATCAGTCCCCACACTGATTCCACTGCCCCTCTCTCTTCCCACAGTCCTGTATCAGTCCCCACACTGATTCCACTGCCCCTCTCTCTTCCCACAGTCCTGTATCAGTCTCCACACTGATCCCACTGCCCCTCGCTCTTCCCACAGTGCAGTATCAGTCCCCACACTGATCCTACTGCCCCTCTCACTCCCCACAGTCCAGTATCAGTCCCCACACTGATCCCACTGCCCCTCTCTCTCCCACAGTCCTGTATCAGTCCCCACACTGATCCTACTGCCCCTCTCACTCCCCACAGTCCTATATCAGTCCCCAAACTGATCCCCCTGCCCCCCTCTCTGCTCACAGTCCAGTATCAGTTCCCACACTGATCCCACTGCCCCTCTCTCTCCCCACAGTCCGGTATCAGTCCCCACACTGATCCCACTGCCCCTCTCTCTGCCCACAGTCCTGTATCAGTCCCCACACTGATTCCACTGCCCCTCTCTCTTCCCACAGTCCTGTATCAGTCTCCACACTGATCCCACTGCCCCTCGCTCTTCCCACAGTCCAGTATCAGTCCCCACACTGATCCTACTGCCCCTCTCACTCCCCACAGTCCAGTATCAGTCCCCACACTGATCCCACTGCCCCTCTCTCTCCCACAGTCCTGTATCAGTCCCCACACTGATCCTACTGCCCCTCTCACTCCCCACAGTCCTATATCAGTCCCCAAACTGATCCCCCTGCCCCCCTCTCTGCTCACAGTCCAGTATCAGTTCCCACACTGATCCCACTGCCCCTCTCTCTCCCCACAGTCCGGTATCAGTCCCCACACTGATCCCACTGCCCCTCTCTCTGCCCACAGTCCTGTATCAGTCCCCACACTGATTCCACTGCCCCTCTCTCTTTCCACAGTCCTGTATCAGTCTCCACAATGATCCCACTGCCCCTCTCTCTCCCCACAGCCCTGTATCAGTCCCCACACTGATCCCCCCTGCCCCTCTCTTTCCCCACGGCCCTGTATCAGTCCCCACACTGATCCCACTGCCCCTCTCTCTCCCCACAGTCCTGTGTCAGTCCCCACACTGATCCCACTGCCCCCTCACTCCCCGCAGTCCTGTATCAGTCCCCACACTGATACCACTGCCCATCTCACTCCTCACTGTCCTGTATCAGTCCCCAATCTGATCCCACTGCCCCTCTCACTGCCATAGTCCTGTATCAGTCCCCACACTGATACCACTGCCCCTCTTTCTTCGCACAGCCCTGTATCAGTCCCCACACTGATCCCACTGCCCCTCTCTCTCCCCACAGTCCAGTATCAGTCCCCACACTGATCCCACTGCCCCTGTCTCTCCCCACAGTCCTGTATCAGCCCCCACACTGATCCCACTGCGCCTGTCTCTCCCCACAGTCCTGTATCAGTCCCCACACGGATTCCACTGCCCCTCTCTCTCCCCACAGTTAAGTATCAGTCTCCACACTGATCCCACTGCCCCTCGCTCTTCCCACAGTCCTGTATCAGTCCCCACACTGATTCCACTGCCCCTCTCTCTTCCCACAGTCCTGTATCTGTCCCCACACTGATCCCACTGCCCCTCTCTCTCCCCACAGTCCTGTATCAGTCCCCACACTGATTCAACTGCCCCTCACTCTTCCCACAGTCCTGTATCAGCCCCCACACTGATCCCACTGCCCCTCTCTCTTCGCACAGCCCTGTATCAGTGCCCACACTGATCCCACTGCCCCTCTCTCTCCCCACAGTCCAGTATCAGTCCCCACACTGATCCCACTGCCCCTCTCTCTCCCCACAGTCCTGTATCAGTCCCCACCCTCATTCCACTGCCCCTCTCTCTTCCCACAGTCCTGTATCAGTCTCCACACTGATCCCACTGCCCCTCGCTCTTCCCACAGTCCTGTATCAGCCTCCACACTGATCCCACTGCACCTCTCTCTTCGCACAGCCCTTTATCAGTCCCCACACTGATCCCACTGCCCCTCTCTCTCCCCACAGTCCTGAATCAGTCCCCACACTGATTCCACTGCTCCTCTCTCTCCCCACAGTTAAGTATCAGTCTCCACACTGATCCCACTGCCCCTCGCTCTTCCCACAGTCCTGTATCAGCCCCCACACTGATCCCACTGCCCCTCTCTCTTCGCACAGCCCTGTATCAGTCCCCACACTGATTCCACTGCCCCTCTCTCTTCCCACAGTCCTGTATCAGTCCCCACACTGAATCCACTGCCCCTCTCTCTTCCCACAGTCCTGTATCAGTCTCCACACTGATCCCACTGCCCCTCTCTCTTCCCACAGTCCTGTATCAGCCCCCACACTGATCCCACTGCCCCTCTCTCTCCCCACAGTCCTGTATCAGTCCCCACACTGATTCCACTGCCCCTCTCTCTTCCCACAGTCCTGTATCAGTCTCCACACTGATCCCACTGCCCCTCGCTCTTCCCACAGTCCTGTATCAGCCCCCACACTGATCCCACTGCCCCTCTCTCTTCGCACAGCCCTGTATCAGTCCCCACACTGATCCCACTGCCCCTCTCTCTCCCCACAGTCCTGTATCAGTCCCCACACTGATTCCACTGCCCCTCGCTCTTCCCACAGTCCTGTATCAGCCCCCACACTGATCCCACTGCCCCTCTCTCTTCGCAGAGCCCTGTATCAGTCCCCACACTGATCCCACTGCCCCTCTCTCTACCCACAGTCCAGTATCAGTCCCCACACTGATCCCACTGCCCCTCTCTCTCCCCACAGTCCTATATCAGTCCCCACACTGATTCCACTGCCCCTCTTTCTTCCCACAGTCCTGTATCAGTCTCCACACTGATCCCACTGCCCCTCGCTCTTCCCACAGTCCTGTATCAGCCTCCACACTGATCCCACTGCCCCTCTCTCTTCGCACAGCCCTGTATCAGTCCCCACACTGATCCCACTGCCCCTCTCTCTCCCCACAGTCCTGTATCAGTCCCCACACTGATTCCACTGCCCCTCTTTCTTCCCACAGTCCTGTATCAGTCTCCACACTGATCCCACTGCCCCTCGCTCTTCCCACAGTCCTGTATCAGCCTCCACACTGATCCCACTGCCCCTCTCTCTTCGCACAGCCCTGTATCAGTCCCCACACTGATCCCACTGCCCCTCTCTCTCCCCACAGTCCTGTATCAGTCCCCACAGTGATTCCACTGCCCCTCTCTCTTCCCACAGTCCTGTATCAGTCCCCACACTGATTCCACTGCCCCTCTCTCTTCCCACAGTCCTGTATCAGTCTCCACACTGATCCCACTGCCCCTCGCTCTTCCCACAGTCCAGTATCAGTCCCCACACTGATCCTACTGCCCCTCTCACTCCCCACAGTCCAGTATCAGTCCCCACACTGATCCCACTGCCCCTCTCTCTCCCACAGTCCTGTATCAGTCCCCACACTGATCCTACTGCCCCTCTCACTCCCCACAGTCCTATATCAGTCCCCAAACTGATCCCCCTGCCCCCCTCTCTGCTCACAGTCCAGTATCAGTTCCCACACTGATCCCACTGCCCCTCTCTCTCCCCACAGTCCGGTATCAGTCCCCACACTGATCCCACTGCCCCTCTCTCTGCCCACAGTCCTGTATCAGTCCCCACACTGATTCCACTGCCCCTCTCTCTTTCCACAGTCCTGTATCAGTCTCCACAATGATCCCACTGCCCCTCTCTCTCCCCACAGCCCTGTATCAGTCCCCACACTGATCCCCCCTGCCCCTCTCTTTCCCCACGGCCCTGTATCAGTCCCCACACTGATCCCACTGCCCCTCTCTCTCCCCACAGTCCTGTGTCAGTCCCCACACTGATCCCACTGCCCCCTCACTCCCCGCAGTCCTGTATCAGTCCCCACACTGATACCACTGCCCATCTCACTCCTCACTGTCCTGTATCAGTCCCCAATCTGATCCCACTGCCCCTCTCACTGCCATAGTCCTGTATCAGTCCCCACACTGATACCACTGCCCCTCTTTCTTCGCACAGCCCTGTATCAGTCCCCACACTGATCCCACTGCCCCTCTCTCTCCCCACAGTCCAGTATCAGTCCCCACACTGATCCCACTGCCCCTGTCTCTCCCCACAGTCCTGTATCAGCCCCCACATTGATCCCACTGCGCCTGTCTCTCCCCACAATCCTGTATCAGTCCCCACACGGATTCCACTGCCCCTCTCTCTCCCCACAGTTAAGTATCAGTCTCCACACTGATCCCACTGCCCCTCGCTCTTCCCACAGTCCTGTATCAGTCCCCACACTGATTCCACTGCCCCTCTCTCTTCCCACAGTCCTGTATCTGTCCCCACACTGATCCCACTGCCCCTCTCTCTCCCCACAGTCCTGTATCAGTCCCCACACTGATTCCACTGCCCCTCACTCTTCCCACAGTCCTGTATCAGCCCCCACACTGATCCCACTGCCCCTCTCTCTTCGCACAGCCCTGTATCAGTGCCCACACTGATCCCACTGCCCCTCTCTCTCCCCACAGTCCAGTATCAGTCCCCACACTGATCCCACTGCCCCTCTCTCTCCCCACAGTCCTGTATCAGTCCCCACCCTCATTCCACTGCCCCTCTCTCTTCCCACAGTCCTGTATCAGTCTCCACACTGATCCCACTGCCCCTCGCTCTTCCCACAGTCCTGTATCAGCCTCCACACTGATCCCACTGCACCTCTCTCTTCGCACAGCCCTTTATCAGTCCCCACACTGATCCCACTGCCCCTCTCTCTCCCCACAGTCCTGAATCAGTCCCCACACTGATTCCACTGCTCCTCTCTCTCCCCACAGTTAAGTATCAGTCTCCACACTGATCCCACTGCCCCTCGCTCTTCCCACAGTCCTGTATCAGCCCCCACACTGATCCCACTGCCCCTCTCTCTTCGCACAGCCCTGTATCAGTCCCCACACTGATTCCACTGCCCCTCTCTCTTCCCACAGTCCTGTATCAGTCCCCACACTGATTCCACTGCCCCTCTCTCTTCCCACAGTCCTGTATCAGTCTCCACACTGATCCCACTGCCCCTCTCTCTTCCCACAGTCCTGTATCAGCCCCCACACTGATCCCACTGCCCCTCTCTCTCCCCACAGTCCTGTATCAGTCCCCACACTGATTCCACTGCCCCTCTCTCTTCCCACAGTCCTGTATCAGTCTCCACACTGATCCCACTGCCCCTCGCTCTTCCCACAGTCCTGTATCAGCCCCCACACTGATCCCACTGCCCCTCTCTCTTCGCACAGCCCTGTATCAGTCCCCACACTGATCCCACTGCCCCTCTCTCTCCCCACAGTCCTGTATCAGTCCCCACACTGATTCCACTGCCCCTCGCTCTTCCCACAGTCCTGTATCAGCCCCCACACTGATCCCACTGCCCCTCTCTCTTCGCAGAGCCCTGTATCAGTCCCCACACTGATCCCACTGCCCCTCTCTCTACCCACAGTCCAGTATCAGTCCCCACACTGATCCCACTGCCCCTCTCTCTCCCCACAGTCCTATATCAGTCCCCACACTGATTCCACTGCCCCTCTTTCTTCCCACAGTCCTGTATCAGTCTCCACACTGATCCCACTGCCCCTCGCTCTTCCCACAGTCCTGTATCAGCCTCCACACTGATCCCACTGCCCCTCTCTCTTCGCACAGCCCTGTATCAGTCCCCACACTGATCCCACTGCCCCTCTCTCTCCCCACAGTCCTGTATCAGTCCCCACAGTGATTCCACTGCCCCTCTCTCCCCACAGTTAAGTATCAGTCTCCACACTGATCCCACTGCCCCTCGCTCTTCCCACAGTCCTGTATCAGCCCCCACACTGATCCCAATGCCCCTCTCTCTCCCCACAGTCCTGTATCAGTCCCCACAGTGATTCCACTGCCCCTCTCTCTCCCCACAGTTAAGTATCAGTCCCCACACTGATCCTACTGCCCCTCTCACTCCCCACAGTACAGTATCAGTCCCCACACTGATCCCAATGCCCCTCTCTCTCCCACAGTCCTGTATCAGTCCCCACACTGATCCTACTGCCCCTCTCACTCCCCACAGTCCTATATCAGTCCCCAAACTGATCCCCCTGCCCCCCTCTCTGCTCACAGTCCAGTATCAGTTCCCAAACTGATCCCACTGCCCCTCTCTCTCCCCACAGTCCAGTATCAGTCCCCACACTGATCCCACTGCCCCTCTCTCTGCCCACAGTCCTGTATCAGTCCCCACACTGATCCCACTGCCCCTCTCTCTTCCCACAGTCCTGTATCAGTCCCCACACTGATCCCACTGCCCCTCTCTCTTCGCACAGCCCTGTATCAGTCCCCACACTGATTCCACTGCCCCTCTCTCTTCCCACAGTCCTGTATCAGTCCCCACACTGATTCCACTGCCCCTCTCTCTTCCCACAGTCCTGTATCAGTCTCCACACTGATCCCACTGCCCCTCGCTCTTCCCACAGTCCTCTATCAGCCCCCACACTGATCCCACTGCCCCTCTCTCTTCGCACAGCCCTGTATCAGTCCCCACACTGATCCCACTGCCCCTCTCTCTCCCCACAGTCCTGTATCAGTCCCCACACTGATTCCACTGCCCCTCTCTCTTCCCACAGTCCTGTATCAGTCTCCACACTGATCCCACTGCCCCTCGCTCTTCCCACAGTCCTGTATCAGCCCCCACACTGATCCCACTGCCCCTCTCTCTTCGCACAGCCCTGTATCAGTCCCCACACTGATCCCACTGCCCCTCTCTCTCCCCACAGTCCTGTATCAGTCCCCACACTGATTCCACTGCCCCTCGCTCTTCCCACAGTCCTGTATCAGCCCCCACACTGATCCCACTGCCCCTCTCTCTTCGCAGAGCCCTGTATCAGTCCCCACACTGATCCCACTGCCCCTCTCTCTACCCACAGTCCAGTATCAGTCCCCACACTGATCCCACTGCCCCTCTCTCTCCCCACAGTCCTATATCAGTCCCCACACTGATTCCACTGCCCCTCTTTCTTCCCACAGTCCTGTATCAGTCTCCACACTGATCCCACTGCCCCTCGCTCTTCCCACAGTCCTGTATCAGCCTCCACACTGATCCCACTGCCCCTCTCTCTTCGCACAGCCCTGTATCAGTCCCCACACTGATCCCACTGCCCCTCTCTCTCCCCACAGTCCTGTATCAGTCCCCACAGTGATTCCACTGCCCCTCTCTCTCCCCACAGTTAAGTATCAGTCTCCACACTGATCCCACTGCCCCTCGCTCTTCCCACAGTCCTGTATCAGCCCCCACACTGATCCCACTACCCCTCTCTCTTCGCACAGCCCTGTATCAGTCCACACACTGATTCCACTGCCCCTCTCTCTTCCCACAGTCCTGTATCAGTCCCCACACTGATTCCACTGTCCTCTCTCTTCCCACAGTCCTGGATCAGTCTCCACACTGATCCCACTGCCCCTCGCTCTTCCAACAGTCCTGTATCAGCCCCCACACTGATCCCACTGCCCCTCTCTCTTCGCACAGCCCTGTATCAGTCCCCACACTGATTCCACTGCCCCTCTCTCTTCCCACAGTCCTGTATCAGTCCCCACACTGATTCCACTGCCCCTCTCTCTTCCCACAGTCCTGTATCAGTCTCCACACTGATCCCACTGCCCCTCGCTCTTCCCACAGTCCAGTATCAGTCCCCACACTGATCCTACTGCCCCTCTCACTCCCCACAATCCAGTATCAGTCCCCACACTGATCCCACTGCCCCTCTCTCTCCCACAGTCCTGTATCAGTCCCCACACTGATCCTACTGCCCCTCTCACTCCCCACAGTCCTATATCAGTCCCCAAACTGATCCCCCTGCCCCCCTCTCTGCTCACAGTCCAGTATCAGTTCCCACACTGATCCTACTGCCCCTCTCTCTCCCCACAGTCCAGTATCAGTCCCCACACTGATCCCACTGCCCCTCTCTCTGCCCACAGTCCTGTATCAGTCCCCACACTGATTCCACTGCCCCTCTCTCTTTCCACAGTCCTGTATCAGTCTCCACAATGATCCCACTGCCCCTCTCTCTGCCCACAGTCCTGTATCAGTCCCCACACTGATCCCACTGCCCCTCTCTCTCCCCACAGCCCTGTATCAGTCCCCACACTGATCCCCCCTGCCCCTCTCTCTCCCCACGGCCCTGTATCAGTCCCCACACTGATCCCACTGCCCCTCTCTCTCCCCACAGTCCTGTATCAGTCCCCACACTGATTCCACTGCCCCTCTCTCTTCCCACAGACCTGTATCAGTCTCCACACTGATCCCACTGCCCCTCGCTCTTCACACAGTCCTGTATCAGCCCCCACACTGATCCCACTGCCCCTCTCTCTTCGCACAGCCCTGTATCAGTCCCCACACTGATCCCACTGCCCCTCTCTCTCCCCACAGTCCTGTATCAGTCCCCACACTGATTCCACTGCCCCTCGCTCTTCCCACAGTCCTGTATCAGCCCCCTCACTTATCCCACTGCCCCTCTCTCTTCGCACAGCCCTGTATCAGTCCCCACACTGATCCCACTGCCCCTCTCTCTCCCCACAGTCCAGTATCAGTCCCCACACTGATCCCACTGCCCCTCTCTCTCCCCACAGTCCTGTATCAGTCCCCACACTGATTCCACTGCCCCTCTCTCTTCCCACAGTCCTGTATCAGTCTCCACACTGATCCCACTGCCTCTCTCTCGCCCCACAGTCCTGTATCAGCCCCCACACTGATTCCACTGCCCCTCTCTCTACCCACAGTCCAGTATCAGTCCCCACACTGATCCCACTGCCCCTCTCTCTCCCCACAGTCCTATATCAGTCCCCACACTGATTCCACTGCCCCTCTTTCTTCCCACAGTCCTGTATCAGTCTCCACACTGATCCCACTGCCCCTCGCTCTTCCCACAGTCCTGTATCAGCCTCCACACTGATCCCACTGCCCCTCTCTCTTCGCACAGCCCTGTATCAGTCCCCACACTGATCCCACTGCCCCTCTCTCTCCCCACAGTCCTGTATCAGTCCCCACACTGATTCCACTGCCCCTCTTTCTTCCCACAGTCCTGTATCAGTCTCCACACTGATCCCACTGCCCCTCGCTCTTCCCACAGTCCTGTATCAGCCTCCACACTGATCCCACTGCCCCTCTCTCTTCGCACAGCCCTGTATCAGTCCCCACACTGATCCCACTGCCCCTCTCTCTCCCCACAGTCCTGTATCAGTCCCCACAGTGATTCCACTGCCCCTCTCTCTTCCCACAGTCCTGTATCAGTCCCCACACTGATTCCACTGCCCCTCTCTCTTCCCACAGTCCTGTATCAGTCTCCACACTGATCCCACTGCCCCTCGCTCTTCCCACAGTCCAGTATCAGTCCCCACACTGATCCTACTGCCCCTCTCACTCCCCACAGTCCAGTATCAGTCCCCACACTGATCCCACTGCCCCTCTCTCTCCCACAGTCCTGTATCAGTCCCCACACTGATCCTACTGCCCCTCTCACTCCCCACAGTCCTATATCAGTCCCCAAACTGATCCCCCTGCCCCCCTCTCTGCTCACAGTCCAGTATCAGTTCCCACACTGATCCCACTGCCCCTCTCTCTCCCCACAGTCCGGTATCAGTCCCCACACTGATCCCACTGCCCCTCTCTCTGCCCACAGTCCTGTATCAGTCCCCACACTGATTCCACTGCCCCTCTCTCTTTCCACAGTCCTGTATCAGTCTCCACAATGATCCCACTGCCCCTCTCTCTCCCCACAGCCCTGTATCAGTCCCCACACTGATCCCCCCTGCCCCTCTCTTTCCCCACGGCCCTGTATCAGTCCCCACACTGATCCCACTGCCCCTCTCTCTCCCCACAGTCCTGTGTCAGTCCCCACACTGATCCCACTGCCCCCTCACTCCCCGCAGTCCTGTATCAGTCCCCACACTGATACCACTGCCCATCTCACTCCTCACTGTCCTGTATCAGTCCCCAATCTGATCCCACTGCCCCTCTCACTGCCATAGTCCTGTATCAGTCCCCACACTGATACCACTGCCCCTCTTTCTTCGCACAGCCCTGTATCAGTCCCCACACTGATCCCACTGCCCCTCTCTCTCCCCACAGTCCAGTATCAGTCCCCACACTGATCCCACTGCCCCTGTCTCTCCCCACAGTCCTGTATCAGCCCCCACATTGATCCCACTGCGCCTGTCTCTCCCCACAATCCTGTATCAGTCCCCACACGGATTCCACTGCCCCTCTCTCTCCCCACAGTTAAGTATCAGTCTCCACACTGATCCCACTGCCCCTCGCTCTTCCCACAGTCCTGTATCAGTCCCCACACTGATTCCACTGCCCCTCTCTCTTCCCACAGTCCTGTATCTGTCCCCACACTGATCCCACTGCCCCTCTCTCTCCCCACAGTCCTGTATCAGTCCCCACACTGATTCCACTGCCCCTCACTCTTCCCACAGTCCTGTATCAGCCCCCACACTGATCCCACTGCCCCTCTCTCTTCGCACAGCCCTGTATCAGTGCCCACACTGATCCCACTGCCCCTCTCTCTCCCCACAGTCCAGTATCAGTCCCCACACTGATCCCACTGCCCCTCTCTCTCCCCACAGTCCTGTATCAGTCCCCACCCTCATTCCACTGCCCCTCTCTCTTCCCACAGTCCTGTATCAGTCTCCACACTGATCCCACTGCCCCTCGCTCTTCCCACAGTCCTGTATCAGCCTCCACACTGATCCCACTGCACCTCTCTCTTCGCACAGCCCTTTATCAGTCCCCACACTGATCCCACTGCCCCTCTCTCTCCCCACAGTCCTGAATCAGTCCCCACACTGATTCCACTGCTCCTCTCTCTCCCCACAGTTAAGTATCAGTCTCCACACTGATCCCACTGCCCCTCGCTCTTCCCACAGTCCTGTATCAGCCCCCACACTGATCCCACTGCCCCTCTCTCTTCGCACAGCCCTGTATCAGTCCCCACACTGATTCCACTGCCCCTCTCTCTTCCCACAGTCCTGTATCAGTCCCCACACTGATTCCACTGCCCCTCTCTCTTCCCACAGTCCTGTATCAGTCTCCACACTGATCCCACTGCCCCTCTCTCTTCCCACAGTCCTGTATCAGCCCCCACACTGATCCCACTGCCCCTCTCTCTCCCCACAGTCCTGTATCAGTCCCCACACTGATTCCACTGCCCCTCTCTCTTCCCACAGTCCTGTATCAGTCTCCACACTGATCCCACTGCCCCTCGCTCTTCCCACAGTCCTGTATCAGCCCCCACACTGATCCCACTGCCCCTCTCTCTTCGCACAGCCCTGTATCAGTCCCCACACTGATCCCACTGCCCCTCTCTCTCCCCACAGTCCTGTATCAGTCCCCACACTGATTCCACTGCCCCTCGCTCTTCCCACAGTCCTGTATCAGCCCCCACACTGATCCCACTGCCCCTCTCTCTTCGCAGAGCCCTGTATCAGTCCCCACACTGATCCCACTGCCCCTCTCTCTACCCACAGTCCAGTATCAGTCCCCACACTGATCCCACTGCCCCTCTCTCTCCCCACAGTCCTATATCAGTCCCCACACTGATTCCACTGCCCCTCTTTCTTCCCACAGTCCTGTATCAGTCTCCACACTGATCCCACTGCCCCTCGCTCTTCCCACAGTCCTGTATCAGCCTCCACACTGATCCCACTGCCCCTCTCTCTTCGCACAGCCCTGTATCAGTCCCCACACTGATCCCACTGCCCCTCTCTCTCCCCACAGTCCTGTATCAGTCCCCACAGTGATTCCACTGCCCCTCTCTCCCCACAGTTAAGTATCAGTCTCCACACTGATCCCACTGCCCCTCGCTCTTCCCACAGTCCTGTATCAGCCCCCACACTGATCCCAATGCCCCTCTCTCTCCCCACAGTCCTGTATCAGTCCCCACAGTGATTCCACTGCCCCTCTCTCTCCCCACAGTTAAGTATCAGTCCCCACACTGATCCTACTGCCCCTCTCACTCCCCACAGTACAGTATCAGTCCCCACACTGATCCCAATGCCCCTCTCTCTCCCACAGTCCTGTATCAGTCCCCACACTGATCCTACTGCCCCTCTCACTCCCCACAGTCCTATATCAGTCCCCAAACTGATCCCCCTGCCCCCCTCTCTGCTCACAGTCCAGTATCAGTTCCCAAACTGATCCCACTGCCCCTCTCTCTCCCCACAGTCCAGTATCAGTCCCCACACTGATCCCACTGCCCCTCTCTCTGCCCACAGTCCTGTATCAGTCCCCACACTGATCCCACTGCCCCTCTCTCTCCCCACAGCCCTGTATCAGTCCCCACACTGATCCCCCCTGCCCCTCTCTCTCCCCACGGCCCTGTATCAGTCCCCACACTGATCCCACTGCCCCTCTCTCTCCCCACAGTCCTGTATCAGTCCCCACACTGATTCCACTGCCCCTCTCTCTTCCCACAGAGCTGTATCAGTCTCCACACTGATCCCACTGCCCCTCGCTCTTCACACAGTCCTGTATCAGCCCCCACACTGATCCCACTGCCCCTCTCTCTTCGCACAGCCCTGTATCAGTCCCCACACTGATCCCACTGCCCCTCTCTCTCCCCACAGTCCTGTATCAGTCCCCACACTGATTCCACTGCCCCTCGCTCTTCCCACAGTCCTGTATCAGCCCCCTCACTGATCCCACTGCCCCTCTCTCTTCGCACAGCCCTGTATCAGTCCCCACACTGATCCCACTGCCCCTCTCTCTCCCCACAGTCCAGTATCAGTCCCCACACTGATCCCACTGCCCCTCTCTCTCCCCACAGTCCTGTATCAGTCCCCACACTGATTCCACTGCCCCTCTCTCTTCCCACAGTCCTGTATCAGTCTCCACACTGATCCCACTGCCTCTCTCTCGCCCCACAGTCCTGTATCAGCCCCCACACTGATTCCACTGCCCCTCTCTCTTCCCACAGTCCTGTATCAGTCTCCACACTGATCCCACTGCCCCTCTCTCTCCCCACAGTCCTGAATCAGTCCCCACACTGATTCCACTGCCCCTCTCTCTCCCCACAGTTAAGTATCAGTCTCCACACTGATCCCACTGCCCCTCGCTCTTCCCACAGTCCTGTATCAGCCCCCACACTGATCCCACTGCCCCTCTCTCTTCGCACAGCCCTGTATCAGTCCCCACACTGATTCCATTGCCCCTCTCTCTTCCCACAGTCCTGTATCAGTCCCCACACTGATTCCACTGCCTCTCTCTCTTCCCACAGTCCTGTATCAGTCTCCACACTGATCCCACTGCCCCTCTCTCTTCCCACAGTCCTGTATCAGCCCCCACACTGATCCCACTGCCCCTCTCTCTTCGCACAGCCCTGTATCAGTCCCCACACTGATTCCACTGCCCCTCTCTCTTCCCACAGTCCTGTATCAGTCCCCACACTGATTCCACTGCCCCTCTCTCTTCCCACAGTCCTGTATCAGTCTCCACACTGATCCCACTGCCCCTCGCTCTTCCCACAGTCCTCTATCAGCCCCCACACTGATCCCACTGCCCCTCTCTCTTCGCACAGCCCTGTATCAGTCCCCACACTGATCCCACTGCCCCTCTCTCTCCCCACAGTCCTGTATCAGTCCCCACACTGATTCCACTGCCCCTCGCTCTTCCCACAGTCCTGTTTCAGCCCCCACACTGATCCCACTGCCCCTCTCTCTTTGCACAGCCCTGTATCAGTCCCCACACTGATCCCACTGCCCCTCTCTCTCCCCACAGTCCTGTATCAGTCCCCACAGTGATTCCACTGCCCCTCGCTCTTCCCACAGTCCTGTATCAGCCCCCACACTGATCCCACTGCCCCTCTCTCTCCCCACAGTTCTATATCAGTCCCCACACTGATTCCACTGCCCCTCTCTCTTCCCACAGTCCTGTATCAGTCTCCACACTGATCCCACTGCCCCTCGTTCTTCCCACAGTCCTGTATCAGCCTCCACACTGATCCCACTGCTCCTCTCTCTTCGCACAGCCCTGTATCAGTCCCCACACTGATCCCACTGCTCCTCTCTCTCCCCACAGTCCTGTATCAGTCCCCACACTGATTCCACTGCCCCTCTCTCTCCCCACAGTTAAGTATCAGTCTCCACACTGATCCCACTGCCCCTCGCTCTTCCCACAGTCCTGTATCAGCCCCCACACTGATCCCACTACCCCTCTCTCTTCGCACAGCCCTGTATCAGTCCACACACTGATTCCACTGCCCCTCTCTCTTCCCACAGTCCTGTATCAGTCCCCACACTGATTCCACTGTCCTCTCTCTTCCCACAGTCCTGTATCAGTCTCCACACTGATCCCATTGCCCCTCGCTCTTCCAACAGTCCTGTATCAGCCCCCACACTGATCCCACTGCCCCTCTCTCTTCGCACAGCCCTGTATCAGTCCCCACACTGATTCCACTGCCCCTCTCTCTTCCCACAGTCCTGTATCAGTCCCCACACTGATTCCACTGCCCCTCTCTCTTCCCACAGTCCTGTATCAGTCTCCACACTGATCCCACTGCCCCTCGCTCTTCCCACAGTCCAGTATCAGTCCCCACACTGATCCTACTGCCCCTCTCACTCCCCACAGTCCAGTATCAGTCCCCACACTGATCCCACTGCCCCTCTCTCTCCCACAGTCCTGTATCAGTCCCCACACTGATCCTACTGCCCCTCTCACTCCCCACAGTCCTATATCAGTCCCCAAACTGATCCCCCTGCCCCCCTCTCTGCTCACAGTCCAGTATCAGTTCCCACACTGATCCCACTGCCCCTCTCTCTCCCCACAGTCCGGTATCAGTCCCCACACTGATCCCACTGCCCCTCTCTCTGCCCACAGTCCTGTATCAGTCCCCACACTGATTCCACTGCCCCTCTCTCTTTCCACAGTCCTGTATCAGTCTCCACAATGATCCCACTGCCCCTCTCTCTCCCCACAGCCCTGTATCAGTCCCCACACTGATCCCCCCTGCCCCTCTCTTTCCCCACGGCCCTGTATCAGTCCCCACACTGATCCCACTGCCCCTCTCTCTCCCCACAGTCCTGTGTCAGTCCCCACACTGATCCCACTGCCCCCTCACTCCCCGCAGTCCTGTATCAGTCCCCACACTGATACCACTGCCCATCTCACTCCTCACTGTCCTGTATCAGTCCCCAATCTGATCCCACTGCCCCTCTCACTGCCATAGTCCTGTATCAGTCCCCACACTGATACCACTGCCCCTCTTTCTTCGCACAGCCCTGTATCAGTCCCCACACTGATCCCACTGCCCCTCTCTCTCCCCACAGTCCAGTATCAGTCCCCACACTGATCCCACTTCCCCTGTCTCTCCCCACAGTCCTGTATCAGCCCCCACATTGATCCCACTGCGCCTGTCTCTCCCCACAGTCCTGTATCAGTCCCCACACGGATTCCACTGCCGCTCTCTCTCCCCACAGTTAAGTATCAGTCTCCACACTGATCCCACTGCCCCTCGCTCTTCCCACAGTCCTGTATCAGTCCCCACACTGATTCCACTGCCCCTCTCTCTTCCCACAGTCCTGTATCTGTCCCCACACTGATCCCACTGCCCCTCTCTCTCCCCACAGTCCTGTATCAGTCCCCACACTGATTCCACTGCCCCTCACTCTTCCCACAGTCCTGTATCAGCCCCCACACTGATCCCACTGCCCCTCTCTCTTCGCACAGCCCTGTATCAGTGCCCACACTGATCCCACTGCCCCTCTCTCTCCCCACAGTCCAGTATCAGTCCCCACACTGATCCCACTGCCCCTCTCTCTCCCCACAGTCCTGTATCAGTCCCCACCCTCATTCCACTGCCCCTCTCTCTTCCCACAGTCCTGTATCAGTCTCCACACTGATCCCACTGCCCCTCGCTCTTCCCACAGTCCTGTATCAGCCTCCACACTGATCCCACTGCACCTCTCTCTTCGCACAGCCCTTTATCAGTCCCCACACTGATCCCACTGCCCCTCTCTCTCCCCACAGTCCTGAATCAGTCCCCACACTGATTCCACTGCCCCTCTCTCTCCCCACAGTTAAGTATCAGTCTCCACACTGATCCCACTGCCCCTCGCTCTTCCCACAGTCCTGTATCAGCCCCCACACTGATCCCACTGCCCCTCTCTCTTCGCACAGCCCTGTATCAGTCCCCACACTGATTCCACTGCCCCTCTCTCTTCCCACAGTCCTGTATCAGTCCCCACACTGATTCCACTGCCCCTCTCTCTTCCCACAGTCCTGTATCAGTCTCCACACTGATCCCACTGCCCCTCTCTCTTCCCACAGTCCTGTATCAGCCCCCACACTGATCCCACTGCCCCTCTCTCTTCGCACAGCCCTGTATCAGTCCCCACACTGATTCCACTGCCCCTCTCTCTTCCCACAGTCCTGTATCAGTCCCCACACTGATTCCACTGCCCCTCTCTCTTCCCACAGTCCTGTATCAGTCTCCACACTGATCCCACTGCCCCTCGCTCTTCCCACAGTCCTCTATCAGCCCCCACACTGATCCCACTGCCCCTCTCTCTTCGCACAGCCCTGTATCAGTCCCCACACTGATCCCACTGCCCCTCTCTCTCCCCACAGTCCTGTATCAGTCCCCACACTGATTCCACTGCCCCTCTCTCTTCCCACAGTCCTGTATCAGTCTCCACACTGATCCCACTGCCCCTCGCTCTTCCCACAGTCCTGTATCAGCCCCCACACTGATCCCACTGCCCCTCTCTCTTCGCACAGCCCTGTATCAGTCCCCACACTGATCCCACTGCCCCTCTCTCTCCCCACAGTCCTGTATCAGTCCCCACACTGATTCCACTGCCCCTCGCTCTTCCCACAGTCCTGTATCAGCCCCCACACTGATCCCACTGCCCCTCTCTCTTCGCAGAGCCCTGTATCAGTCCCCACACTGATCCCACTGCCCCTCTCTCTACCCACAGTCCAGTATCAGTCCCCACACTGATCCCACTGCCCCTCTCTCTCCCCACAGTCCTATATCAGTCCCCACACTGATTCCACTGCCCCTCTTTCTTCCCACAGTCCTGTATCAGTCTCCACACTGATCCCACTGCCCCTCGCTCTTCCCACAGTCCTGTATCAGCCTCCACACTGATCCCACTGCCCCTCTCTCTTCGCACAGCCCTGTATCAGTCCCCACACTGATCCCACTGCCCCTCTCTCTCCCCACAGTCCTGTATCAGTCCCCACAGTGATTCCACTGCCCCTCTCTCTCCCCACAGTTAAGTATCAGTCTCCACACTGATCCCACTGCCCCTCGCTCTTCCCACAGTCCTGTATCAGCCCCCACACTGATCCCACTGCCCCTCTCTCTTCGCACAGCCCTGTATCAGTCCCCACACTGATTCCATTGCCCCTCTCTCTTCCCACAGTCCTGTATCAGTCCCCACACTGATTCCACTGCCTCTCTCTCTTCCCACAGTCCTGTATCAGTCTCCACACTGATCCCACTGCCCCTCTCTCTTCCCACAGTCCTGTATCAGCCCCCACACTGATCCCACTGCCCCTCTCTCTTCGCACAGCCCTGTATCAGTCCCCACACTGATTCCACTGCCCCTCTCTCTTCCCACAGTCCTGTATCAGTCCCCACACTGATTCCACTGCCCCTCTCTCTTCCCACAGTCCTGTATCAGTCTCCACACTGATCCCACTGCCCCTCGCTCTTCCCACAGTCCTCTATCAGCCCCCACACTGATCCCACTGCCCCTCTCTCTTCGCACAGCCCTGTATCAGTCCCCACACTGATCCCACTGCCCCTCTCTCTCCCCACAGTCCTGTATCAGTCCCCACACTGATTCCACTGCCCCTCGCTCTTCCCACAGTCCTGTTTCAGCCCCCACACTGATCCCACTGCCCCTCTCTCTTTGCACAGCCCTGTATCAGTCCCCACACTGATCCCACTGCCCCTCTCTCTCCCCACAGTCCTGTATCAGTCCCCACACTGATTCCACTGCCCCTCGCTCTTCCCACAGTCCTGTATCAGCCCCCACACTGATCCCACTGCCCCTCTCTCTTCGCACAGTCCTGTATCAGTCCCCACACTGATCCCACTGCCCCTCTCTCTACCCACAGTCCAGTATCAGTCCCCACACTGATCCCACTGCCCCTCTCTCTCCCCACAGTTCTATATCAGTCCCCACACTGATTCCACTGCCCCTCTCTCTTCCCACAGTCCTGTATCAGTCTCCACACTGATCCCACTGCCCCTCGTTCTTCCCACAGTCCTGTATCAGCCTCCACACTGATCCCACTGCTCCTCTCTCTTCGCACAGCCCTGTATCAGTCCCCACACTGATCCCACTGCTCCTCTCTCTCCCCACAGTCCTGTATCAGTCCCCACACTGATTCCACTGCCCCTCTCTCTCCCCACAGTTAAGTATCAGTCTCCACACTGATCCCACTGCCCCTCGCTCTTCCCACAGTCCTGTATCAGCCCCCACACTGATCCCACTACCCCTCTCTCTTCGCACAGCCCTGTATCAGTCCACACACTGATTCCACTGCCCCTCTCTCTTCCCACAGTCCTGTATCAGTCCCCACACTGATTCCACTGTCCTCTCTCTTCCCACAGTCCTGTATCAGTCTCCACACTGATCCCATTGCCCCTCGCTCTTCCAACAGTCCTGTATCAGCCCCCACACTGATCCCACTGCCCCTCTCTCTTCGCACAGCCCTGTATCAGTCCCCACACTGATTCCACTGCCCCTCTCTCTTCCCACAGTCCTGTATCAGTCCCCACACTGATTCCACGGCCCCTCTCTCTTCCCACAGTCCTGTATCAGTCTCCACACTGATCCCACTGCCCCTCGCTCTTCCCACAGTGCAGTATCAGTCCCCACACTGATCCTACTGCCCCTCTCACTCCCCACAGTCCAGTATCAGTCCCCACACTGATCCCACTGCCCCTCTCTCTCCCACAGTCCTGTATCAGTCCCCACACTGATCCTACTGCCCCTCTCACTCCCCACAGTCCTATATCAGTCCCCAAACTGATCCCCCTGCCCCCCTCTCTGCTCACAGTCCAGTATCAGTTCCCACACTGATCCCACTGCCCCTCTCTCTCCCCACAGTCCGGTATCAGTCCCCACACTGATCCCACTGCCCCTCTCTCTGCCCACAGTCCTGTATCAGTCCCCACACTGATTCCACTGCCCCTCTCTCTTCCCACAGTCCTGTATCAGTCTCCACACTGATCCCACTGCCCCTCGCTCTTCCCACAGTCCAGTATCAGTCCCCACACTGATCCTACTGCCCCTCTCACTCCCCACAGTCCAGTATCAGTCCCCACACTGATCCCACTGCCCCTCTCTCTCCCACAGTCCTGTATCAGTCCCCACACTGATCCTACTGCCCCTCTCACTCCCCACAGTCCTATATCAGTCCCCAAACTGATCCCCCTGCCCCCCTCTCTGCTCACAGTCCAGTATCAGTTCCCACACTGATCCCACTGCCCCTCTCTCTCCCCACAGTCCGGTATCAGTCCCCACACTGATCCCACTGCCCCTCTCTCTGCCCACAGTCCTGTATCAGTCCCCACACTGATTCCACTGCCCCTCTCTCTTTCCACAGTCCTGTATCAGTCTCCACAATGATCCCACTGCCCCTCTCTCTCCCCACAGCCCTGTATCAGTCCCCACACTGATCCCCCCTGCCCCTCTCTTTCCCCACGGCCCTGTATCAGTCCCCACACTGATCCCACTGCCCCTCTCTCTCCCCACAGTCCTGTGTCAGTCCCCACACTGATCCCACTGCCCCCTCACTCCCCGCAGTCCTGTATCAGTCCCCACACTGATACCACTGCCCATCTCACTCCTCACTGTCCTGTATCAGTCCCCAATCTGATCCCACTGCCCCTCTCACTGCCATAGTCCTGTATCAGTCCCCACACTGATACCACTGCCCCTCTTTCTTCGCACAGCCCTGTATCAGTCCCCACACTGATCCCACTGCCCCTCTCTCTCCCCACAGTCCAGTATCAGTCCCCACACTGATCCCACTGCCCCTGTCTCTCCCCACAGTCCTGTATCAGCCCCCACACTGATCCCACTGCGCCTGTCTCTCCCCACAGTCCTGTATCAGTCCCCACACGGATTCCACTGCCCCTCTCTCTCCCCACAGTTAAGTATCAGTCTCCACACTGATCCCACTGCCCCTCGCTCTTCCCACAGTCCTGTATCAGTCCCCACACTGATTCCACTGCCCCTCTCTCTTCCCACAGTCCTGTATCTGTCCCCACACTGATCCCACTGCCCCTCTCTCTCCCCACAGTCCTGTATCAGTCCCCACACTGATTCAACTGCCCCTCACTCTTCCCACAGTCCTGTATCAGCCCCCACACTGATCCCACTGCCCCTCTCTCTTCGCACAGCCCTGTATCAGTGCCCACACTGATCCCACTGCCCCTCTCTCTCCCCACAGTCCAGTATCAGTCCCCACACTGATCCCACTGCCCCTCTCTCTCCCCACAGTCCTGTATCAGTCCCCACCCTCATTCCACTGCCCCTCTCTCTTCCCACAGTCCTGTATCAGTCTCCACACTGATCCCACTGCCCCTCGCTCTTCCCACAGTCCTGTATCAGCCTCCACACTGATCCCACTGCACCTCTCTCTTCGCACAGCCCTTTATCAGTCCCCACACTGATCCCACTGCCCCTCTCTCTCCCCACAGTCCTGAATCAGTCCCCACACTGATTCCACTGCTCCTCTCTCTCCCCACAGTTAAGTATCAGTCTCCACACTGATCCCACTGCCCCTCGCTCTTCCCACAGTCCTGTATCAGCCCCCACACTGATCCCACTGCCCCTCTCTCTTCGCACAGCCCTGTATCAGTCCCCACACTGATTCCACTGCCCCTCTCTCTTCCCACAGTCCTGTATCAGTCCCCACACTGATTCCACTGCCCCTCTCTCTTCCCACAGTCCTGTATCAGTCTCCACACTGATCCCACTGCCCCTCTCTCTTCCCACAGTCCTGTATCAGCCCCCACACTGATCCCACTGCCCCTCTCTCTCCCCACAGTCCTGTATCAGTCCCCACACTGATTCCACTGCCCCTCTCTCTTCCCACAGTCCTGTATCAGTCTCCACACTGATCCCACTGCCCCTCGCTCTTCCCACAGTCCTGTATCAGCCCCCACACTGATCCCACTGCCCCTCTCTCTTCGCACAGCCCTGTATCAGTCCCCACACTGATCCCACTGCCCCTCTCTCTCCCCACAGTCCTGTATCAGTCCCCACACTGATTCCACTGCCCCTCGCTCTTCCCACAGTCCTGTATCAGCCCCCACACTGATCCCACTGCCCCTCTCTCTTCGCAGAGCCCTGTATCAGTCCCCACACTGATCCCACTGCCCCTCTCTCTACCCACAGTCCAGTATCAGTCCCCACACTGATCCCACTGCCCCTCTCTCTCCCCACAGTCCTATATCAGTCCCCACACTGATTCCACTGCCCCTCTTTCTTCCCACAGTCCTGTATCAGTCTCCACACTGATCCCACTGCCCCTCGCTCTTCCCACAGTCCTGTATCAGCCTCCACACTGATCCCACTGCCCCTCTCTCTTCGCACAGCCCTGTATCAGTCCCCACACTGATCCCACTGCCCCTCTCTCTCCCCACAGTCCTGTATCAGTCCCCACACTGATTCCACTGCCCCTCTTTCTTCCCACAGTCCTGTATCAGTCTCCACACTGATCCCACTGCCCCTCGCTCTTCCCACAGTCCTGTATCAGCCTCCACACTGATCCCACTGCCCCTCTCTCTTCGCACAGCCCTGTATCAGTCCCCACACTGATCCCACTGCCCCTCTCTCTCCCCACAGTCCTGTATCAGTCCCCACAGTGATTCCACTGCCCCTCTCTCTTCCCACAGTCCTGTATCAGTCCCCACACTGATTCCACTGCCCCTCTCTCTTCCCACAGTCCTGTATCAGTCTCCACACTGATCCCACTGCCCCTCGCTCTTCCCACAGTCCAGTATCAGTCCCCACACTGATCCTACTGCCCCTCTCACTCCCCACAGTCCAGTATCAGTCCCCACACTGATCCCACTGCCCCTCTCTCTCCCACAGTCCTGTATCAGTCCCCACACTGATCCTACTGCCCCTCTCACTCCCCACAGTCCTATATCAGTCCCCAAACTGATCCCCCTGCCCCCCTCTCTGCTCACAGTCCAGTATCAGTTCCCACACTGATCCCACTGCCCCTCTCTCTCCCCACAGTCCGGTATCAGTCCCCACACTGATCCCACTGCCCCTCTCTCTGCCCACAGTCCTGTATCAGTCCCCACACTGATTCCACTGCCCCTCTCTCTTTCCACAGTCCTGTATCAGTCTCCACAATGATCCCACTGCCCCTCTCTCTCCCCACAGCCCTGTATCAGTCCCCACACTGATCCCCCCTGCCCCTCTCTTTCCCCACGGCCCTGTATCAGTCCCCACACTGATCCCACTGCCCCTCTCTCTCCCCACAGTCCTGTGTCAGTCCCCACACTGATCCCACTGCCCCCTCACTCCCCGCAGTCCTGTATCAGTCCCCACACTGATACCACTGCCCATCTCACTCCTCACTGTCCTGTATCAGTCCCCAATCTGATCCCACTGCCCCTCTCACTGCCATAGTCCTGTATCAGTCCCCACACTGATACCACTGCCCCTCTTTCTTCGCACAGCCCTGTATCAGTCCCCACACTGATCCCACTGCCCCTCTCTCTCCCCACAGTCCAGTATCAGTCCCCACACTGATCCCACTGCCCCTGTCTCTCCCCACAGTCCTGTATCAGCCCCCACATTGATCCCACTGCGCCTGTCTCTCCCCACAATCCTGTATCAGTCCCCACACGGATTCCACTGCCCCTCTCTCTCCCCACAGTTAAGTATCAGTCTCCACACTGATCCCACTGCCCCTCGCTCTTCCCACAGTCCTGTATCAGTCCCCACACTGATTCCACTGCCCCTCTCTCTTCCCACAGTCCTGTATCTGTCCCCACACTGATCCCACTGCCCCTCTCTCTCCCCACAGTCCTGTATCAGTCCCCACACTGATTCCACTGCCCCTCACTCTTCCCACAGTCCTGTATCAGCCCCCACACTGATCCCACTGCCCCTCTCTCTTCGCACAGCCCTGTATCAGTGCCCACACTGATCCCACTGCCCCTCTCTCTCCCCACAGTCCAGTATCAGTCCCCACACTGATCCCACTGCCCCTCTCTCTCCCCACAGTCCTGTATCAGTCCCCACCCTCATTCCACTGCCCCTCTCTCTTCCCACAGTCCTGTATCAGTCTCCACACTGATCCCACTGCCCCTCGCTCTTCCCACAGTCCTGTATCAGCCTCCACACTGATCCCACTGCACCTCTCTCTTCGCACAGCCCTTTATCAGTCCCCACACTGATCCCACTGCCCCTCTCTCTCCCCACAGTCCTGAATCAGTCCCCACACTGATTCCACTGCTCCTCTCTCTCCCCACAGTTAAGTATCAGTCTCCACACTGATCCCACTGCCCCTCGCTCTTCCCACAGTCCTGTATCAGCCCCCACACTGATCCCACTGCCCCTCTCTCTTCGCACAGCCCTGTATCAGTCCCCACACTGATTCCACTGCCCCTCTCTCTTCCCACAGTCCTGTATCAGTCCCCACACTGATTCCACTGCCCCTCTCTCTTCCCACAGTCCTGTATCAGTCTCCACACTGATCCCACTGCCCCTCTCTCTTCCCACAGTCCTGTATCAGCCCCCACACTGATCCCACTGCCCCTCTCTCTCCCCACAGTCCTGTATCAGTCCCCACACTGATTCCACTGCCCCTCTCTCTTCCCACAGTCCTGTATCAGTCTCCACACTGATCCCACTGCCCCTCGCTCTTCCCACAGTCCTGTATCAGCCCCCACACTGATCCCACTGCCCCTCTCTCTTCGCACAGCCCTGTATCAGTCCCCACACTGATCCCACTGCCCCTGTCTCTCCCCACAGTCCTGTATCAGTCCCCACACTGATTCCACTGCCCCTCGCTCTTCCCACAGTCCTGTATCAGCCCCCACACTGATCCCACTGCCCCTCTCTCTTCGCAGAGCCCTGTATCAGTCCCCACACTGATCCCACTGCCCCTCTCTCTACCCACAGTCCAGTATCAGTCCCCACACTGATCCCACTGCCCCTCTCTCTCCCCACAGTCCTATATCAGTCCCCACACTTATTCCACTGCCCCTCTTTCTTCCCACAGTCCTGTATCAGTCTCCACACTGATCCCACTGCCCCTCGCTCTTCCCACAGTCCTGTATCAGCCTCCACACTGATCCCACTGCCCCTCTCTCTTCGCACAGCCCTGTATCAGTCCCCACACTGATCCCACTGCCCCTCTCTCTCCCCACAGTCCTGTATCAGTCCCCACAGTGATTCCACTGCCCCTCTCTCCCCACAGTTAAGTATCAGTCTCCACACTGATCCCACTGCCCCTCGCTCTTCCCACAGTCCTGTATCAGCCCCCACACTGATCCCAATGCCCCTCTCTCTCCCCACAGTCCTGTATCAGTCCCCACAGTGATTCCACTGCCCCTCTCTCTCCCCACAGTTAAGTATCAGTCCCCACACTGATCCTACTGCCCCTCTCACTCCCCACAGTACAGTATCAGTCCCCACACTGATCCCAATGCCCCTCTCTCTCCCACAGTCCTGTATCAGTCCCCACACTGATCCTACTGCCCCTCTCACTCCCCACAGTCCTATATCAGTCCCCAAACTGATCCCCCTGCCCCCCTCTCTGCTCACAGTCCAGTATCAGTTCCCAAACTGATCCCACTGCCCCTCTCTCTCCCCACAGTCCAGTATCAGTCCCCACACTGATCCCACTGCCCCTCTCTCTGCCCACAGTCCTGTATCAGTCCCCACACTGATCCCACTGCCCCTCTCTCTTCCCACAGTCCTGTATCAGTCCCCACACTGATCCCACTGCCCCTCTCTCTTCGCACAGCCCTGTATCAGTCCCCACACTGATTCCACTGCCCCTCTCTCTTCCCACAGTCCTGTATCAGTCCCCACACTGATTCCACTGCCCCTCTCTCTTCCCACAGTCCTGTATCAGTCTCCACACTGATCCCACTGCCCCTCGCTCTTCCCACAGTCCTCTATCAGCCCCCACACTGATCCCACTGCCCCTCTCTCTTCGCACAGCCCTGTATCAGTCCCCACACTGATCCCACTGCCCCTCTCTCTCCCCACAGTCCTGTATCAGTCCCCACACTGATTCCACTGCCCCTCTCTCTTCCCACAGTCCTGTATCAGTCTCCACACTGATCCCACTGCCCCTCGCTCTTCCCACAGTCCTGTATCAGCCCCCACACTGATCCCACTGCCCCTCTCTCTTCGCACAGCCCTGTATCAGTCCCCACACTGATCCCACTGCCCCTCTCTCTCCCCACAGTCCTGTATCAGTCCCCACACTGATTCCACTGCCCCTCGCTCTTCCCACAGTCCTGTATCAGCCCCCACACTGATCCCACTGCCCCTCTCTCTTCGCAGAGCCCTGTATCAGTCCCCACACTGATCCCACTGCCCCTCTCTCTACCCACAGTCCAGTATCAGTCCCCACACTGATCCCACTGCCCCTCTCTCTCCCCACAGTCCTATATCAGTCCCCACACTGATTCCACTGCCCCTCTTTCTTCCCACAGTCCTGTATCAGTCTCCACACTGATCCCACTGCCCCTCGCTCTTCCCACAGTCCTGTATCAGCCTCCACACTGATCCCACTGCACCTCTCTCTTCGCACAGCCCTGTATCAGTCCCCACACTGATCCCACTGCCCCTCTCTCTCCCCACAGTCCTGTATCAGTCCCCACAGTGATTCCACTGCCCCTCTCTCTCCCCACAGTTAAGTATCAGTCTCCACACTGATCCCACTGCCCCTCGCTCTTCCCACAGTCCTGTATCAGCCCCCACACTGATCCCACTACCCCTCTCTCTTCGCACAGCCCTGTATCAGTCCACACACTGATTCCACTGCCCCTCTCTCTTCCCACAGTCCTGTATCAGTCCCCACACTGATTCCACTGTCCTCTCTCTTCCCACAGTCCTGGATCAGTCTCCACACTGATCCCACTGCCCCTCGCTCTTCCAACAGTCCTGTATCAGCCCCCACACTGATCCCACTGCCCCTCTCTCTTCGCACAGCCCTGTATCAGTCCCCACACTGATTCCACTGCCCCTCTCTCTTCCCACAGTCCTGTATCAGTCCCCACACTGATTCCACTGCCCCTCTCTCTTCCCACAGTCCTGTATCAGTCTCCACACTGATCCCACTGCCCCTCGCTCTTCCCACAGTCCAGTATCAGTCCCCACACTGATCCTACTGCCCCTCTCACTCCCCACAATCCAGTATCAGTCCCCACACTGATCCCACTGCCCCTCTCTCTCCCACAGTCCTGTATCAGTCCCCACACTGATCCTACTGCCCCTCTCACTCCCCACAGTCCTATATCAGTCCCCAAACTGATCCCCCTGCCCCCCTCTCTGCTCACAGTCCAGTATCAGTTCCCACACTGATCCTACTGCCCCTCTCTCTCCCCACAGTCCAGTATCGGTCCCCACACTGATCCCACTGCCCCTCTCTCTGCCCACAGTCCTGTATCAGTCCCCACACTGATTCCACTGCCCCTCTCTCTTTCCACAGTCCTGTATCAGTCTCCACAATGATCCCACTGCCCCTCTCTCTGCCCACAGTCCTGTATCAGTCCCCACACTGATCCCACTGCCCCTCTCTCTCCCCACAGCCCTGTATCAGTCCCCACACTGATCCCCCCTGCCCCTCTCTCTCCCCACGGCCCTGTATCAGTCCCCACACTGATCCCACTGCCCCTCTCTCTCCCCACAGTCCTGTATCAGTCCCCACACTGATTCCACTGCCCCTCTCTCTTCCCACAGACCTGTATCAGTCTCCACACTGATCCCACTGCCCCTCGCTCTTCACACAGTCCTGTATCAGCCCCCACACTGATCCCACTGCCCCTCTCTCTTCGCACAGCCCTGTATCAGTCCCCACACTGATCCCACTGCCCCTCTCTCTCCCCACAGTCCTGTATCAGTCCCCACACTGATTCCACTGCCCCTCGCTCTTCCCACAGTCCTGTATCAGCCCCCTCACTGATCCCACTGCCCCTCTCTCTTCGCACAGCCCTGTATCAGTCCCCACACTGATCCCACTGCCCCTCTCTCTCCCCACAGTCCAGTATCAGTCCCCACACTGATCCCACTGCCCCTCTCTCTCCCCACAGTCCTGTATCAGTCCCCACACTGATTCCACTGCCCCTCTCTCTTCCCACAGTCCTGTATCAGTCTCCACACTGATCCCACTGCCTCTCTCTCGCCCCACAGTCCTGTATCAGCCCCCACACTGATTCCACTGCCCCTCTCTCTACCCACAGTCCAGTATCAGTCCCCACACTGATCCCACTGCCCCTCTCTCTCCCCACAGTCCTATATCAGTCCCCACACTGATTCCACTGCCCCTCTTTCTTCCCACAGTCCTGTATCAGTCTCCACACTGATCCCACTGCCCCTCGCTCTTCCCACAGTCCTGTATCAGCCTCCACACTGATCCCACTGCCCCTCTCTCTTCGCACAGCCCTGTATCAGTCCCCACACTGATCCCACTGCCCCTCTCTCTCCCCACAGTCCTGTATCAGTCCCCACACTGATTCCACTGCCCCTCTTTCTTCCCACAGTCCTGTATCAGTCTCCACACTGATCCCACTGCCCCTCGCTCTTCCCACAGTCCTGTATCAGCCTCCACACTGATCCCACTGCCCCTCTCTCTTCGCACAGCCCTGTATCAGTCCCCACACTGATCCCACTGCCCCTCTCTCTCCCCACAGTCCTGTATCAGTCCCCACAGTGATTCCACTGCCCCTCTCTCTTCCCACAGTCCTGTATCAGTCCCCACACTGATTCCACTGCCCCTCTCTCTTCCCACAGTCCTGTATCAGTCTCCACACTGATCCCACTGCCCCTCGCTCTTCCCACAGTCCAGTATCAGTCCCCACACTGATCCTACTGCCCCTCTCACTCCCCACAGTCCAGTATCAGTCCCCACACTGATCCCACTGCCCCTCTCTCTCCCACAGTCCTGTATCAGTCCCCACACTGATCCTACTGCCCCTCTCACTCCCCACAGTCCTATATCAGTCCCCAAACTGATCCCCCTGCCCCCCTCTCTGCTCACAGTCCAGTATCAGTTCCCACACTGATCCCACTGCCCCTCTCTCTCCCCACAGTCCGGTATCAGTCCCCACACTGATCCCACTGCCCCTCTCTCTGCCCACAGTCCTGTATCAGTCCCCACACTGATTCCACTGCCCCTCTCTCTTTCCACAGTCCTGTATCAGTCTCCACAATGATCCCACTGCCCCTCTCTCTCCCCACAGCCCTGTATCAGTCCCCACACTGATCCCCCCTGCCCCTCTCTTTCCCCACGGCCCTGTATCAGTCCCCACACTGATCCCACTGCCCCTCTCTCTCCCCACAGTCCTGTGTCAGTCCCCACACTGATCCCACTGCCCCCTCACTCCCCGCAGTCCTGTATCAGTCCCCACACTGATACCACTGCCCATCTCACTCCTCACTGTCCTGTATCAGTCCCCAATCTGATCCCACTGCCCCTCTCACTGCCATAGTCCTGTATCAGTCCCCACACTGATACCACTGCCCCTCTTTCTTCGCACAGCCCTGTATCAGTCCCCACACTGATCCCACTGCCCCTCTCTCTCCCCACAGTCCAGTATCAGTCCCCACACTGATCCCACTGCCACTGTCTCTCCCCACAGTCCTGTATCAGCCCCCACATTGATCCCACTGCGCCTGTCTCTCCCCACAATCCTGTATCAGTCCCCACACGGATTCCACTGCCCCTCTCTCTCCCCACAGTTAAGTATCAGTCTCCACACTGATCCCACTGCCCCTCGCTCTTCCCACAGTCCTGTATCAGTCCCCACACTGATTCCACTGCCCCTCTCTCTTCCCACAGTCCTGTATCTGTCCCCACACTGATCCCACTGCCCCTCTCTCTCCCCACAGTCCTGTATCAGTCCCCACACTGATTCCACTGCCCCTCACTCTTCCCACAGTCCTGTATCAGCCCCCACACTGATCCCACTGCCCCTCTCTCTTCGCACAGCCCTGTATCAGTGCCCACACTGATCCCACTGCCCCTCTCTCTCCCCACAGTCCAGTATCAGTCCCCACACTGATCCCACTGCCCCTCTCTCTCCCCACAGTCCTGTATCAGTCCCCACCCTCATTCCACTGCCCCTCTCTCTTCCCACAGTCCTGTATCAGTCTCCACACTGATCCCACTGCCCCTCGCTCTTCCCACAGTCCTGTATCAGCCTCCACACTGATCCCACTGCACCTCTCTCTTCGCACAGCCCTTTATCAGTCCCCACACTGATCCCACTGCCCCTCTCTCTCCCCACAGTCCTGAATCAGTCCCCACACTGATTCCACTGCTCCTCTCTCTCCCCACAGTTAAGTATCAGTCTCCACACTGATCCCACTGCCCCTCGCTCTTCCCACAGTCCTGTATCAGCCCCCACACTGATCCCACTGCCCCTCTCTCTTCGCACAGCCCTGTATCAGTCCCCACACTGATTCCACTGCCCCTCTCTCTTCCCACAGTCCTGTATCAGTCCCCACACTGATTCCACTGCCCCTCTCTCTTCCCACAGTCCTGTATCAGTCTCCACACTGATCCCACTGCCCCTCTCTCTTCCCACAGTCCTGTATCAGCCCCCACACTGATCCCACTGCCCCTCTCTCTCCCCACAGTCCTGTATCAGTCCCCACACTGATTCCACTGCCCCTCTCTCTTCCCACAGTCCTGTATCAGTCTCCACACTGATCCCACTGCCCCTCGCTCTTCCCACAGTCCTGTATCAGCCCCCACACTGATCCCACTGCCCCTCTCTCTTCGCACAGCCCTGTATCAGTCCCCACACTGATCCCACTGCCCCTCTCTCTCCCCACAGTCCTGTATCAGTCCCCACACTGATTCCACTGCCCCTCGCTCTTCCCACAGTCCTGTATCAGCCCCCACACTGATCCCACTGCCCCTCTCTCTTCGCAGAGCCCTGTATCAGTCCCCACACTGATCCCACTGCCCCTCTCTCTACCCACAGTCCAGTATCAGTCCCCACACTGATCCCACTGCCCCTCTCTCTCCCCACAGTCCTATATCAGTCCCCACACTGATTCCACTGCCCCTCTTTCTTCCCACAGTCCTGTATCAGTCTCCACACTGATCCCACTGCCCCTCGCTCTTCCCACAGTCCTGTATCAGCCTCCACACTGATCCCACTGCCCCTCTCTCTTCGCACAGCCCTGTATCAGTCCCCACACTGATCCCACTGCCCCTCTCTCTCCCCACAGTCCTGTATCAGTCCCCACAGTGATTCCACTGCCCCTCTCTCCCCACAGTTAAGTATCAGTCTCCACACTGATCCCACTGCCCCTCGCTCTTCCCACAGTCCTGTATCAGCCCCCACACTGATCCCAATGCCCCTCTCTCTCCCCACAGTCCTGTATCAGTCCCCACAGTGATTCCACTGCCCCTCTCTCTCCCCACAGTTAAGTATCAGTCCCCACACTGATCCTACTGCCCCTCTCACTCCCCACAGTACAGTATCAGTCCCCACACTGATCCCAATGCCCCTCTCTCTCCCACAGTCCTGTATCAGTCCCCACACTGATCCTACTGCCCCTCTCACTCCCCACAGTCCTATATCAGTCCCCAAACTGATCCCCCTGCCCCCCTCTCTGCTCACAGTCCAGTATCAGTTCCCAAACTGATCCCACTGCCCCTCTCTCTCCCCACAGTCCAGTATCAGTCCCCACACTGATCCCACTGCCCCTCTCTCTGCCCACAGTCCTGTATCAGTCCCCACACTGATCCCACTGCCCCTCTCTCTCCCCACAGCCCTGTATCAGTCCCCACACTGATCCCCCCTGCCCCTCTCTCTCCCCACGGCCCTGTATCAGTCCCCACACTGATCCCACTGCCCCTCTCTCTCCCCACAGTCCTGTATCAGTCCCCACACTGATTCCACTGCCCCTCTCTCTTCCCACAGAGCTGTATCAGTCTCCACACTGATCCCACTGCCCCTCGCTCTTCACACAGTCCTGTATCAGCCCCCACACTGATCCCACTGCCCCTCTCTCTTCGCACAGCCCTGTATCAGTCCCCACACTGATCCCACTGCCCCTCTCTCTCCCCACAGTCCTGTATCAGTCCCCACACTGATTCCACTGCCCCTCGCTCTTCCCACAGTCCTGTATCAGCCCCCTCACTGATCCCACTGCCCCTCTCTCTTCGCACAGCCCTGTATCAGTCCCCACACTGATCCCACTGCCCCTCTCTCTCCCCACAGTCCAGTATCAGTCCCCACACTGATCCCACTGCCCCTCTCTCTCCCCACAGTCCTGTATCAGTCCCCACACTGATTCCACTGCCCCTCTCTCTTCCCACAGTCCTGTATCAGTCTCCACACTGATCCCACTGCCTCTCTCTCGCCCCACAGTCCTGTATCAGCCCCCACACTGATTCCACTGACCCTCTCTCTTCCCACAGTCCTGTATCAGTCTCCACACTGATCCCACTGCCCCTCTCTCTCCCCACAGTCCTGAATCAGTCCCCACACTGATTCCACTGCCCCTCTCTCTCCCCACAGTTAAGTATCAGTCTCCACACTGATCCCACTGCCCCTCGCTCTTCCCACAGTCCTGTATCAGCCCCCACACTGATCCCACTGCCCCTCTCTCTTCGCACAGCCCTGTATCAGTCCCCACACTGATTCCATTGCCCCTCTCTCTTCCCACAGTCCTGTATCAGTCCCCACACTGATTCCACTGCCTCTCTCTCTTCCCACAGTCCTGTATCAGTCTCCACACTGATCCCACTGCCCCTCTCTCTTCCCACAGTCCTGTATCAGCCCCCACACTGATCCCACTGCCCCTCTCTCTTCGCACAGCCCTGTATCAGTCCCCACACTGATTCCACTGCCCCTCTCTCTTCCCACAGTCCTGTATCAGTCCCCACACTGATTCCACTGCCCCTCTCTCTTCCCACAGTCCTGTATCAGTCTCCACACTGATCCCACTGCCCCTCGCTCTTCCCACAGTCCTCTATCAGCCCCCACACTGATCCCACTGCCCCTCTCTCTTCGCACAGCCCTGTATCAGTCCCCACACTGATCCCACTGCCCCTCTCTCTCCCCACAGTCCTGTATCAGTCCCCACACTGATTCCACTGCCCCTCGCTCTTCCCACAGTCCTGTTTCAGCCCCCACACTGATCCCACTGCCCCTCTCTCTTTGCACAGCCCTGTATCAGTCCCCACACTGATCCCACTGCCCCTCTCTCTCCCCACAGTCCTGTATCAGTCCCCACACTGATTCCACTGCCCCTCGCTCTTCCCACAGTCCTGTATCAGCCCCCACACTGATCCCACTGCCCCTCTCTCTCCCCACAGTTCTATATCAGTCCCCACACTGATTCCACTGCCCCTCTCTCTTCCCACAGTCCTGTATCAGTCTCCACACTGATCCCACTGCCCCTCGTTCTTCCCACAGTCCTGTATCAGCCTCCACACTGATCCCACTGCTCCTCTCTCTTCGCACAGCCCTGTATCAGTCCCCACACTGATCCCACTGCTCCTCTCTCTCCCCACAGTCCTGTATCAGTCCCCACACTGATTCCACTGCCCCTCTCTCTCCCCACAGTTAAGTATCAGTCTCCACACTGATCCCACTGCCCCTCGCTCTTCCCACAGTCCTGTATCAGCCCCCACACTGATCCCACTACCCCTCTCTCTTCGCACAGCCCTGTATCAGTCCACACACTGATTCCACTGCCCCTCTCTCTTCCCACAGTCCTGTATCAGTCCCCACACTGATTCCACTGTCCTCTCTCTTCCCACAGTCCTGTATCAGTCTCCACACTGATCCCATTGCCCCTCGCTCTTCCAACAGTCCTGTATCAGCCCCCACACTGATCCCACTGCCCCTCTCTCTTCGCACAGCCCTGTATCAGTCCCCACACTGATTCCACTGCCCCTCTCTCTTCCCACAGTCCTGTATCAGTCCCCACACTGATTCCACTGCCCCTCTCTCTTCCCACAGTCCTGTATCAGTCTCCACACTGATCCCACTGCCCCTCGCTCTTCCCACAGTCCAGTATCAGTCCCCACACTGATCCTACTGCCCCTCTCACTCCCCACAGTCCAGTATCAGTCCCCACACTGATCCCACTGCCCCTCTCTCTCCCACAGTCCTGTATCAGTCCCCACACTGATCCTACTGCCCCTCTCACTCCCCACAGTCCTATATCAGTCCCCAAACTGATCCCCCTGCCCCCCTCTCTGCTCACAGTCCAGTATCAGTTCCCACACTGATCCCACTGCCCCTCTCTCTCCCCACAGTCCGGTATCAGTCCCCACACTGATCCCACTGCCCCTCTCTCTGCCCACAGTCCTGTATCAGTCCCCACACTGATTCCACTGCCCCTCTCTCTTTCCACAGTCCTGTATCAGTCTCCACAATGATCCCACTGCCCCTCTCTCTCCCCACAGCCCTGTATCAGTCCCCACACTGATCCCCCCTGCCCCTCTCTTTCCCCACAGCCCTGTATCAGTCCCCACACTGATCCCACTGCCCCTCTCTCTCCCCACAGTCCTGTGTCAGTCCCCACACTGATCCCACTGCCCCCTCACTCCCCGCAGTCCTGTATCAGTCCCCACACTGATACCACTGCCCATCTCACTCCTCACTGTCCTGTATCAGTCCCCAATCTGATCCCACTGCCCCTCTCACTGCCATAGTCCTGTATCAGTCCCCACACTGATACCACTGCCCCTCTTTCTTCGCACAGCCCTGTATCAGTCCCCACACTGATCCCACTGCCCCTCTCTCTCCCCACAGTCCAGTATCAGTCCCCACACTGATCCCACTTCCCCTGTCTCTCCCCACAGTCCTGTATCAGCCCCCACATTGATCCCACTGCGCCTGTCTCTCCCCACAGTCCTGTATCAGTCCCCACACGGATTCCACTGCCGCTCTCTCTCCCCACAGTTAAGTATCAGTCTCCACACTGATCCCACTGCCCCTCGCTCTTCCCACAGTCCTGTATCAGTCCCCACACTGATTCCACTGCCCCTCTCTCTTCCCACAGTCCTGTATCTGTCCCCACACTGATCCCACTGCCCCTCTCTCTCCCCACAGTCCTGTATCAGTCCCCACACTGATTCCACTGCCCCTCACTCTTCCCACAGTCCTGTATCAGCCCCCACACTGATCCCACTGCCCCTCTCTCTTCGCACAGCCCTGTATCAGTGCCCACACTGATCCCACTGCCCCTCTCTCTCCCCACAGTCCAGTATCAGTCCCCACACTGATCCCACTGCCCCTCTCTCTCCCCACAGTCCTGTATCAGTCCCCACCCTCATTCCACTGCCCCTCTCTCTTCCCACAGTCCTGTATCAGTCTCCACACTGATCCCACTGCCCCTCGCTCTTCCCACAGTCCTGTATCAGCCTCCACACTGATCCCACTGCACCTCTCTCTTCGCACAGCCCTTTATCAGTCCCCACACTGATCCCACTGCCCCTCTCTCTCCCCACAGTCCTGAATCAGTCCCCACACTGATTCCACTGCCCCTCTCTCTCCCCACAGTTAAGTATCAGTCTCCACACTGATCCCACTGCCCCTCGCTCTTCCCACAGTCCTGTATCAGCCCCCACACTGATCCCACTGCCCCTCTCTCTTCGCACAGCCCTGTATCAGTCCCCACACTGATTCCACTGCCCCTCTCTCTTCCCACAGTCCTGTATCAGTCCCCACACTGATTCCACTGCCCCTCTCTCTTCCCACAGTCCTGTATCAGTCTCCACACTGATCCCACTGCCCCTCTCTCTTCCCACAGTCCTGTATCAGCCCCCACACTGATCCCACTGCCCCTCTCTCTTCGCACAGCCCTGTATCAGTCCCCACACTGATTCCACTGCCCCTCTCTCTTCCCACAGTCCTGTATCAGTCCCCACACTGATTCCACTGCCCCTCTCTCTTCCCACAGTCCTGTATCAGTCTCCACACTGATCCCACTGCCCCTCGCTCTTCCCACAGTCCTCTATCAGCCCCCACACTGATCCCACTGCCCCTCTCTCTTCGCACAGCCCTGTATCAGTCCCCACACTGATCCCACTGCCCCTCTCTCTCCCCACAGTCCTGTATCAGTCCCCACACTGATTCCACTGCCCCTCTCTCTTCCCACAGTCCTGTATCAGTCTCCACACTGATCCCACTGCCCCTCGCTCTTCCCACTGTCCTGTATCAGCCCCCACACTGATCCCACTGCCCCTCTCTCTTCGCACAGCCCTGTATCAGTCCCCACACTGATCCCACTGCCCCTCTCTCTCCCCACAGTCCTGTATCAGTCCCCACACTGATTCCACTGCCCCTCGCTCTTCCCACAGTCCTGTATCAGCCCCCACACTGATCCCACTGCCCCTCTCTCTTCGCAGAGCCCTGTATCAGTCCCCACACTGATCCCACTGCCCCTCTCTCTCCCCACAGTCCTGTATCAGTCCCCACAGTGATTCCACTGCCCCTCTCTCTCCCCACAGTTAAGTATCAGTCTCCACACTGATCCCACTGCCCCTCGCTCTTCCCACAGTCCTGTATCAGCCCCCACACTGATCCCACTACCCCTCTCTCTTCGCACAGCCCTGTATCAGTCCACACACTGATTCCACTGCCCCTCTCTCTTCCCACAGTCCTGTATCAGTCCCCACACTGATTCCACTGTCCTCTCTCTTCCCACAGTCCTGGATCAGTCTCCACACTGATCCCACTGCCCCTCGCTCTTCCAACAGTCCTGTATCAGCCCCCACACTGATCCCACTGCCCCTCTCTCTTCGCACAGCCCTGTATCAGTCCCCACACTGATTCCACTGCCCCTCTCTCTTCCCACAGTCCTGTATCAGTCCCCACACTGATTCCACTGCCCCTCTCTCTTCCCACAGTCCTGTATCAGTCTCCACACTGATCCCACTGCCCCTCGCTCTTCCCACAGTCCAGTATCAGTCCCCACACTGATCCTACTGCCCCTCTCACTCCCCACAATCCAGTATCAGTCCCCACACTGATCCCACTGCCCCTCTCTCTCCCACAGTCCTGTATCAGTCCCCACACTGATCCTACTGCCCCTCTCACTCCCCACAGTCCTATATCAGTCCCCAAACTGATCCCCCTGCCCCCCTCTCTGCTCACAGTCCAGTATCAGTTCCCACACTGATCCTACTGCCCCTCTCTCTCCCCACAGTCCAGTATCAGTCCCCACACTGATCCCACTGCCCCTCTCTCTGCCCACAGTCCTGTATCAGTCCCCACACTGATCCCACTGCCCTTCTCTCTTCGCACAGCCCTGTATCAGTCCCCACATTGATCCCACTGCCCCTCTCTCTCCCCACAGTCCTATATCAGTCCCCACACTGATTCCACTGCCCCTCTCTCTCCCCATAGTTAAGTATCAGTCTCCACACTGATCCCACTGCCCCTCGCTCTTCCCACAGTCCTGTATCAGTCCCCACACTGATTCCACTGCCCCTCTCTCTTCGCACAGCCCTGTATCAGTGCCCACACTGATCCCACTGCCCCTCTCTCTCCCGACAGTCCTGTATCAGTCCCCACACTGATTCCACTGCCCCTCACTCTTCCCACAGTCCTGTATCAGCCCCCACACTGATCCCACTGCCCCTCTCTCTTCGCACAGCCCTGTATCAGTGCCCACACTGATCCCACTGCCCCTCTCTCTCCCCACAGTCCAGTATCAGTCCCCACACTGATCCCACTGCCCCTCTCTCTCCCCACAGTCCTGTATCAGTCCCCACACTCATTCCACTGCCCCTCTCTCTTCCCACAGTCCTGTATCAGCCCCCACACTGATCCCACTGCCCCTCGCTCTTCCCACAGTCCTGTATCAGCCTCCACACTGATCCCACTGCCCCTCTCTCTTCGCACAGCCCTGTATCAGTCCCCACACTGATCCCACTGCCCCTCTCTCTCCCCACAGTCCTGTATCAGTCCCCACACTGATTCCACTGCCCCTCTCTCTCCCCACAGTTAAGTATCAGTCTCCACACTGATCCCACTGCCCCTCGCTCTTCCCACAGTCCTGTATCAGCCCCCACACATCCCACTGCCCCTCTCTCTTCGCACAGCCCTGTATCAGTCCCCACACTGATTCAACTGCCCCTCTCTCTTCCCACAGTCCTGTATCAGTCCCCACACTGATTCCACTGCCCCTCTCTCTTCCCACAGCCCTGTATCAGTCTCCACACTGATCCCACTGCCCCTCTCTCTTCCCACAGTCCTGTATCACCCCCCACACTGATCCCACTGCCCCTCTCTCTTTGCACAGCCCTGTATCAGTCCCCACACTGATTCCACTGCCCCTCTCTCTTCCCACAGTCCTGTATCAGTCCCCACACTGATTCCACTGCCCCTCTCTCTTTGCACAGCCCTGTATCAGTCCCCACACTGATTCCACTGCCCCTCTCTCTTCCCACAGTCCTGTATCACCCCCCACACTGATCCCACTGCCCCTCTCTCTTTGCACAGCCCTGTATCAGTCCCCACACTGATTCCACTGCCCCTCTCTCTTCCCACAGTCCTGTATCAGTCCCCACACTGATTCCACTGCCCCTCTCTCTTCCCACAGTCCTGTATCAGTCTCCACACTGATCCCACTGCCCCTCGCTCTTCCCACAGTCCTCTATCAGTCTCCACACTGATCCCACTGCCCCTCGCTCTCCCCACAGTCCTGTATCAGTCCCCACACTGATTCCACTGCCCCTCTCCCCACAGTCCTGTATCAGTCTCCACACTGATCCCACTGCCCCTCGCTCTTCCCACAGTCCTGTATCAGCCCCCACTCTGATCCCACTGCCCCTCTCCCTTCGCACAGCCCTGTATCAGTCCCCACACTGATCCCACTGCCCCTCTCTCTCCCCACAGTCCTGTATCAGTCCCCACACTGATCCCACTGCCCCCCTCTCTCCCCACAGTCCTGTATCAGTCCCCACACTGATTCCACTGCCCCTCTCTCTTCCCACAGTCCTGTATCAGTCTCCACACTGATCCCACTGCCCCTCTCTCTTCGCACAGCCCTGTATCAGTCCCCACACTGATCCCACTGCCCCTCTCTCTCCCCACAGTCCTGTATCAGTCCCCACACTGATTCCACTGCCCCTCTCTCTTCCCACAGTCCTGTATCAGTCTCCACACTGATCCCACTGCCCCTCGCTCTTCCCACAGTCCTGTATCAGCCCCCACACTGATCCCACTGCCCCTCTCTCTTCGCACAGCCCTGTATCAGTCCCCACACTGATCCCACTGCCCCTCTCTCTCCCCACAGTCCTGTATCAGTCCCCACACTGATTCCACTGCCCCTCGCTCTTCCCACAGTCCTGTATCAGCCCCCACACTGATCCCACTGCCCCTCTCTCTTCGCAGAGCCCTGTATCAGTCCCCACACTGATCCCACTGCCCCTCTCTCTACCCACAGTCCAGTATCAGTCCCCACACTGATCCCACTGCCCCTCTCTCTCCCCACAGTCCTATATCAGTCCCCACACTGATTCCACTGCCCCTCTTTCTTCCCACAGTCCTGTATCAGTCTCCACACTGATCCCACTGCCCCTCGCTCTTCCCACAGTCCTGTATCAGCCTCCACACTGATCCCACTGCCCCTCTCTCTTCGCACAGCCCTGTATCAGTCCCCACACTGATCCCACTGCCCCTCTCTCTCCCCACAGTCCTGTATCAGTCCCCACACTGATTCCACTGCCCCTCTCTCTCCCCACAGTTAAGTATCAGTCTCCACACTGATCCCACTGCCCCTCGCTCTTCCCACAGTCCTGTATCAGCCCCCACACTGATCCCACTACCCCTCTCTCTTCGCACAGCCCTGTATCAGTCCACACACTGATTCCACTGCCCCTCTCTCTTCCCACAGTCCTGTATCAGTCCCCACACTGATTCCACTGTCCTCTCTCTTCCCACAGTCCTGGATCAGTCTCCACACTGATCCCACTGCCCCTCGCTCTTCCAACAGTCCTGTATCAGCCCCCACACTGATCCCACTGCCCCTCTCTCTTCGCACAGCCCTGTATCAGTCCCCACACTGATTCCACTGCCCCTCTCTCTTCCCACAGTCCTGTATCAGTCCCCACACTGATTCCACTGCCCCTCTCTCTTCCCACAGTCCTGTATCAGTCTCCACACTGATCCCACTGCCCCTCGCTCTTCCCACAGTCCAGTATCAGAACCCACACTGATCCTACTGCCCCTCTCACTCCCCACAATCCACTATCAGTCCCCACACTGATCCCACTGCCCCTCTCTCTCCCACAGTCCTGTATCAGTCCCCACACTGATCCTACTGCCCCTCTCACTCCCCACAGTCCTATATCAGTCCCCAAACTGATCCCCCTGCCCCCCTCTCTGCTCACAGTCCAGTATCAGTTCCCACACTGATCCTACTGCCCCTCTCTCTCCCCACAGTCCAGTATCAGTCCCCACACTGATCCCACTGCCCCTCTCTCTGCCCACAGTCCTGTATCAGTCCCCACACTGATTCCACTGCCCCTCTCTCTTTACACAGTCCTGTATCAGTCTCCACAATGATCCCACTGCCCCTCTCTCTCCCCACAGCCCTGTATCAGTCCCCACACTGATCCCCCCTGCCCCTCTCTCTCCCCACGGCCCTGTATCAGTCCCCACACTGATCCCACTGCCCCTCTCTCTCCCCAGAGTCCTGTGTCAGTCCCCACACTGATCCCACTGCCCCCTCACTCCCCGCAGTCCTGTATCAGTCCCCACACTGATACCACTGCCCATCTCACTCCTCACTGTCCTGTATCAGTCCCCAATCTGATCCCACTGCCCCTCTCACTGCCATAGTCCTGTATCAGTCCCCACACTGATACCACTGCCCCTCTCTCTCCCCACAGCCCTGTATCAGTCCCCACACTGATCCCACTGCCCCTGTCTCTCCCCACAGTCCTGTATCAGCCCCCACACTGATTCCACTGCCCCTCTCTCTTCCCACAGTCATGTATCAGTCTCCACACTGATCCCACTGCCCCTCGCTCTTCCCACATTCCTGTATCAGCCTCCACACTGATCCCACTGCCCTTCTCTCTTCGCACAGCCCTGTATCAGTCCCCACATTGATCCCACTGCCCCTCTCTCTCCCCACAGTCCTGTATCAGTCCCCACACTGATTCCACTGCCCCTCTCTCTCCCCATAGTTAAGTATCAGTCTCCACACTGATCCCACTGCACCTCGCTCTTCCCACAGTCCTGTATCAGTCCCCACACTGATCCCACTGCCCCTCTCTCTTCGCACAGCCCTGTATCAGTCCCCACACTGATCCCACTGCCCCTCTCTCTCCCCACAGTCCAGTATCAGTCCCCACACTGATCCCACTGCCCCTCTCTCTCCCCACAGTCCTGTATCAGTCCCCACCCTCATTCCACTGCCCCTCTCTCTCCCCACAGCCCTTTATCAGTCCCCACACTGATCCCACTGCCCCTCTCTCTCCCCACAGTCCTGAATCAGTCCCCACACTGATTCCACTGCCCCTCTCTCTCCCCACAGTTAAGTATCAGTCTCCACACTGATCCCACTGCCCCTCGCTCTTCCCACAGTCCTGTATCAGCCCCCACACTGATCCCACTGCCCCTCTCTCTTCGCACAGCCCTGTATCAGTCCCCACACTGATTCCACTGCCCCTCTCTCTTCCCACAGTCCTGTATCAGTCCCCACACTGATTCCACTGCCCCTCTCTCTTCCCACAGTCCTGTATCAGTCTCCACACTGATCCCACTGCCCCTCTCTCTTCCCACAGTCCTGTATCAGCCCCCACACTGATCCCACTGCCCCTCTCTCTTCGCACAGCCCTGTATCAGTCCCCACACTGATTCCACTGCCCCTCTCTCTTCCCACAGTCCTGTATCAGTCCCCACACTGATTCCACTGCCCCTCTCTCTTCCCACAGTCCTGTATCAGTCTCCACACTGATCCCACTGCCCCTCGCTCTTCCCACAGTCCTCTATCAGCCCCCACACTGATCCCACTGCCCCTCTCTCTTCGCACAGCCCTGTATCAGTCCCCACACTGATCCCACTGCCCCTCTCTCTCCCCACAGTCCTGTATCAGTCCCCACACTGATTCCACTGCCCCTCTCTCTTCCCACAGTCCTGTATCAGTCTCCACACTGATCCCACTGCCCCTCGCTCTTCCCACAGTCCTGTATCAGCCCCCACACTGATCCCACTGCCCCTCTCTCTTCGCACAGCCCTGTATCAGTCCCCACACTGATCCCACTGCCCCTCTCTCTCCCCACAGTCCTGTATCAGTCCCCACACTGATTCCACTGCCCCTCGCTCTTCCCACAGTCCTGTATCAGCCCCCACACTGATCCCACTGCCCCTCTCTCTTCGCAGAGCCCTGTATCAGTCCCCACACTGATCCCACTGCCCCTCTCTCTACCCACAGTCCAGTATCAGTCCCCACACTGATCCCACTGCCCCTCTCTCTCCCCACAGTCCTATATCAGTCCCCACACTGATTCCACTGCCCCTCTTTCTTCCCACAGTCCTGTATCAGTCTCCACACTGATCCCACTGCCCCTCGCTCTTCCCACAGTCCTGTATCAGCCTCCACACTGATCCCACTGCCCCTCTCTCTTCGCACAGCCCTGTATCAGTCCCCACACTGATCCCACTGCCCCTCTCTCTCCCCACAGTCCTGTATCAGTCCCCACAGTGATTCCACTGCCCCTCTCTCTCCCCACAGTTAAGTATCAGTCTCCACACTGATCCCACTGCCCCTCGCTCTTCCCACAGTCCTGTATCAGCCCCCACACTGATCCCACTACCCCTCTCTCTTCGCACAGCCCTGTATCAGTCCACACACTGATTCCACTGCCCCTCTCTCTTCCCACAGTCCTGTATCAGTCCCCACACTGATTCCACTGTCCTCTCTCTTCCCACAGTCCTGGATCAGTCTCCACACTGATCCCACTGCCCCTCGCTCTTCCAACAGTCCTGTATCAGCCCCCACACTGATCCCACTGCCCCTCTCTCTTCGCACAGCCCTGTATCAGTCCCCACACTGATTCCACTGCCCCTCTCTCTTCCCACAGTCCTGTATCAGTCCCCACACTGATTCCACTGCCCCTCTCTCTTCCCACAGTCCTGTATCAGTCTCCACACTGATCCCACTGCCCCTCGCTCTTCCCACAGTCCAGTATCAGTCCCCACACTGATCCTACTGCCCCTCTCACTCCCCACAATCCAGTATCAGTCCCCACACTGATCCCACTGCCCCTCTCTCTCCCACAGTCCTGTATCAGTCCCCACACTGATCCTACTGCCCCTCTCACTCCCCACAGTCCTATATCAGTCCCCAAACTGATCCCCCTGCCCCCCTCTCTGCTCACAGTCCAGTATCAGTTCCCACACTGATCCTACTGCCCCTCTCTCTCCCCACAGTCCAGTATCAGTCCCCACACTGATCCCACTGCCCCTCTCTCTGCCCACAGTCCTGTATCAGTCCCCACACTGATTCCACTGCCCCTCTCTCTTTCCACAGTCCTGTATCAGTCTCCACAATGATCCCACTGCCCCTCTCTCTCCCCACAGCCCTGTATCAGTCCCCACACTGATCCCCCCTGCCCCTCTCTCTCCCCACGGCCCTGTATCAGTCCCCACACTGATCCCACTGCCCCTCTCTCTCCCCACAGTCCTGTGTCAGTCCCCACACTGATCCCACTGCCCCCTCACTCCCCGCAGTCCTGTATCAGTCCCCACACTGATACCACTGCCCATCTCACTCCTCACTGTCCTGTATCAGTCCCCAATCTGATCCCACTGCCCCTCTCACTGCCATAGTCCTGTATCAGTCCCCACACTGATACCACTGCCCCTCTCTCTCCCCACAGCCCTGTATCAGTCCCCACACTGATCCCACTGCCCCTGTCTCTCCCCACAGTCCTGTATCAGCCCCCACACTGATTCCACTGCCCCTCTCTCTTCCCACAGTCATGTATCAGTCTCCACACTGATCCCACTGCCCCTCGCTCTTCCCACATTCCTGTATCAGCCTCCACACTGATCCCACTGCCCTTCTCTCTTCGCACAGCCCTGTATCAGTCCCCACATTGATCCCACTGCCCCTCTCTCTCCCCACAGTCCTGTATCAGTCCCCACACTGATTCCACTGCCCCTCTCTCTCCCCATAGTTAAGTATCAGTCTCCACACTGATCCCACTGCCCCTCGCTCTTCCCACAGTCCTGTATCAGTCCCCACACTGATTCCACTGCCCCTCTCTCTTCGCACAGCCCTGTATCAGTGCCCACACTGATCCCACTGCCCCTCTCTCTCCCGACAGTCCTGTATCAGTCCCCACACTGATTCCACTGCCCCTCACTCTTCCCACAGTCCTGTATCAGCCCCCACACTGATCCCACTGCCCCTCTCTCTTCGCACAGCCCTGTATCAGTGCCCACACTGATCCCACTGCCCCTCTCTCTCCCCACAGTCCAGTATCAGTCCCCACACTGATCCCACTGCCCCTCTCTCTCCCCACAGTCCTGTATCAGTCCCCACACTCATTCCACTGCCCCTCTCTCTTCCCACAGTCCTGTATCAGCCCCCACACTGATCCCACTGCCCCTCGCTCTTCCCACAGTCCTGTATCAGCCTCCACACTGATCCCACTGCCCCTCTCTCTTCGCACAGCCCTGTATCAGTCCCCACACTGATCCCACTGCCCCTCTCTCTCCCCACAGTCCTGTATCAGTCCCCACACTGATTCCACTGCCCCTCTCTCTCCCCACAGTTAAGTATCAGTCTCCACACTGATCCCACTGCCCCTCGCTCTTCCCACAGTCCTGTATCAGCCCCCACACATCCCACTGCCCCTCTCTCTTCGCACAGCCCTGTATCAGTCCCCACACTGATTCAACTGCCCCTCTCTCTTCCCACAGTCCTGTATCAGTCCCCACACTGATTCCACTGCCCCTCTCTCTTCCCACAGCCCTGTATCAGTCTCCACACTGATCCCACTGCCCCTCTCTCTTCCCACAGTCCTGTATCACCCCCCACACTGATCCCACTGCCCCTCTCTCTTTGCACAGCCCTGTATCAGTCCCCACACTGATTCCACTGCCCCTCTCTCTTCCCACAGTCCTGTATCAGTCCCCACACTGATTCCACTGCCCCTCTCTCTTCCCACAGTCCTGTATCAGTCTCCACACTGATCCCACTGCCCCTCGCTCTTCCCACAGTCCTCTATCAGTCTCCACACTGATCCCACTGCCCCTCGCTCTTCCCACAGTCCTCTATCAGCCCCCACACTGATCCCACTGCCCCTCTCTCTTCGCACAGCTCTGTATCAGTCCCCACACTGATCCCACTGCCCCTCTCTCTCCCCACAGTCCTGTATCAGTCCCCACACTGATTCCACTGCCCCTCTCCCCACAGTCCTGTATCAGTCTCCACACTGATCCCACTGCCCCTCGCTCTTCCCACAGTCCTGTATCAGCCCCCACACTGATCCCACTGCCCCTCTCCCTTCGCACAGCCCTGTATCAGTCCCCACACTGATCCCACTGCCCCTCTCTCTCCCCACAGTCCTGTATCAGTCCCCACACTGATCCCACTGCCCCCCTCTCTCCCCACAGTCCTGTATCAGTCCCCACACTGATTCCACTGCCCCTCTCTCTTCCCACAGTCCTGTATCAGTCTCCACACTGATCCCACTGCCCCTCTCTCTTCGCACAGCCCTGTATCAGTCCCCACACTGATCCCACTGCCCCTCTCTCTCCCCACAGTCCTGTATCAGTCCCCACACTGATTCCACTGCCCCTCTCTCTTCCCACAGTCCTGTATCAGTCTCCACACTGATCCCACTGCCCCTCGCTCTTCCCACAGTCCTGTATCAGCCCCCACACTGATCCCACTGCCCCTCTCTCTTCGCACAGCCCTGTATCAGTCCCCACACTGATCCCACTGCCCCTCTCTCTCCCCACAGTCCTGTATCAGTCCCCACACTGATTCCACTGCCCCTCGCTCTTCCCACAGTCCTGTATCAGCCCCCACACTGATCCCACTGCCCCTCTCTCTTCGCAGAGCCCTGTATCAGTCCCCACACTGATCCCACTGCCCCTCTCTCTACCCACAGTCCAGTATCAGTCCCCACACTGATCCCACTGCCCCTCTCTCTCCCCACAGTCCTATATCAGTCCCCACACTGATTCCACTGCCCCTCTTTCTTCCCACAGTCCTGTATCAGTCTCCACACTGATCCCACTGCCCCTCGCTCTTCCCACAGTCCTGTATCAGCCTCCACACTGATCCCACTGCCCCTCTCTCTTCGCACAGCCCTGTATCAGTCCCCACACTGATCCCACTGCCCCTCTCTCTCCCCACAGTCCTGTATCAGTCCCCACACTGATTCCACTGCCCCTCTCTCTCCCCACAGTTAAGTATCAGTCTCCACACTGATCCCACTGCCCCTCGCTCTTCCCACAGTCCTGTATCAGCCCCCACACTGATCCCACTACCCCTCTCTCTTCGCACAGCCCTGTATCAGTCCACACACTGATTCCACTGCCCCTCTCTCTTCCCACAGTCCTGTATCAGTCCCCACACTGATTCCACTGTCCTCTCTCTTCCCACAGTCCTGGATCAGTCTCCACACTGATCCCACTGCCCCTCGCTCTTCCAACAGTCCTGTATCAGCCCCCACACTGATCCCACTGCCCCTCTCTCTTCGCACAGCCCTGTATCAGTCCCCACACTGATTCCACTGCCCCTCTCTCTTCCCACAGTCCTGTATCAGTCCCCACACTGATTCCACTGCCCCTCTCTCTTCCCACAGTCCTGTATCAGTCTCCACACTGATCCCACTGCCCCTCGCTCTTCCCACAGTCCAGTATCAGAACCCACACTGATCCTACTGCCCCTCTCACTCCCCACAATCCACTATCAGTCCCCACACTGATCCCACTGCCCCTCTCTCTCCCACAGTCCTGTATCAGTCCCCACACTGATCCTACTGACCCTCTCACTCCCCACAGTCCTATATCAGTCCCCAAACTGATCCCCCTGCCCCCCTCTCTGCTCACAGTCCAGTATCAGTTCCCACACTGATCCTACTGCCCCTCTCTCTCCCCACAGTCCAGTATCAGTCCCCACACTGATCCCACTGCCCCTCTCTCTGCCCACAGTCCTGTATCAGTCCCCACACTGATTCCACTGCCCCTCTCTCTTTACACAGTCCTGTATCAGTCTCCACAATGATCCCACTGCCCCTCTCTCTCCCCACAGCCCTGTATCAGTCCCCACACTGATCCCCCCTGCCCCTCTCTCTCCCCACGGCCCTGTATCAGTCCCCACACTGATCCCACTGCCCCTCTCTCTCCCCACAGTCCTGTGTCAGTCCCCACACTGATCCCACTGCCCCCTCACTCCCCGCAGTCCTGTATCAGTCCCCACACTGATACCACTGCCCATCTCACTCCTCACTGTCCTGTATCAGTCCCCAATCTGATCCCACTGCCCCTCTCACTGCCATAGTCCTGTATCAGTCCCCACACTGATACCACTGCCCCTCTCTCTCCCCACAGCCCTGTATCAGTCCCCACACTGATCCCACTGCCCCTGTCTCTCCCCACAGTCCTGTATCAGCCCCCACACTGATTCCACTGCCCCTCTCTCTTCCCACAGTCATGTATCAGTCTCCACACTGATCCCACTGCCCCTCGCTCTTCCCACATTCCTGTATCAGCCTCCACACTGATCCCACTGCCCTTCTCTCTTCGCACAGCCCTGTATCAGTCCCCACATTGATCCCACTGCCCCTCTCTCTCCCCACAGTCCTGTATCAGTCCCCACACTGATTCCACTGCCCCTCTCTCTCCCCATAGTTAAGTATCAGTCTCCACACTGATCCCACTGCACCTCGCTCTTCCCACAGTCCTGTATCAGTCCCCACACTGATTCCACTGCCCCTCTCTCTTCGCACAGCCCTCTATCAGTGCCCACACTGATCCCACTGCCCCTCTCTCTCCCGACAGTCCTGTATCAGTCCCCACACTGATTCCACTGCCCCTCACTCTTCCCACAGTCCTGTATCAGCCCCCACACTGATCCCACTGCCCCTCTCTCTTCGCACAGCCCTGTATCAGTGCCCACACTGATCCCACTGCCCCTCTCTCTCCCCACAGTCCAGTATCAGTTCCCACACTGATCCCACTGCCCCTCTCTCTCCCCACAGTCCTGTATCAGTCCCCACACTCATTCCACTGCCCCTCTCTCTTCCCACAGTCCTGTATCAGCCCCCACACTGATCCCACTGCCCCTCGCTCTTCCCACAGTCCTGTATCAGCCTCCACACTGATCCCACTGCCCCTCTCTCTTCGCACAGCCCTGTATCAGTCCCCACACTGATCCCACTGCCCCTCTCTCTCCCCACAGTCCTGTATCAGTCCCCACACTGATTCCACTGCCCCTCTCTCTCCCCACAGTTAAGTATCAGTCTCCACACTGATCCCACTGCCCCTCGCTCTTCCCACAGTCCTGTATCAGCCCCCACACATCCCACTGCCCCTCTCTCTTCGCACAGCCCTGTATCAGTCCCCACACTGATTCAACTGCCCCTCTCTCTTCCCACAGTCCTGTATCAGTCCCCACACTGATTCCACTGCCCCTCTCTCTTCCCACAGCCCTGTATCAGTCTCCACACTGATCCCACTGCCCCTCTCTCTTCCCACAGTCCTGTATCACCCCCCACACTGATCCCACTGCCCCTCTCTCTTTGCACAGCCCTGTATCAGTCCCCACACTGATTCCACTGCCCCTCTCTCTTCCCACAGTCCTGTATCAGTCCCCACACTGATTCCACTGCCCCTCTCTCTTCCCACAGTCCTGTATCAGTCTCCACACTGATCCCACTGCCCCTCGCTCTTCCCACAGTCCTCTATCAGTCTCCACACTGATCCCACTGCCCCTCGCTCTTCCCACAGTCCTCTATCAGCCCCCACACTGATCCCACTGCCCCTCTCTCTTCGCACAGCCCTGTATCAGTCCCCACACTGATCCCACTGCCCCTCACTCTCCCCACAGTCCTGTATCAGTCCCCACACTGATTCCACTGCCCCTCTCTCTCCCCACAGTCCTGTATCAGTCTCCACACTGATCCCACTGCCCCTCGCTCTTCCCACAGTCCTGTATAAGCCCCCACACTGATCCCACTGCCCCTCTCCCTTCGCACAGCCCTGTATCAGACCCCACACTGATCCCACTGCCCCTCTCTCTCCCCACAGTCCTGTATCAGTCCCCACACTGATCCCACTGCCCCCCTCTCTCCCCACAGTCCTGTATCAGTCCCCAGACTGATTCCACTGCCCCTCTCTCTTCCCACAGTCCTGTATCAGTCTCCACACTTATCCCACTGCCCCTCGCTCTTCCCACAGTCCTGTATCAGCCTCCACACTGATCCCACTGCCCCTCTCTCTTCGCACAGCCCTGTATCAGTCCCCACACTGATCCCACTGCCCTTCTCTCTCCCCACAGTCCTGTATCAGTCCCCACACTGATTCCACTGCCCCTGTGTCTTCCCACAGTCCTGTATCAGTCTCCACACTGATCCCACTGCCCCTCGCTCTTCCCACAGTCCTGTATCAGGCTCCACACTGATCCCACTGCCCCTCTCTCTTCGCACAGCCCTGTATCAGTCCCCACACTGATTCCACTTCCCCTCTCTCTCCCCACAGTTAAGTATCAGGCTCCACACTGATCCAACTGCCCCTCGCTCTTCCCACAGTCCTGTATCAGCCCCCACACTGATCCCACTACCCCTCTCTCTTCGCACAGCCCTGTATCAGTCCCCACACTGATTCCACTGCCCCTCTCTCTTCCCACAGTCCTGTATCAGTCCACACACTGATTCCACTGCTCCTCTCTCTTCCCACAGTCCTGTATCAGTCTCCACACTGATCTGACTGCCCCTCGCTCTTCCCACAGTCCTGTATCAGGCCCCACACTGATCCCACTGCCCCTCTCTCTTCGCACAGCCCTGTATCAGTCCCCACACTGTTTCCACTGCCCCTCTCTCTTCCCACAGTCCTGTATCAGTCCCCACACTGATCCCACTGCCCCTCTCTCTCCCCACAGTCCAGTATCAGTCCCCACACTGATCCTACTGCCCCTCTCTCTCCCCACAGTCCTGTATCAGTCCCCACACCTATTCCACTGCCCCTCTATCTTCCCACAGTCCTGTATCAGTCTCCACACTGATCCCACTGCCCCTCGCCTTTCCCACAGTCCTGTATCAGTCTCCACACTGATCCCACTGCCCCTCTCTCTTCGCACAGCCCTGTATCAGTCCCCACACTGATCCCACTGCCCCTCTCTCTCCCCACAGTCCTGTATCAGTCCCCACACTGATTCCATTGCCCCTCTCTCTCCCCACAGTTAAGTATCAGTCTCCACACTGACCCCACTGCCCCTCACTCTTCCCACAGTCCTGTATCAGCCCCCACACTGATCACACTACCCCTCTCTCTTCGCACAGCCCTGTATCAGTCCACACACTGATTCCACTGCCCCTCTCTCTTCCCACAGTCCTGTATCTGTCCCCACACTGATTCCACTGTCCTCTCTCTTCCCACAGTCCTGTATCAGTCTCCACACTGATCCCACTGCCCCTCGCTCTTCCAACAGTCCTGTATCAGCCCCCACACTGATCCCACTGCCCCTCTCTCTTCGCACAGCCCTGTATCAGTCCCCACACTGATTCCACTGCCCCTCTCTCTTCCCACAGTCCTGTATCAGTCCCCACACTGATTCCACTGCCCCTCTCTATTCCCACAGTCCTGTATCAGTCTCCACACTGATCCCACTGCCCCTCGCTCTTCCCACAGTCCTGTATCAGGCTCCACACTGATCCCACTGCCCCTCTCTCTTCGCACAGCCCTGTATCAGTCCCCACACTGATTCCACTTCCCCTCTCTCTCCCCACAGTTAAGTATCAGTCTCCACACTGATCCAACTGCCCCTCGCTCTTCCCACAGTCCTGTATCAGCCCCCACACTGATCCCACTACCCCTCTCTCTTCGCACAGCCCTGTATCAGTCCCCACACTGATTCCACTGCCCCTTTCTCTTCCCAGAGTCCTGTATCAGTCCACACACTGATTCCACTGCTCCTCTCTCTTCCCACAGTCCTGTATCAGTCTCCACACTGATCCGACTGCCCCTCGCTCTTCCCACAGTCCTGTATCAGCCCCCACACTGATCCCACTGCCCCTCTCTCTTCGCACAGCCCTGTATCAGTCCCCACACTGATTCTACTGCCCCTCGCTCTTCCCACAGTCCTCTATCAGCCCCCACACTGATCCCACTGCCCCTCTCTCTTCGCACAGCCCTGTATCAGTCCGCACACTGATCCCACTGCCCCTCTCTCTCCCCACAGTCCTGTATCAGTCCCCACACTGATTCCACTGCCCCTCTCTCTTCCCACAGTCCTGTATCAGTGTCCACACTGATCCCACTGCCCCTCGCTCTTCCCACAGTCCTGTATCAGCCCCCACACTGATCCCACTGCCCCTCTCTCTTCGCACAGCCCTGTATCAGTCCCCACACTGATCCCACTGCCCCTCTCTCTCCCCACAGTCCTGTATCAGTCCCCACACTGATTCCACTGCCCCTCGCTCTTCCCACAGTCCTGTATCAGCCCCCACACTGATCCCACTGCCCCTCTCTCTTCGCACAGCCCTGTATCAGTCCCCACACTGATCCCACTGCCCCTCTCTCTCCCCACAGTCCAGTATCAGTCCCCACACTGATCCCACTGCCCCTCTCTCTCCCCACAGTCCTGTATCAGTCCCCACACTGATTCCACTGCCCCTCTCTCTTCCCACAGTCCTGTATCAGTCTCCACACTGATCCCACTGCCCCTCGCCTTTCCCACAGTCCTGTATCAGCCTCCACACTGATCCCACTGCCCCTCTCTCTTCGCACAGCCCTGTATCAGTCCCCACACTGATCCCACTGCCCCTCTCTCTCCCCACAGTCCTGTATCAGTCCCCACACTGATTCCACTGCCCCTCTCTCTCCCCACAGTCCACTATCAGTCCCCACACTGATCCCACTGCCCCTCTCTCTCCCCACAGTACTGTATCAGTCCCCACACTGATTCCACTGCCCCTCTCTCTTCCCACAGTCCTGTATCAGTCTCCACACTGATCCCACTGCCCCTCTCTCGCCCCACAGTCCTGTACCAGCCCCCACACTGATTCCACTGCCCCTCTCTCTTCCCACAGTCCTGTATCAGTCTCCACACTGATCCCACTGCCCCTCTCTCTCCCCACAGTCCTGAATCAGTCCCCACACTGATTCCACTGCCCCTCTCTCTCCCCACAGTTAAGTATCAGTCTCCACACTGATCCCACTGCCCCTCGCTCTTCCCACAGTCCTGTATCAGCCCCCACACTGATCCCACTGCCCCTCTCTCTTCGCACAGCCCTGTATCAGTCCCCACACTGATTCCATTGCCCCTCTCTCTTCCCACAGTCCTGTATCAGTCCCCACACTGATTCCACTGCCTCTCTCTCTTCCCACAGTCCTGTATCAGTCTCCACACTGATCCCACTGCCCCTCTCTCTTCCCACAGTCCTGTATCAGCCCCCACACTGATCCCACTGCCCCTCTCTCTTCGCACAGCCCTGTATCAGTCCCCACACTGATTCCACTGCCCCTCTCTCTTCCCACAGTCCTGTATCAGTCCCCACACTGATTCCACTGCCCCTCTCTCTTCCCACAGTCCTGTATCAGTCTCCACACTGATCCCACTGCCCCTCGCTCTTCCCACAGTCCACTATCAGCCCCCACACTGATCCCACTGCCCCTCTCTCTTCGCACAGCCCTGTATCAGTCCCCACACTGATCCCACTGCCCCTCTCTCTCCCCACAGTCCTGTATCAGTCCCCACACTGATTCCACTGCCCATCTCTCTTCCCACAGTCCTGTATCAGTCTCCACACTGATCCCACTGCCCCTCGCTCTTCCCACAGTCCTGTTTCAGCCCCCACACTGATCCCACTGCCCCTCTCTCTTCGCACAGCCCTGTATCAGTCCCCACACTGATTCCACTGCCCCTCGCTCTTCCCACAGTCCTGTATCAGCCCCCACACTGATCCCACTGCCCCTCTCTCTTCGCACAGCCCTGTATCAGTCCCCACACTGATCCCACTGCCCCTCTCTCTCCCCACAGTCCTGTATCAGTCCCCACACTGATTCCACTGCCCCTCGCTCTTCCCACAGTCCTGTATCAGCCCCCACACTGATCCCACTGCCCCTCTCTCTTCGCACAGCCCTGTATCAGTCCCCACACTGATCCCACTGCCCCTCTCTCTACCCACAGTCCAGTATCAGTCCCCACACTGATCCCACTGCCCCTCTCTCTCCCCACAGTCCTATATCAGTCCCCACACTGATTCCACTGCCCCTCTTTCTTCCCACAGTCCTGTATCAGTCTCCACACTGATCCCACTGCCCCTCGCTCTTCCCACAGTCCTGTATCAGCCTCCACACTGATCCCACTGCCCCTCTCTCTTCGCACAGCCCTGTATCAGTCCCCACACTGATCCCACTGCCCCTCTCTCTCCCCACAGTCCTGTATCAGTCCCCACACTGATTCCACTGCCCCTCTCTCTCCCCACAGTTAAGTATCAGTCTCCACACTGATCCCACTGCCCCTCGCTCTTCCCACAGTCCTGTATCAGCCCCCACACTGATCCCACTACCCCTCTCTCTTCGCACAGCCCTGTATCAGTCCACACACTGATTCCACTGCCCCTCTCTCTTCCCACAGTCCTGTATCAGTCCCCACACTGATTCCACTGTCCTCTCTCTTCCCACAGTCCTGGATCAGTCTCCACACTGATCCCACTGCCCCTCGCTCTTCCAACAGTCCTGTATCAGCCCCCACACTGATCCCACTGCCCCTCTCTCTTCGCACAGCCCTGTATCAGTCCCCACACTGATTCCACTGCCCCTCTCTCTTCCCACAGTCCTGTATCAGTCCCCACACTGATTCCACTGTCCTCTCTCTTCCCACAGTCCTGGATCAGTCTCCACACTGATCCCACTGCCCCTCGCTCTTCCAACAGTCCTGTATCAGCCCCCACACTGATCCCACTGCCCCTCTCTCTTCGCACAGCCCTGTATCAGTCCCCACACTGATTCCACTGCCCCTCTCTCTTCCCACAGTCCTGTATCAGTCCTCACACTGATTCCACTGCCCCTCTCTCTTCCCACAGTCCTGTATCAGTCCCCACACTGATCCTACTGCCCCTCTCACTCCCCACAGTCCAGTATCAGTCCCCACACTGATCCCACTGCCCCTCTCTCTCCCACAGTCCTGTATCAGTCCCCACACTGATCCTACTGCCCCTCTCACTCCCCACAGTCCTATATCAGTCCCCAAACTGATCCCCCTGCCCCCCTCTCTTTCCACAGTCCTGTATCAGTCTCCACAATGATCCCACTGCCCCTCTCTCTCCCCACAGCCCTGTATCAGTCCCCACACTGATCCCCCCTGCCCCTCTCTCTCCCCACGGCCCTGTATCAGTCCCCACACTGATCCCACTGCCCCTCTCTCTCCCCACAGTCCTGTGTCAGTCCCCACACTGATCCCACTGCCCCCTCACTCCCCGCAGTCCTGTATCAGTCCCCACACTGATACCACTGCCCATCTCACTCCTCACTGTCCTGTATCAGTCCCCAATCTGATCCCACTGCCCCTCTCACTGCCATAGTCCTGTATCAGTCCCCACACTGATACCACTGCCCCTCTTTCTTCGCACAGCCCTGTATCAGTCCCCACACTGATCCCACTGCCCCTCTCTCTCCCCACAGTCCAGTATCAGTCCCCACACTGATCCCACTGCCCCTGTCTCTCCCCACAGTCCTGTATCAGCCCCCACACTGATTCCACTGCCCCTCTCTCTTCCCACAGTCCTGTATAAGTCTCCACACTGATCCCACTGCCCCTCGCTCTTCCCACATTCCTGTATCAGCCTCCACACTGATCCCACTGCCCTTCTCTCTTCGCACAGCCCTGTATCAGTCCCCACATTGATCCCACTGCCCCTCTCTCTCCCCACAGTCCTGTATCAGTCCCCACACTGATTCCACTGCCCCTCTCTCTCCCCATAGTTAAGTATCAGTCTCCACACTGATCCCACTGCCCCTCGCTCTTCCCACAGTCCTGTATCAGTCCCCACACTGATTCCACTGCCCCTCTCTCTTCGCACAGCCCTGTATCAGTGCCCACACTGATCCCACTGCCCCTCTCTCTCCCGACAGTCCTGTATCAGTCCCCACACTGATTCCACTGCCCCTCACTCTTCCCACAGTCCTGTATCAGCCCCCACACTGATCCCACTGCCCCTCTCTCGCCCCACAGTCCTGTATCAGCCCCCACACTGATTCCACTGCCCCTCTCTCTTCCCACAGTCCTGTATCAGTCTCCACACTGATCCCACTGCCCCTCTCTCTCCCCACAGTCCTGAATCAGTCCCCACACTGATTCCACTGCCCCTCTCTCTCCCCACAGTTAAGTATCAGTCTCCACACTGATCCCACTGCCCCTCTCTCTTCGCACAGCCCTGTATCAGTCCCCACACTGATTCCATTGCCCCTCTCTCTTCCCACAGTCCTGTATCAGTCCCCACACTGATTCCACTGCCTCTCTCTCTTCCCACAGTCCTGTATCAGTCTCCACACTGATCCCACTGCCCCTCTCTCTTCCCACAGTCCTGTATCAGCCCCCACACTGATCCCACTGCCCCTCTCTCTTCGCACAGCCCTGTATCAGTCCCCACACTGATTCCACTGCCCCTCTCTCTCCCCACAGTTAAGTATCAGTCTCCACACTGATCCCACTGCCCCTCGCTCTTCCCACAGTCCTGTATCAGCCCCCACACTGATCCCACTACCCCTCTCTCTTCGCACAGCCCTGTATCAGTCCACACACTGATTCCACTGCCCCTCTCTCTTCCCACAGTCCTGTATCAGTCCCCACACTGATTCCACTGTCCTCTCTCTTCCCACAGTCCTGGATCAGTCTCCACACTGATCCCACTGCCCCTCGCTCTTCCAACAGTCCTGTATCAGCCCCCACACTGATCCCACTGCCCCTCTCTCTTCGCACAGCCCTGTATCAGTCCCCACACTGATTCCACTGCCCCTCTCTCTTCCCACAGTCCTGTATCAGTCCCCACACTGATTCCACTGTCCTCTCTCTTCCCACAGTCCTGGATCAGTCTCCACACTGATCCCACTGCCCCTCGCTCTTCCAACAGTCCTGTATCAGCCCCCACACTGATCCCACTGCCCCTCTCTCTTCGCACAGCCCTGTATCAGTCCCCACACTGATTCCACTGCCCCTCTCTCTTCCCACAGTCCTTTATCAGTCCCCACACTGATTCCACTGCCCCTCTCTCTTCCCACAGTCCTGTATCAGTCCCCACACTGATCCTACTGCCCCTCTCACTCCCCACAGTCCAGTATCAGTCCCCACACTGATCCCACTGCCCCTCTCTCTCCCACAGTCCTGTATCAGTCCCCACACTGATCCTACTGCCCCTCTCACTCCCCACAGTCCTATATCAGTCCCCAAACTGATCCCCCTGCCCCCCTCTCTGCTCACAGTCCAGTATCAGTTCCCACACTGATCCTACTGCCCCTCTCTCTCCCCACAGTCCAGTATCAGTCCCCACACTGATCCCACTGCCCCTCTCTCTGCCCACAGTCCTGTATCAGTCCCCACACTTATTCCACTGCCCCTCTCTCTTTCCACAGTCCTGTATCAGTCTCCACAATGATCCCACTGCCCCTCTCTCTCCCCACAGCCCTGTATCAGTCCCCACACTGATCCCCCCTGCCCCTCTCTCTCCCCACGGCCCTGTATCAGTCCCCACACTGATCCCACTGCCCCTCTCTCTCCCCACAGTCCTGTGTCAGTCCCCACACTGATCCCACTGCCCCCTCACTCCCCGCAGTCCTGTATCAGTCCCCACACTGATACCACTGCCCATCTCACTCCTCACTGTCCTGTATCAGTCCCCAATCTGATCCCACTGCCCCTCTCACTGCCATAGTCCTGTATCAGTCCCCACACTGATACCACTGCCCCTCTTTCTTCGCACAGCCCTGTATCAGTCCCCACATTGATCCCACTGCCCCTCTCTCTCCCCACAGTCCTGTATCAGTCCCCACACTGATTCCACTGCCCCTCTCTCTCCCCATAGTTAAGTATCAGTCTCCACACTGATCCCACTGCCCCTCGCTCTTCCCACAGTCCTGTATCAGTCCCCACACTGATTCCACTGCCCCTCTCTCTTCGCACAGCCCTGTATCAGTGCCCACACTGATCCCACTGCCCCTCTCTCTCCCGACAGTCCTGTATCAGTCCCCACACTGATTCCACTGCCCCTCACTCTTCCCACAGTCCTGTATCAGCCCCCACACTGATCCCACTGCCCCTCTCTCTTCGCACAGCCCTGTATCAGTGCCCACACTGATCCCACTGCCCCTCTCTCTCCCCACAGTCCAGTATCAGTCCCCACACTGATCCCACTGCCCCTCTCTCTCCCCACAGTCCTGTATCAGTCCCCACACTCATTCCACTGCCCCTCTCTCTTCCCACAGTCCTGTATCAGTCACCACACTGATCCCACTGCCCCTCGCTCTTCCCACAGTCCTGTATCAGCCTCCACACTGATCCCACTGCCCCTCTCTCTTCGCACAGCCCTGTATCAGTCCCCACACTGATCCCACTGCCACTTTCTCTCCCCACAGTCCTGTATCAGTCCCCACACTGATTCCACTGCCCCTCTCTCTCCCCACAGTTAAGTATCAGTCTCCACACTGATCCCACTGCCCCTCGCTCTTCCCACAGTCCTGTATCAACCCCCACACATCCCACTGCCCCTCTCTCTTCGCACAGCCCTGTATCAGTCCCCACACTGATTCCACTGCCCCTCTCTCTTCCCACAGTCCTGTATCAGTCCCCACACTGATTCCACTGCCCCTCTCTCTTCCCACAGTCCTGTATCAGTCTCCACACTGATCCCACTGCCCCTCTCTCTTCCCACAGTCCTGTATCACCCCCCACACCGATCCCACTGCCCCTCTCTCTTTGCACAGCCCTGTATCAGTCCCCACACTGATTCCACTGCCCCTCTCTCTTCCCACAGTCCTGTATCAGTCCCCACACTGATTCCACTGCCCCTCTCTCTTCCCACAGTCCTGTATCAGTCTCCACACTGATCCCACTGCCCCTCGCTCTTCCCACAGTCCTCTATCAGTCTCCACACTGATCCCACTGCCCCTCGCTCTTCCCACAGTCCTCTATCAGCCCCCACACTGATCCCACTGCCCCTCTCTCTTCGCACAGCCCTGTATCAGTCCCCACACTGATCCCACTGCCCCTCTCTCTCCCCACAGTCCTGTATCAGTCCCCACACTGATTACACTGCCCCTCTCCCCACAGTCCTGTATTAGTCTCCACACTGATCCCACTGCCCCTCGCTCTTCCCACAGTCCTGTATCAGCCCCCACACTGATCCCACTGCCCCTCTCCCTTCGCACAGCCCTGTATCAGTCCCCACACTGATCCCACTGCCCCTCTCTCTCCCCACAGTCCTGTATCAGTCCCCACACTGATCCCACTGCCCCCCTCTCTCCCCACAGTCCTGTATCAGTCCCCACACTGATTCCACTGCCCCTCTCTCTTCCCACAGTCCTGTATCAATCTCCACACTGATCCCACTGCCCCTCGCTCTTCCCACAGTCCTGTATCAGCCTCCACACTGATCCCACTGCCCCTCTCTCTTCGCACAGCCCTGTATCAGTCCCCACACTGATCCCACTGCCCTTCTCTCTCCCCACAGTCCTGTATCAGTCCCCACACTGATTCCACTGGCCCTGTGTCTTCCCACAGTCCTGTATCAGTCTCCACACTGATCCCACTGCCCCTCGCTCTTCCCACAGTCCTGTATCAGGCTCCACACTGATCCCACTGCCCCTCTCTCTTCGCACAGCCCAGTATCAGTCCCCACACTGATTCCACTTCCCCTCTCTCTCCCCACAGTTAAGTATCAGGCTCCACACTGATCCAACTGCCCCTCGCTCTTCCCACAGTCCTGTATCAGCCCCCACACTGATCCCACTACCCCTCTCTCTTCGCACAGCCCTGTATCAGTCCCCACACTGATTCCACTGCCCCTCTCTCTTCCCACAGTCCTGTATCAGTCCACACACTGATTCCACTGCTCCTCTCTCTTCCCACAGTCCTGTATCAGTCTCCACACTGATCTGACTGCCCCTCGCTCTTCCCACAGTCCTGTATCAGCCCCCACACTGATCCCACTGCCCCTCTCTCTTCGCACAGCCCTGTATCAGTCCCCACACTGATTCCACTGCCCCTCTCTCTTCCCACAGTCCTGTATCAGTCCCCACACTGATCCCACTGCCCCTCTCTCTCCCCACAGTCCAGTATCAGTCCCCACACTGATCCCACTGCCCCTCTCTCTCCCCACAGTCCTGTATCAGTCCCCACACCTATTCCACTGCCCCTCTCTCTTCCCACAGTCCTGTATCAGTCTCCACACTGATCCCACTGCCCCTCGCCTTTCCCACAGTCCTGTATCAGCCTCCACACTGATCCCACTGCCCCTCTCTCTTCGCACAGCCCTGTATCAGTCCCCACACTGATCCCACTGCCCCTCTCTCTCCCCACAGTCCTGTATCAGTCCCCACACTGATTCCACTGCCCCTCTCTCTCCCCACAGTTAAGTATCAGTCTCCACACTGACCCCACTGCCCCTCGCTCTTCCCACAGTCCTGTATCAGCCCCCACACTGATCCCACTACCCCTCTCTCTTCGCACAGCCCTGTATCAGTCCACACACTGATTCCACTGCCCCTCTCTCTTCCCACAGTCCTGTATCAGTCCCCACACTGATTCCACTGTCCTCTCTCTTCCCACAGTCCTGTATCAGTCTCCACACTGATCCCACTGCCCCTCGCTCTTCCAACAGTCCTGTATCAGCCCCCACACTGATCCCACTGCCCCTCTCTCTTCGCACAGCCCTGTATCAGTCCCCACACTGATTCCACTGCCCCTCTCTCTTCCCACAGTCCTGTATCAGTCCCCACACTGATTCCACTGCCCCTCTCTCTTCCCACAGTCCTGTATCAGTCTCCACACTGATCCCACTGCCCCTCGCTCTTCCCACAGTCCTGTATCAGGCTCCACACTGATCCCACTACCCCTCTCTCTTCGCACAGCCCTGTATCAGTCCCCACACTGATTCCACTTCCCCTCTCTCTCCCCACAGTTAAGTATCAGTCTCCACACTGATCCAACTGCCCCTCGCTCTTCCCACAGTCCTGTATCAGCCCCCACACTGATCCCACTACCCCTCTCTCTTCGCACAGCCCTGTATCAGTCCCCACACTGATTCCACTGCCCCTTTCTCTTCCCAGAGTCCTGTATCAGTCCACACACTGATTCCACTGCTCCTCTCTCTTCCCACAGTCCTGTATCAGTCTCCACACTGATCCGACTGCCCCTCGCTCTTCCCACAGTCCTGTATCAGCCCCCACACTGATCCCACTGCCCCTCTCTCTTCGCACAGCCCTGTATCAGTCCCCACACTGATTCCACTGCCCCTCGCTCTTCCCACAGTCCTCTATCAGCCCCCACACTGATCCCACTGCCCCTCTCTCTTCGCACAGCCCTGTATCAGTCCGCACACTGATCCCACTGCCCCTCTCTCTCCCCACAGTCCTGTATCAGTCCCCTCACTGATTCCACTGCCCCTCTCTCTTCCCACAGTCCTGTATCAGTGTCCACACTGATCCCACTGCCCCTCGCTCTTCCCACAGTCCTGTATCAGCCCCCACACTGATCCCACTGCCCCTTTCTCTTCGCACAGCCCTGTATCAGTCCCCACACTGATCCCACTGCCCCTCTCTCTCCCCACAGTCCTGTATCAGTCCTCACACTGATTCCACTGCCCCTCGCTCTTCCCACAGTCCTGTATCAGCCCCCACACTGATCCCACTGCCCCTCTCTCTTCGCACAGCCCTGTATCAGTCCCCACACTGATCCCACTGCCCCTCTCTCTCCCCACAGTCCAGTATCAGTCCCCACACTGATCCCACTGCCCCTCTCTCTCCCCACAGTCCTGTATCAGTCCCCACACTGATTCCACTGCCCCTCTCTCTTCCCACAGTCCTGTATCAGTCTCCACACTGATCCCACTGCCCCTCGCGTTTCCCACTGTCCTGTATCAGCCTCCACACTGATCCCACTGCCCCTCTCTCTTCGCACAGCCCTGTATCAGTCCCCACACTGATCCCACTGCCCCTCTCTCTCCCCACAGTCCTGTATCAGTCCCCACACTGATTCCACTGCCCCTCTCTCTCCCCACAGTTAAGTATCAGTCTCCACACTGACCCCACTGCCCCTCGCTCTTCCCACAGTCCTGTATCAGCCCCCACACTGATCCCACTACCCCTCTCACTTCGCACAGCCCTGTATCAGTCCACACACTGATTCCACTGCCCCTCTCTCTTCCCACAGTCCTGTATCAGTCCCCACACTGATTCCACTGTCCTCTCTCTTCCCACAGTCCTGTATCAGTCTCCATACTGATCCCACTGCCCCTCGCTCTTCCAACAGTCCTGTATCAGCCCCCACACTGATCCCACTGCCCCTCTCTCTTCGCACAGCCCTGTATCAGTCCCCACACTGATTCCACTGCCCCTCTCTCTTCCCACAGTCCTGTATCAGTCCCCACACTGATTCCACTGCCCCTCTCTCTTCCCACAGTCCTGTATCAGTCTCCACACTGATCCCACTGCCCCTCGCTCTTCCCACAGTCCAGTATCAGTCCCCACACTGATCCTACTGCCCCTCTCACTCCCCACAGTCCAGTATCAGTCCCCACACTGATCCCAATGCCCCTCTCTCTCCCACAGTCCTGTATCAGTCCCCACACTGATCCTACTGCCCCTCTCACTTCCCACAGTCCTATATCAGTCCCCAAACTGATCCCCCTGCCCCCCTCTCTGCTCACAGTCCAGTATCAGTTCCCAAACTGATCCCACTGCCCCTCTCTCTCCCCACAGTCCAGTATCAGTCCCCACACTGATCCCACTGCCCCTCTCTCTGCCCACAGTCCTGTATCAGTCCCCACACTGATCCCACTGCCCCTCTCTCTCCCCACAGCCCTGTATCAGTCCCCACACTGATCCCCCCTGCCCCTCTCTCTCCCCACGGCCCTGTATCAGTCCCCACACTGATCCCACTGCCCCTCTCTCTCCCCACAGTCCTGTATCAGTCCCCACACTGATTCCACTGCCCCTCTCTCTTCCCACAGACCTGTATCAGTCTCCACACTGATCCCACTGCCCCTCGCTCTTCACACAGTCCTGTATCAGCCCCCACACTGATCCCACTGCCCCTCTCTCTTCGCACAGCCCTGTATCAGTCCCCACACTGATCCCACTGCCCCACTCTCTCCCCACAGTCCTGTATCAGTCCCTACACTGATTCCACTGCCCCTCGCTCTTCCCACAGTCCTGTATCAGCCCCCTCACTGATCCCACTGCCCCTCTCTCTTCGCACAGCCCTGTATCAGTCCCCACACTGATCCCACTGCCCCTCTCTCTCCCCACAGTCCAGTATCAGTCCCCACACTGATCCCACTGCCCCTCTCTCTCCCCACAGTCCTGTATCAGTCCCCACACTGATTCCACTGCCCCTCTCTCTTCCCACAGTCCTGTATCAGTCTCCACACTGATCCCACTGCCCCTCTCTCGCCCCACAGTCCTGTATCAGCCCCCACACTGATTCCACTGCCCCTCTCTCTTCCCACAGTCCTGTATCAGTCTCCACACTGATCCCACTGCCCCTCTCTCTCCCCACAGTCCTGAATCAGTCCCCACACTGATTCCACTGCCCCTCTCTCTCCCCACAGTTAAGTATCAGTCTCCACACTGATCCCACTGCCCCTCGCTCTTCCCACAGTCCTGTATCAGCCCCCACACTGATCCCACTGCCCCTCTCTCTTCGCACAGCCCTGTATCAGTCCCCACACTGATTCCATTGCCCCTCTCTCTTCCCACAGTCCTGTATCAGTCCCCACACTCATTCCACTGCCTCTCTCTCTTCCCACAGTCCTGTATCAGTCTCCACACTGATCCCACTGCCCCTCTCTCTTCCCACAGTCCTGTATCAGCCCCCACACTGATCCCACTGCCCCTCTCTCTTCGCACAGCCCTGTATCAGTCCCCACACTGATTCCACTGCCCCTCGCTCTTCCCACAGTCCTGTATCAGTCCCCACACTGATTCCACTGCCCCTCTCTCTTCCCACAGTCCTGTATCAGTCTCCACACTCATCCCACTGCCCCTCGCTCTTCCCACAGCCCTCTATCAGCCCCCACACTGATCCCACTGCCCCTCTCTCTTCGCACAGCCCTGTATCAGTCCCCACACTGATCCCACTGCCCCTCTCTCTCCCCACAGTCCTGTATCAGTCCCCACACTGATTCCACAGCCCATCTCTCTTCCCACAGTCCTGTATCAGTCTCCACACTGATCCCACTGCCCCTCGCTCTTCCCACAGTCCTGTTTCCGCCCCCACACTGATCCCACTGCCCCTCTCTCTTCGCACAGCCCTGTATCAGTCCCCACACTGATTCCACTGCCCCTCTCTCTTCCCACAGTCCTGTATCAGTCCCCACACTGATTCCACTGCCCCTCTCTCTTCCCACAGTCCTGTATCAGTCTCCACACTGATCCCACTGCCCCTCGCTCTTCCCACAGTCCAGTATCAGTCCCCACACTGATCCTACTGCCCCTCTCACTCCCCACAGTCCAGTATCAGTCCCCACACTGATCCCAATGCCCCTCTCTCTCCCACAGTCCTGTATCAGTCCCCACACTGATCCTACTGCCCCTCTCACTCCCCACAGTCCTATATCAGTCCCCAAACTGATCCCCCTGCCCCCCTCTCTGCTCACAGTCCAGTATCAGTTCCCAAACTGATCCCACTGCCCCTCTCTCTCCCCACAGTCCAGTATCAGTCCCCACACTGATCCCACTGCCCCTCTGCCCACAGTCCTGTATCAGTCCCCACACTGATCCCACTGCCCCTCTCTCTCCCCACAGCCCTGTATCAGTCCCCACACTGATCCCACTGCCCCTCTCTCTCCCCACAGTCCTGTATCAGTCCCCACACTGATCCCACTGCCCCTCTCTCTCCCCACAGCCCTGTATCAGTCCCCACACTGATCCCACTGCCCCTCTCTCTCCCCACAGTCCTGTATCAGTCCCCACACTGATTCCACTGCCCCTCTCTCTTCCCACAGACCTGTATCAGTCTCCACACTGATCCCACTGCCCCTCGCTCTTCACACAGTCCTGTATCAGCCCCCACACTGATCCCACTGCCCCTCTCTCTTCGCACAGCCCTGTATCAGTCCCCACACTGATCCCACTGCCCCTCTCTCTCCCCACAGTCCTGTATCAGTCCCCACACTGATTCCACTGCCCCTCGCTCTTCCCACAGTCCTGTATCAGCCCCCTCACTGATCCCACTGCCCCTCTCTCTTCGCACAGCCCTGTATCAGTCCCCACACTGATCCCACTGCCCCTCTCTCTCCCCACAGTCCAGTATCAGTCCCCACACTGATCCCACTGCCCCTCTCTCTCCCCACAGTCCTGTATCAGTCCCCACACTGATTCCACTGCCCCTCTCTCTTCCCACAGTCCTGTATCAGTCTCCACACTGATCCCACTGCCCCTCTCTCGCCCCACAGTCCTGTATCAGCCCCCACACTGATTCCACTGCCCCTCTCTCTTCCCACAGTCCTGTATCAGTCTCCACACTGATCCCACTGCCCCTCTCTCTCCCCACAGTCCTGAATCAGTCCCCACACTGATTCCACTGCCCCTCTCTCTCCCCACAGTTAAGTATCAGTCTCCACACTGATCCCACTGCCCCTCGCTCTTCCCACAGTCCTGTATCAGCCCCCACACTGATCCCACTGCCCCTCTCTCTTCGCACAGCCCTGTATCAGTCCCCACACTGATTCCATTGCCCCTCTCTCTTCCCACAGTCCTGTATCAGTCCCCACACTGATTCCACTGCCTCTCTCTCTTCCCACTGTCCTGTATCAGTCTCCACACTGATCCCACTGCCCCTCTCTCTTCCCACAGTCCTGTATCAGCCCCCACACTGATCCCACTGCCCCTCTCTCTTCGCACAGCCCTGTATCAGTCCCCACACTGATTCCACTGCCCCTCTCTCTTCCCACAGTCCTGTATCAGTCCCCACACTGATTCCACTGCCCCTCTCTCTTCCCACAGTCCTGTATCAATCTCCACACTGATCCCACTGCCCCTCGCTCTTCCCACAGTCCTCTATCAGCCCCCACACTGATCCCACTGCCCCTCTCTCTTCGCACAGCCCTGTATCAGTCCCCACACTGATCCCACTGCCCCTCTCTCTCCCCACAGTCCTGTATCAGTCCCCACACTGATTCCACTGCCCCTCTCTCTTCCCACAGTCCTGTATCAGTCTCCACACTGATCCCACTGCCCCTCGCTCTTCCCACAGTCCTGTTTCAGCCCCCACACTGATCCCACTGCCCCTCTCTCTTCGCACAGCCCTGTATCAGTCCCCACACTGATCCCACTGCCCCTCTCTCTCCCCACAGTCCTGTATCAGTCCCCACACTGATTCCACTGCCCCTCGCTCTTCCCACAGTCCTGTATCAGCCCCCACACTGATCCCACTGCCCCTCTCTCTTCGCAGAGCCCTGTATCAGTCCCCACACTGATCCCACTGCCCCTCTCTCTACCCACAGTCCAGTATCAGTCCCCACACTGATCCCACTGCCCCTCTCTCTCCCCACAGTTCTATATCAGTCCCCACACTGATTCCACTGCCCCTCTCTCTTCCCACAGTCCTGTATCAGTCTCCACACTGATCCCACTGCCCCTCGCTCTTCCCATAGTTAAGTATCAGTCCCCACACTGATCCCACTGCCCCTCTCTCTCCCCACAGTCCTGTGTCAGTCCCCACACTGATACCACTGCCCCCTCACTCCCCGCAGTCCTGTATCAGTCCCCACACTGATACCACTGCCCATCTCACTCCTCACTGTCCTGTATCAGTCCCCAATCTGATCCCACTGCCCCTCTCACTGCCATAGTCCTGTATCAGTCCCCACACTAATACCACTGCCCCTCTTTCTTCGCACAGCCCTGTATCAGTCCCCACACTGATCCCACTGCCCCTCTCTCTCCCCACAGTCCAGTATCAGTCCCCACACTGATCCCACTGCCCCTGTCTCTCCCCACAGTCCTGTATCAGCCCCCACACTGATTCCACTGCCCCTCTCTCTTCCCACAGTCCTGTATCAGTCTCCACACTGATCCCACTGCCCCTCGCTCTTCCCACATTCCTGTATCAGCCTCCACACTGATCCCACTGCCCTTCTCTCTTCGCACAGCCCTGTATCAGTCCCCACATTGATCCCACTGCCCCTCTCTCTCCCCACAGTCCTGTATCAGTCCCCACACTGATTCCACTGCCCCTCTCTCTCCCCATAGTTAAATATCAGTCTCCACACTGATCCCACTGCCCCTCGCTCTTCCCACAGTCCTGTATCAGTCCCCACACTGATTCCACTGCCCCTCTCTCTTCGCACAGCCCTGTATCAGTGCCCACACTGATCCCACTGCCCCTCTCTCCCGACAGTCCTGTATCAGTCCCCACACTGATTCCACTGCCCCTCACTATTCCCACAGTCCTGTATCAGCCCCCACACTGATCCCACTGCCCCTCTCTCTTCGCACAGCCCTGTATCAGTGCCTACACTGATCCCACTGCCCCTCTCTCTCCCCACAGTCCAGTATCAGCACCCACACTGATCCCACTGCCCCTCTCTCTCCCCACAGTCCTGTATCAGTCCCCACACTCATTCCACTGCCCCTCTCTCTTCCCACAGTCCTGTATCAGTCTCCACACTGATCCCACTGCCCCTCGCTCTTCCCACAGTCCTGTATCAGCCTCCACACTGATCCCAGTGCCCCTCTCTCTTCGCACAGCCCTGTATCAGTCCCCACACTGATCCCACTGCCCCTCTCTCTCCCCACAGTCCTGTATCAGTCCCCACACTGATTCCACTGCCCCTCTCTCTCCCCACAGTTAAGTATCAGTCTCCACACTAATCCCACTGCCCCTCGCTCTTCCCACAGTCCTGTATCAGCCCCCACACATCCCACTGCCCCTCTCTCTTCGCACAGCCCTGTATCAGTCCCCAAACTGATTCCAATGCCCCTCTCTCTTCCCACAGTCCTGTATCAGTCCCCACACTGATTCCACTGCCCCTCTCTCTTCCCACAGTCCTGTATCAGTCTCCACACTGATCCCACTGCCCCTCTCTCTTCCCACAGTCCTGTATCACCCCCCACACTGATCCCACTGCCCCTCTCTCTTTGCACAGCCCTGTATCAGTCCCCACACTGATTCCACTGCCCCTCTCTCTTCCCACAGTCCTGTATCAGTCCCCACACTGATTCCACTGCCCCTCTCTCTTCCCACAGTCCTGTATCAGTCTCCACACTGATCCCACTGCCCCTCGCTCTTCCCACAGTCCTCTATCAGTCTCCACACTGATCCCACTGCCCCTCGCTCTTCCCACAGTCCTCTATCAGCCCCCACACTGATCCCACTGCCCCTCTCTCTTCGCACAGCCCTGTATCAGTCCCCACACTGATCCCACTGCCCCTCTCTCTCCCCACAGTCCTGTATCAGTCCCCACACTGATTCCACTGCCCCTCTCCCCACAGTCCTGTATCAGTCTCCACACTGATCCCACTGCCCCTCGCTCTTCCCACAGTCCTGTATCAGCCCCCACACTGATCCCACTGCCCCTCTCCCTTCGCACAGCCCTGTATCAGTCCCCACACTGATCCCACTGCCCCTCTCTCTCCCCACAGTCCTGTATCAGTCCCCACACTGATCCCACTGCCCCCCTCTCTCCCCACAGTCCTGTATCAGACCCAACACTGATTCCACTGCCCCTCTCTCTTCCCACAGTCCTGTATCAATCTCCACACTGATCCCACTGCCCCTCGCTCTTCCCACAGTCCTGTATCAGCCTCCACACTGATCCCACTGCCCCTCTCTCTTTGCACAGCCCTGTATCAGTCCCCACACTGATCCCACTGCCCTTCTCTCTCCCCACAGTCCTGTATCAGTCCCCACACTGATTCCACTGGCCCTGTGTCTTCCCACAGTCCTGTATCAGTCTCCACACTGATCCCACTGCCCCTCGCTCTTCCCACAGTCCTGTATCAGGCTCCACACTGATCCCACTGCCCCTCTCTCTTCGCACAGCCCAGTATCAGTCCCCACACTGATTCCACTTCCCCTCTCTCTCCCCACAGTTAAGTATCAGGCTCCACACTGATCCAACTGCCCCTCGCTCTTCCCACAGTCCTGTATCAGCCCCCACACTGATCCCACTACCCCTCTCTCTTCGCACAGCCCTGTATCAGTCCCCACACTGATTCCACTGCCCCTCTCTCTTCCCACAGTCCTGTATCAGTCCACACACTGATTCCACTGCTCCTCTCTCTTCCCACAGTCCTGTATCAGTCTCCACACTGATCTGACTGCCCCTCGCTCTTCCCACAGTCCTGTATCAGCCCCCACACTGATCCCACTGCCCCTCTCTCTTCGCACAGCCCTGTATCAGTCCCCACACTGATTCCACTGCCCCTCTCTCTTCCCACAGTCCTGTATCAGTCCCCACACTGATCCCACTGCCCCTCTCTCTCCCCACAGTCCAGTATCAGTCCCCACACTGATCCCACTGCCCCTCTCTCTCCCCACAGTCCTGTATCAGTCCCCACACCTATTCCACTGCCCCTCTCTCTTCCCACAGTCCTGTATCAGTCTCCACACTGATCCCACTGCCCCTCGCCTTTCCCACAGTCCTGTATCAGCCTCCACACTGATCCCACTGCCCCTCTCTCTTCGCACAGCCCTGTATCAGTCCCCACACTGATCCCACTGCCCCTCTCTCTCCCCACAGTCCTGTATCAGTCCCCACACTGATTCCACTGCCCCTCTCTCTCCCCACAGTTAAGTATAAGTCTCCACACTGACCCCACTGCCCCTCGCTCTTCCCACAGTCCTGTATCAGCCCCCACACTGATCCCACTACCCCTCTCTCTTCGCACAGCCCTGTATCAGTCCACACACTGATTCCACTGCCCCTCTCTCTTCCCACAGTCCTGTATCAGTCCCCACACTCATTCCACTGCCTCTCTCTCTTCCCACAGTCCTGTATCAGTCTCCACACTGATCCCACTGCCCCTCTCTCTTCCCACAGTCCTGTATCAGCCCCCACACTGATCCCACTGCCCCTCTCTCTTCGCACAGCCCTGTATCAGTCCCCACACTGATTCCACTGCCCCTCGCTCTTCCCACAGTCCTGTATCAGTCCCCACACTGATTCCACTGCCCCTCTCTCTTCCCACAGTCCTGTATCAGTCTCCACACTCATCCCACTGCCCCTCGCTCTTCCCACAGCCCTCTATCAGCCCCCACACTGATCCCACTGCCCCTCTCTCTTCGCACAGCCCTGTATCAGTCCCCACACTGATCCCACTGCCCCTCTCTCTCCCCACAGTCCTGTATCAGTCCCCACACTGATCCTACTGCCCCTCTCACTTCCCACAGTCCTATATCAGTCCCCAAACTGATCCCCCTGCCCCCCTCTCTGCTCACAGTCCAGTATCAGTTCCCAAACTGATCCCACTGCCCCTCTCTCTCCCCACAGTCCAGTATCAGTCCCCACACTGATCCCACTGCCCCTCTCTCTGCCCACAGTCCTGTATCAGTCCCCACACTGATCCCACTGCCCCTCTCTCTCCCCACAGCCCTGTATCAGTCCCCACACTGATCCCCCCTGCCCCTCTCTCTCCCCACGGCCCTGTATCAGTCCCCACACTGATCCCACTGCCCCTCTCTCTCCCCACAGTCCTGTATCAGTCCCCACACTGATTCCACTGCCCCTCTCTCTTCCCACAGACCTGTATCAGTCTCCACACTGATCCCACTGCCCCTCGCTCTTCACACAGTCCTGTATCAGCCCCCACACTGATCCCACTGCCCCTCTCTCTTCGCACAGCCCTGTATCAGTCCCCACACTGATCCCACTGCCCCACTCTCTCCCCACAGTCCTGTATCAGTCCCTACACTGATTCCACTGCCCCTCGCTCTTCCCACAGTCCTGTATAAGCCCCCTCACTGATCCCACTGCCCCTCTCTCTTCGCACAGCCCTGTATCAGTCCCCACACTGATCCCACTGCCCCTCTCTCTCCCCACAGTCCAGTATCAGTCCCCACACTGATCCCACTGCCCCTCTCTCTCCCCACAGTCCTGTATCAGTCCCCACACTGATTCCACTGCCCCTCTCTCTTCCCACAGTCCTGTATCAGTCTCCACACTGATCCCACTGCCCCTCTCTCGCCCCACAGTCCTGTATCAGCCCCCACACTGATTCCACTGCCCCTCTCTCTTCCCACAGTCCTGTATCAGTCTCCACACTGATCCCACTGCCCCTCTCTCTCCCCACAGTCCTGAATCAGTCCCCACACTGATTCCACTGCCCCTCTCTCTCCCCACAGTTAAGTATCAGTCTCCACACTGATCCCACTGCCCCTCGCTCTTCCCACAGTCCTGTATCAGCCCCCACACTGATCCCACTGCCCCTCTCTCTTCGCACAGCCCTGTATCAGTCCCCACACTGATTCCATTGCCCCTCTCTCTTCCCACAGTCCTGTATCAGTCCCCACACTCATTCCACTGCCTCTCTCTCTTCCCACAGTCCTGTATCAGTCTCCACACTGATCCCACTGCCCCTCTCTCTTCCCACAGTCCTGTATCAGCCCCCACACTGATCCCACTGCCCCTCTCTCTTCGCACAGCCCTGTATCAGTCCCCACACTGATTCCACTGCCCCTCGCTCTTCCCACAGTCCTGTATCAGTCCCCACACTGATTCCACTGCCCCTCTCTCTTCCCACAGTCCTGTATCAGTCTCCACACTCATCCCACTGCCCCTCGCTCTTCCCACAGCCCTCTATCAGCCCCCACACTGATCCCACTGCCCCTCTCTCTTCGCACAGCCCTGTATCAGTCCCCACACTGATCCCACTGCCCCTCTCTCTCCCCACAGTCCTGTATCAGTCCCCAAACTGATTCCACAGCCCATCTCTCTTCCCACAGTCCTGTATCAGTCTCCACACTGATCCCACTGCCCCTCGCTCTTCCCACAGTCCTGTTTCCGCCCCCACACTGATCCCACTGCCCCTCTCTCTTCGCACAGCCCTGTATCAGTCCCCACACTGATTCCACTGCCCCTCTCTCTTCCCACAGTCCTGTATCAGTCCCCACACTGATTCCACTGCCCCTCTCTCTTCCCACAGTCCTGTATCAGTCTCCACACTGATCCCACTGCCCCTCGCTCTTCCCACAGTCCAGTATCAGTCCCCACACTGATCCTACTGCCCCTCTCACTCCCCACAGTCCAGTATCAGTCCCCACACTGATCCCAATGCCCCTCTCTCTCCCACAGTCCTGTATCAGTCCCCACACTGATCCTACTGCCCCTCTCACTCCCCACAGTCCTATATCAGTCCCCAAACTGATCCCCCTGCCCCCCTCTCTGCTCACAGTCCAGTATCAGTTCCCAAACTGATCCCACTGCCCCTCTCTCTCCCCACAGTCCAGTATCAGTCCCCACACTGATCCCACTGCCCCTCTGCCCACAGTCCTGTATCAGTCCCCACACTGATCCCACTGCCCCTCTCTCTCCCCACAGCCCTGTATCAGTCCCCACACTGATCCCACTGCCCCTCTCTCTCCCCACAGTCCTGTATCAGTCCCCACACTGATCCCACTGCCCCTCTCTCTCCCCACAGCCCTGTATCAGTCCCCACACTGATCCCACTGCCCCTCTCTCTCCCCACAGTCCTGTATCAGTCCCCACACTGATTCCACTGCCCCTCTCTCTTCCCACAGACCTGTATCAGTCTCCACACTGATCCCACTGCCCCTCGCTCTTCACACAGTCCTGTATCAGCCCCCACACTGATCCCACTGCCCCTCTCTCTTCGCACAGCCCTGTATCAGTCCCCACACTGATCCCACTGCCCCTCTCTCTCCCCACAGTCCTGTATCAGTCCCCACACTGATTCCACTGCCCCTCGCTCTTCCCACAGTCCTGTATCAGCCCCCTCACTGATCCCACTGCCCCTCTCTCTTCGCACAGCCCTGTATCAGTCCCCACACTGATCCCACTGCCCATCTCTCTCCCCACAGTCCAGTATCAGTCCCCACACTGATCCCACTGCCCCTCTCTCTCCCCACAGTCCTGTATCAGTCCCCACACTGATTCCACTGCCCCTCTCTCTTCCCACAGTCCTGTATCAGTCTCCACACTGATCCCACTGCCCCTCTCTCGCCCCACAGTCCTGTATCAGCCCCCACACTGATTCCACTGCCCCTCTCTCTTCCCACAGTCCTGTATCAGTCTCCACACTGATCCCACTGCCCCTCTCTCTCCCCACAGTCCTGAATCAGTCCCCACACTGATTCCACTGCCCCTCTCTCTCCCCACAGTTAAGTATCAGTCTCCACACTGATCCCACTGCCCCTCGCTCTTCCCACAGTCCTGTATCAGCCCCCACACTGATCCCACTGCCCCTCTCTCTTCGCACAGCCCTGTATCAGTCCCCACACTGATTCCATTGCCCCTCTCTCTTCCCACAGTCCTGTATCAGTCCCCACACTGATTCCACTGCCTCTCTCTCTTCCCACTGTCCTGTATCAGTCTCCACACTGATCCCACTGCCCCTCTCTCTTCCCACAGTCCTGTATCAGCCCCCACACTGATCCCACTGCCCCTCTCTCTTCGCACAGCCCTGTATCAGTCCCCACACTGATTCCACTGCCCCTCTCTCTTCCCACAGTCCTGTATCAGTCCCCACACTGATTCCACTGCCCCTCTCTCTTCCCACAGTCCTGTATCAATCTCCACACTGATCCCACTGCCCCTCGCTCTTCCCACAGTCCTCTATCAGCCCCCACACTGATCCCACTGCCCCTCTCTCTTCGCACAGCCCTGTATCAGTCCCCACACTGATCCCACTGCCCCTCTCTCTCCCCACAGTCCTGTATCAGTCCCCACACTGATTCCACTGCCCCTCTCTCTTCCCACAGTCCTGTATCAGTCTCCACACTGATCCCACTGCCTCTCGCTCTTCCCACAGTCCTGTTTCAGCCCCCACACTGATCCCACTGCCCCTCTCTCTTCGCACAGCCCTGTATCAGTCCCCACACTGATCCCACTGCCCCTCTCTCTCCCCACAGTCCTGTATCAGTCCCCACACTGATTCCACTGCCCCTCGCTCTTCCCACAGTCCTGTATCAGCCCCCACACTGATCCCACTGCCCCTCTCTCTTCGCAGAGCCCTGTATCAGTCCCCACACTGATCCCACTGCCCCTCTCTCTACCCACAGTCCAGTATCAGTCCCCACACTGATCCCACTGCCCCTCTCTCTCCCCACAGTTCTATATCAGTCCCCACACTGATTCCACTGCCCCTCTCTCTTCCCACAGTCCTGTATCAGTCTCCACACTGATCCCACTGCCCCTCGCTCTTCCCATAGTTAAGTATCAGTCCCCACACTGATCCCACTGCCCCTCTCTCTCCCCACAGTCCTGTGTCAGTCCCCACACTGATACCACTGCCCCCTCACTCCCCGCAGTCCTGTATCAGTCCCCACACTGATACCACTGCCCATCTCACTCCTCACTGTCCTGTATCAGTCCCCAATCTGATCCCACTGCCCCTCTCACTGCCATAGTCCTGTATCAGTCCCCACACTAATACCACTGCCCCTCTTTCTTCGCACAGCCCTGTATCATTCCCCACACTGATCCCACTGCCCCTCTCTCTCCCCACAGTCCAGTATCAGTCCCCACACTGATCCCACTGCCCCTGTCTCTCCCCACAGTCCTGTATCAGCCCCCACACTGATTCCACTGCCCCTCTCTCTTCCCACAGTCCTGTATCAGTCTCCACACTGATCCCACTGCCCCTCGCTCTTCCCACATTCCTGTATCAGCCTCCACACTGATCCCACTGCCCTTCTCTCTTCGCACAGCCCTGTATCAGTCCCCACATTGATCCCACTGCCCCTCTCTCTCCCCACAGTCCTGTATCAGTCCCCACACTGATTCCACTGCCCCTCTCTCTCCCCATAGTTAAATATCAGTCTCCACACTGATCCCACTGCCCCTCGCTCTTCCCACAGTCCTGTATCAGTCCCCACACTGATTCCACTGCCCCTCTCTCTTCGCACAGCCCTGTATCAGTGCCCACACTGATCCCACTGCCCCTCTCTCCCGACAGTCCTGTATCAGTCCCCACACTGATTCCACTGCCCCTCACTATTCCCACAGTCCTGTATCAGTCCCCACACTGATCCTACTGCCCCTCTCACTCCCCACAGTCCTATATCAGTCCCCAAACTGATCCCCCTGCCCCCCTCTCTGCTCACAGTCCAGTATCAGTTCCCAAACTGATCCCACTGCCCCTCTCTCTCCCCACAGTCCAGTATCAGTCCCCACACTGATCCCACTGCCCCTCTGCCCACAGTCCTGTATCAGTCCCCACACTGATCCCACTGCCCCTCTCTCTCCCCACAGCCCTGTATCAGTCCCCACACTGATCCCACTGCCCCTCTCTCTCCCCACAGTCCTGTATCAGTCCCCACACTGATCCCACTGCCCCTCTCTCTCCCCACAGCCCTGTATCAGTCCCCACACTGATCCCACTGCCCCTCTCTCTCCCCACAGTCCTGTATCAGTCCCCACACTGATTCCACTGCCCCTCTCTCTTCCCACAGACCTGTATCAGTCTCCACACTGATCCCACTGCCCCTCGCTCTTCACACAGTCCTGTATCAGCCCCCACACTGATCCCACTGCCCCTCTCTCTTCGCACAGCCCTGTATCAGTCCCCACACTGATCCCACTGCCCCTCTCTCTCCCCACAGTCCTGTATCAGTCCCCACACTGATTCCACTGCCCCTCGCTCTTCCCACAGTCCTGTATCAGCCCCCTCACTGATCCCACTGCCCCTCTCTCTTCGCACAGCCCTGTATCAGTCCCCACACTGATCCCACTGCCCCTCTCTCTCCCCACAGTCCAGTATCAGTCCCCACACTGATCCCACTGCCCCTCTCTCTCCCCACAGTCCTGTATCAGTCCCCACACTGATTCCACTGCCCCTCTCTCTTCCCACAGTCCTGTATCAGTCTCCACACTGATCCCACTGCCCCTCTCTCGCCCCACAGTCCTGTATCAGCCCCCACACTGATTCCACTGCCCCTCTCTCTTCCCACAGTCCTGTATCAGTCTCCACACTGATCCCACTGCCCCTCTCTCTCCCCACAGTCCTGAATCAGTCCCCACACTGATTCCACTGCCCCTCTCTCTCCCCACAGTTAAGTATCAGTCTCCACACTGATCCCACTGCCCCTCGCTCTTCCCACAGTCCTGTATCAGCCCCCACACTGATCCCACTGCCCCTCTCTCTTCGCACAGCCCTGTATCAGTCCCCACACTGATTCCATTGCCCCTCTCTCTTCCCACAGTCCTGTATCAGTCCCCACACTGATTCCACTGCCTCTCTCTCTTCCCACTGTCCTGTATCAGTCTCCACACTGATCCCACTGCCCCTCTCTCTTCCCACAGTCCTGTATCAGCCCCCACACTGATCCCACTGCCCCTCTCTCTTCGCACAGCCCTGTATCAGTCCCCACACTGATTCCACTGCCCCTCTCTCTTCCCACAGTCCTGTATCAGTCCCCACACTGATTCCACTGCCCCTCTCTCTTCCCACAGTCCTGTATCAATCTCCACACTGATCCCACTGCCCCTCGCTCTTCCCACAGTCCTCTATCAGCCCCCACACTGATCCCACTGCCCCTCTCTCTTCGCACAGCCCTGTATCAGTCCCCACACTGATCCCACTGCCCCTCTCTCTCCCCACAGTCCTGTATCAGTCCCCACACTGATTCCACTGCCCCTCTCTCTTCCCACAGTCCTGTATCAGTCTCCACACTGATCCCACTGCCCCTCGCTCTTCCCACAGTCCTGTTTCAGCCCCCACACTGATCCCACTGCCCCTCTCTCTTCGCACAGCCCTGTATCAGTCCCCACACTGATCCCACTGCCCCTCTCTCTCCCCACAGTCCTGTATCAGTCCCCACACTGATTCCACTGCCCCTCGCTCTTCCCACAGTCCTGTATCAGCCCCCACACTGATCCCACTGCCCCTCTCTCTTCGCAGAGCCCTGTATCAGTCCCCACACTGATCCCACTGCCCCTCTCTCTACCCACAGTCCAGTATCAGTCCCCACACTGATCCCACTGCCCCTCTCTCTCCCCACAGTTCTATATCAGTCCCCACACTGATTCCACTGCCCCTCTCTCTTCCCACAGTCCTGTATCAGTCTCCACACTGATCCCACTGCCCCTCGCTCTTCCCATAGTTAAGTATCAGTCCCCACACTGATCCCACTGCCCCTCTCTCTCCCCACAGTCCTGTGTCAGTCCCCACACTGATACCACTGCCCCCTCACTCCCCGCAGTCCTGTATCAGTCCCCACACTGATACCACTGCCCATCTCACTCCTCACTGTCCTGTATCAGTCCCCAATCTGATCCCACTGCCCCTCTCACTGCCATAGTCCTGTATCAGTCCCCACACTAATACCACTGCCCCTCTTTCTTCGCACAGCCCTGTATCAGTCCCCACACTGATCCCACTGCCCCTCTCTCTCCCCACAGTCCAGTATCAGTCCCCACACTGATCCCACTGCCCCTGTCTCTCCCCACAGTCCTGTATCAGCCCCCACACTGATTCCACTGCCCCTCTCTCTTCCCACAGTCCTGTATCAGTCTCCACACTGATCCCACTGCCCCTCGCTCTTCCCACATTCCTGTATCAGCCTCCACACTGATCCCACTGCCCTTCTCTCTTCGCACAGCCCTGTATCAGTCCCCACATTGATCCCACTGCCCCTCTCTCTCCCCACAGTCCTGTATCAGTCCCCACACTGATTCCACTGCCCCTCTCTCTCCCCATAGTTAAATATCAGTCTCCACACTGATCCCACTGCCCCTCGCTCTTCCCACAGTCCTGTATCAGTCCCCACACTGATTCCACTGCCCCTCTCTCTTCGCACAGCCCTGTATCAGTGCCCACACTGATCCCACTGCCCCTCTCTCCCGACAGTCCTGTATCAGTCCCCACACTGATTCCACTGCCCCTCACTATTCCCACAGTCCTGTATCAGCCCCCACACTGATCCCACTGCCCCTCTCTCTTCGCACAGCCCTGTATCAGTGCCTACACTGATCCCACTGCCCCTCTCTCTCCCCACAGTCCAGTATCAGCACCCACACTGATCCCACTGCCCCTCTCTCTCCCCACAGTCCTGTATCAGTCCCCACACTCATTCCACTGCCCCTCTCTCTTCCCACAGTCCTGTATCAGTCTCCACACTGATCCCACTGCCCCTCGCTCTTCCCACAGTCCTGTATCAGCCTCCACACTGATCCCAGTGCCCCTCTCTCTTCGCACAGCCCTGTATCAGTCCCCACACTGATCCCACTGCCCCTCTCTCTCCCCACAGTCCTGTATCAGTCCCCACACTGATTCCACTGCCCCTCTCTCTCCCCACAGTTAAGTATCAGTCTCCACACTAATCCCACTGCCCCTCGCTCTTCCCACAGTCCTGTATCAGCCCCCACACATCCCACTGCCCCTCTCTCTTCGCACAGCCCTGTATCAGTCCCCAAACTGATTCCAATGCCCCTCTCTCTTCCCACAGTCCTGTATCAGTCCCCACACTGATTCCACTGCCCCTCTCTCTTCCCACAGTCCTGTATCAGTCTCCACACTGATCCCACTGCCCCTCTCTCTTCCCACAGTCCTGTATCACCCCCCACACTGATCCCACTGCCCCTCTCTCTTTGCACAGCCCTGTATCAGTCCCCACACTGATTCCACTGCCCCTCTCTCTTCCCACAGTCCTGTATCAGTCCCCACACTGATTCCACTGCCCCTCTCTCTTCCCACAGTCCTGTATCAGTCTCCACACTGATCCCACTGCCCCTCGCTCTTCCCACAGTCCTCTATCAGTCTCCACACTGATCCCACTGCCCCTCGCTCTTCCCACAGTCCTCTATCAGCCCCCACACTGATCCCACTGCCCCTCTCTCTTCGCACAGCCCTGTATCAGTCCCCACACTGATCCCACTGCCCCTCTCTCTCCCCACAGTCCTGTATCAGTCCCCACACTGATTCCACTGCCCCTCTCCCCACAGTCCTGTATCAGTCTCCACACTGATCCCACTGCCCCTCGCTCTTCCCACAGTCCTGTATCAGCCCCCACACTGATCCCACTGCCCCTCTCCCTTCGCACAGCCCTGTATCAGTCCCCACACTGATCCCACTGCCCCTCTCTCTCCCCACAGTCCTGTATCAGTCCCCACACTGATCCCACTGCCCCCCTCTCTCCCCACAGTCCTGTATCAGACCCAACACTGATTCCACTGCCCCTCTCTCTTCCCACAGTCCTGTATCAATCTCCACACTGATCCCACTGCCCCTCGCTCTTCCCACAGTCCTGTATCAGCCTCCACACTGATCCCACTGCCCCTCTCTCTTCGCACAGCCCTGTATCAGTCCCCACACTGATCCCACTGCCCTTCTCTCTCCCCACAGTCCTGTATCAGTCCCCACACTGATTCCACTGGCCCTGTGTCTTCCCACAGTCCTGTATCAGTCTCCACACTGATCCCACTGCCCCTCGCTCTTCCCACAGTCCTGTATCAGGCTCCACACTGATCCCACTGCCCCTCTCTCTTCGCACAGCCCAGTATCAGTCCCCACACTGATTCCACTTCCCCTCTCTCTCCCCACAGTTAAGTATCAGGCTCCACACTGATCCAACTGCCCCTCGCTCTTCCCACAGTCCTGTATCAGCCCCCACACTGATCCCACTACCCCTCTCTCTTCGCACAGCCCTGTATCAGTCCCCACACTGATTCCACTGCCCCTCTCTCTTCCCACAGTCCTGTATCAGTCCACACACTGATTCCACTGCTCCTCTCTCTTCCCACAGTCCTGTATCAGTCTCCACACTGATCTGACTGCCCCTCGCTCTTCCCACAGTCCTGTATCAGCCCCCACACTGATCCCACTGCCCCTCTCTCTTCGCACAGCCCTGTATCAGTCCCCACACTGATTCCACTGCCCCTCTCTCTTCCCACAGTCCTGTATCAGTCCCCACACTGATCCCACTGCCCCTCTCTCTCCCCACAGTCCAGTATCAGTCCCCACACTGATCCCACTGCCCCTCTCTCTCCCCACAGTCCTGTATCAGTCCCCACACCTATTCCACTGCCCCTCTCTCTTCCCACAGTCCTGTATCAGTCTCCACACTGATCCCACTGCCCCTCGCCTTTCCCACAGTCCTGTATCAGCCTCCACACTGATCCCACTGCCCCTCTCTCTTCGCACAGCCCTGTATCAGTCCCCACACTGATCCCACTGCCCCTCTCTCTCCCCACAGTCCTGTATCAGTCCCCACACTGATTCCACTGCCCCTCTCTCTCCCCACAGTTAAGTATAAGTCTCCACACTGACCCCACTGCCCCTCGCTCTTCCCACAGTCCTGTATCAGCCCCCACACTGATCCCACTACCCCTCTCTCTTCGCACAGCCCTGTATCAGTCCACACACTGATTCCACTGCCCCTCTCTCTTCCCACAGTCCTGTATCAGTCCCCACACTCATTCCACTGCCTCTCTCTCTTCCCACAGTCCTGTATCAGTCTCCACACTGATCCCACTGCCCCTCTCTCTTCCCACAGTCCTGTATCAGCCCCCACACTGATCCCACTGCCCCTCTCTCTTCGCACAGCCCTGTATCAGTCCCCACACTGATTCCACTGCCCCTCGCTCTTCCCACAGTCCTGTATCAGTCCCCACACTGATTCCACTGCCCCTCTCTCTTCCCACAGTCCTGTATCAGTCTCCACACTCATCCCACTGCCCCTCGCTCTTCCCACAGCCCTCTATCAGCCCCCACACTGATCCCACTGCCCCTCTCTCTTCGCACAGCCCTGTATCAGTCCCCACACTGATCCCACTGCCCCTCTCTCTCCCCACAGTCCTGTATCAGTCCCCACACTGATCCTACTGCCCCTCTCACTTCCCACAGTCCTATATCAGTCCCCAAACTGATCCCCCTGCCCCCCTCTCTGCTCACAGTCCAGTATCAGTTCCCAAACTGATCCCACTGCCCCTCTCTCTCCCCACAGTCCAGTATCAGTCCCCACACTGATCCCACTGCCCCTCTCTCTGCCCACAGTCCTGTATCAGTCCCCACACTGATCCCACTGCCCCTCTCTCTCCCCACAGCCCTGTATCAGTCCCCACACTGATCCCCCCTGCCCCTCTCTCTCCCCACGGCCCTGTATCAGTCCCCACACTGATCCCACTGCCCCTCTCTCTCCCCACAGTCCTGTATCAGTCCCCACACTGATTCCACTGCCCCTCTCTCTTCCCACAGACCTGTATCAGTCTCCACACTGATCCCACTGCCCCTCGCTCTTCACACAGTCCTGTATCAGCCCCCACACTGATCCCACTGCCCCTCTCTCTTCGCACAGCCCTGTATCAGTCCCCACACTGATCCCACTGCCCCACTCTCTCCCCACAGTCCTGTATCAGTCCCTACACTGATTCCACTGCCCCTCGCTCTTCCCACAGTCCTGTATAAGCCCCCTCACTGATCCCACTGCCCCTCTCTCTTCGCACAGCCCTGTATCAGTCCCCACACTGATCCCACTGCCCCTCTCTCTCCCCACAGTCCAGTATCAGTCCCCACACTGATCCCACTGCCCCTCTCTCTCCCCACAGTCCTGTATCAGTCCCCACACTGATTCCACTGCCCCTCTCTCTTCCCACAGTCCTGTATCAGTCTCCACACTGATCCCACTGCCCCTCTCTCGCCCCACAGTCCTGTATCAGCCCCCACACTGATTCCACTGCCCCTCTCTCTTCCCACAGTCCTGTATCAGTCTCCACACTGATCCCACTGCCCCTCTCTCTCCCCACAGTCCTGAATCAGTCCCCACACTGATTCCACTGCCCCTCTCTCTCCCCACAGTTAAGTATCAGTCTCCACACTGATCCCACTGCCCCTCGCTCTTCCCACAGTCCTGTATCAGCCCCCACACTGATCCCACTGCCCCTCTCTCTTCGCACAGCCCTGTATCAGTCCCCACACTGATTCCATTGCCCCTCTCTCTTCCCACAGTCCTGTATCAGTCCCCACACTCATTCCACTGCCTCTCTCTCTTCCCACAGTCCTGTATCAGTCTCCACACTGATCCCACTGCCCCTCTCTCTTCCCACAGTCCTGTATCAGCCCCCACACTGATCCCACTGCCCCTCTCTCTTCGCACAGCCCTGTATCAGTCCCCACACTGATTCCACTGCCCCTCGCTCTTCCCACAGTCCTGTATCAGTCCCCACACTGATTCCACTGCCCCTCTCTCTTCCCACAGTCCTGTATCAGTCTCCACACTCATCCCACTGCCCCTCGCTCTTCCCACAGCCCTCTATCAGCCCCCACACTGATCCCACTGCCCCTCTCTCTTCGCACAGCCCTGTATCAGTCCCCACACTGATCCCACTGCCCCTCTCTCTCCCCACAGTCCTGTATCAGTCCCCAAACTGATTCCACAGCCCATCTCTCTTCCCACAGTCCTGTATCAGTCTCCACACTGATCCCACTGCCCCTCGCTCTTCCCACAGTCCTGTTTCCGCCCCCACACTGATCCCACTGCCCCTCTCTCTTCGCACAGCCCTGTATCAGTCCCCACACTGATTCCACTGCCCCTCTCTCTTCCCACAGTCCTGTATCAGTCCCCACACTGATTCCACTGCCCCTCTCTCTTCCCACAGTCCTGTATCAGTCTCCACACTGATCCCACTGCCCCTCGCTCTTCCCACAGTCCAGTATCAGTCCCCACACTGATCCTACTGCCCCTCTCACTCCCCACAGTCCAGTATCAGTCCCCACACTGATCCCAATGCCCCTCTCTCTCCCACAGTCCTGTATCAGTCCCCACACTGATCCTACTGCCCCTCTCACTCCCCACAGTCCTATATCAGTCCCCAAACTGATCCCCCTGCCCCCCTCTCTGCTCACAGTCCAGTATCAGTTCCCAAACTGATCCCACTGCCCCTCTCTCTCCCCACAGTCCAGTATCAGTCCCCACACTGATCCCACTGCCCCTCTGCCCACAGTCCTGTATCAGTCCCCACACTGATCCCACTGCCCCTCTCTCTCCCCACAGCCCTGTATCAGTCCCCACACTGATCCCACTGCCCCTCTCTCTCCCCACAGTCCTGTATCAGTCCCCACACTGATCCCACTGCCCCTCTCTCTCCCCACAGCCCTGTATCAGTCCCCACACTGATCCCACTGCCCCTCTCTCTCCCCACAGTCCTGTATCAGTCCCCACACTGATTCCACTGCCCCTCTCTCTTCCCACAGACCTGTATCAGTCTCCACACTGATCCCACTGCCCCTCGCTCTTCACACAGTCCTGTATCAGCCCCCACACTGATCCCACTGCCCCTCTCTCTTCGCACAGCCCTGTATCAGTCCCCACACTGATCCCACTGCCCCTCTCTCTCCCCACAGTCCTGTATCAGTCCCCACACTGATTCCACTGCCCCTCGCTCTTCCCACAGTCCTGTATCAGCCCCCTCACTGATCCCACTGCCCCTCTCTCTTCGCACAGCCCTGTATCAGTCCCCACACTGATCCCACTGCCCATCTCTCTCCCCACAGTCCAGTATCAGTCCCCACACTGATCCCACTGCCCCTCTCTCTCCCCACAGTCCTGTATCAGTCCCCACACTGATTCCACTGCCCCTCTCTCTTCCCACAGTCCTGTATCAGTCTCCACACTGATCCCACTGCCCCTCTCTCGCCCCACAGTCCTGTATCAGCCCCCACACTGATTCCACTGCCCCTCTCTCTTCCCACAGTCCTGTATCAGTCTCCACACTGATCCCACTGCCCCTCTCTCTCCCCACAGTCCTGAATCAGTCCCCACACTGATTCCACTGCCCCTCTCTCTCCCCACAGTTAAGTATCAGTCTCCACACTGATCCCACTGCCCCTCGCTCTTCCCACAGTCCTGTATCAGCCCCCACACTGATCCCACTGCCCCTCTCTCTTCGCACAGCCCTGTATCAGTCCCCACACTGATTCCATTGCCCCTCTCTCTTCCCACAGTCCTGTATCAGTCCCCACACTGATTCCACTGCCTCTCTCTCTTCCCACTGTCCTGTATCAGTCTCCACACTGATCCCACTGCCCCTCTCTCTTCCCACAGTCCTGTATCAGCCCCCACACTGATCCCACTGCCCCTCTCTCTTCGCACAGCCCTGTATCAGTCCCCACACTGATTCCACTGCCCCTCTCTCTTCCCACAGTCCTGTATCAGTCCCCACACTGATTCCACTGCCCCTCTCTCTTCCCACAGTCCTGTATCAATCTCCACACTGATCCCACTGCCCCTCGCTCTTCCCACAGTCCTCTATCAGCCCCCACACTGATCCCACTGCCCCTCTCTCTTCGCACAGCCCTGTATCAGTCCCCACACTGATCCCACTGCCCCTCTCTCTCCCCACAGTCCTGTATCAGTCCCCACACTGATTCCACTGCCCCTCTCTCTTCCCACAGTCCTGTATCAGTCTCCACACTGATCCCACTGCCTCTCGCTCTTCCCACAGTCCTGTTTCAGCCCCCACACTGATCCCACTGCCCCTCTCTCTTCGCACAGCCCTGTATCAGTCCCCACACTGATCCCACTGCCCCTCTCTCTCCCCACAGTCCTGTATCAGTCCCCACACTGATTCCACTGCCCCTCGCTCTTCCCACAGTCCTGTATCAGCCCCCACACTGATCCCACTGCCCCTCTCTCTTCGCAGAGCCCTGTATCAGTCCCCACACTGATCCCACTGCCCCTCTCTCTACCCACAGTCCAGTATCAGTCCCCACACTGATCCCACTGCCCCTCTCTCTCCCCACAGTTCTATATCAGTCCCCACACTGATTCCACTGCCCCTCTCTCTTCCCACAGTCCTGTATCAGTCTCCACACTGATCCCACTGCCCCTCGCTCTTCCCATAGTTAAGTATCAGTCCCCACACTGATCCCACTGCCCCTCTCTCTCCCCACAGTCCTGTGTCAGTCCCCACACTGATACCACTGCCCCCTCACTCCCCGCAGTCCTGTATCAGTCCCCACACTGATACCACTGCCCATCTCACTCCTCACTGTCCTGTATCAGTCCCCAATCTGATCCCACTGCCCCTCTCACTGCCATAGTCCTGTATCAGTCCCCACACTAATACCACTGCCCCTCTTTCTTCGCACAGCCCTGTATCATTCCCCACACTGATCCCACTGCCCCTCTCTCTCCCCACAGTCCAGTATCAGTCCCCACACTGATCCCACTGCCCCTGTCTCTCCCCACAGTCCTGTATCAGCCCCCACACTGATTCCACTGCCCCTCTCTCTTCCCACAGTCCTGTATCAGTCTCCACACTGATCCCACTGCCCCTCGCTCTTCCCACATTCCTGTATCAGCCTCCACACTGATCCCACTGCCCTTCTCTCTTCGCACAGCCCTGTATCAGTCCCCACATTGATCCCACTGCCCCTCTCTCTCCCCACAGTCCTGTATCAGTCCCCACACTGATTCCACTGCCCCTCTCTCTCCCCATAGTTAAATATCAGTCTCCACACTGATCCCACTGCCCCTCGCTCTTCCCACAGTCCTGTATCAGTCCCCACACTGATTCCACTGCCCCTCTCTCTTCGCACAGCCCTGTATCAGTGCCCACACTGATCCCACTGCCCCTCTCTCCCGACAGTCCTGTATCAGTCCCCACACTGATTCCACTGCCCCTCACTATTCCCACAGTCCTGTATCAGCCCCCACACTGATCCCACTGCCCCTCTCTCTTCGCACAGCCCTGTATCAGTGCCTACACTGATCCCACTGCCCCTCTCTCTCCCCACAGTCCAGTATCAGTCCCCACACTGATCCCACTGCCCCTCTCTCTCCCCACAGTCCTGTATCAGTCCCCACACTCATTCCACTGCCCCTCTCTCTTCCCACAGTCCTGTATCAGTCTCCACACTGATCCCACTGCCCCTCGCTCTTCCCACAGTCCTGTATCAGCCTCCACACTGATCCCAGTGCCCCTCTCTCTTCGCACAGCCCTGCATCAGTCCCCACACTGATCCCACTGCCCCTCTCTCTCCCCACAGTCCTGTATCAGTCCCCACACTGATTCCACTGCCCCTCTCTCTCCCCACAGTTAAGTATCAGTCTCCACACTAATCCCACTGCCCCTCGCTCTTCCCACAGTCCTGTATCAGCCCCCACACATCCCACTGCCCCTCTCTCTTCGCACAGCCCTGTATCAGTCCCCAAACTGATTCCAATGCCCCTCTCTCTTCCCACAGTCCTGTATCAGTCCCCACACTGATTCCACTGCCCCTCTCTCTTCCCACAGTCCTGTATCAGTCTCCACACTGATCCCACTGCCCCTCTCTCTTCCCACAGTCCTGTATCACCCCCCACACTGATCCCACTGCCCCTCTCTCTTTGCACAGCCCTGTATCAGTCCCCACACTGATTCCACTGCCCCTCTCTCTTCCCACAGTCCTGTATCAGTCCCCACACTGATTCCACTGCCCCTCTCTCTTCCCACAGTCCTGTATCAGTCTCCACACTGATCCCACTGCCCCTCGCTCTTCCCACAGTCCTCTATCAGTCTCCACACTGATCCCACTGCCCCTCGCTCTTCCCACAGTCCTCTATCAGCCCCCACACTGATCCCACTGCCCCTCTCTCTTCGCACAGCCCTGTATCAGTCCCCACACTGATCCCACTGCCCCTCTCTCTCCCCACAGTCCTGTATCAGTCCCCACACTGATTCCACTGCCCCTCTCCCCACAGTCCTGTATCAGTCTCCACACTGATCCCACTGCCCCTCGCTCTTCCCACAGTCCTGTATCAGCCCCCACACTGATCCCACTGCCCCTCTCCCTTCGCACAGCCCTGTATCAGTCCCCACACTGATCCCACTGCCCCTCTCTCTCCCCACAGTCCTGTATCAGTCCCCACACTGATCCCACTGCCCCCCTCTCTCCCCACAGTCCTGTATCAGTCCCCACACTGATTCCACTGCCCCTCTCTCTTCCCACAGTCCTGTATCAGTCTCCACACTGATCCCACTGCCCCTCGCTCTTCCCACAGTCCTGTATCAGCCTCCACACTGATCCCACTGCCCCTCTCTCTTCGCACAGCCCTGTATCAGTCCCCACACTGATCCCACTTCCCTTCTCTCTCCCCACAGTCCTGTATCAGTCCCCACACTGATTCCACTGCCCCTGTGTCTTCCCACAGTCCTGTATCAGTCTCCACACTGATCCCACTGCCCCTCGCTCTTCCCACAGTCCTGTATCAGGCTCCACACTGATCCCACTGCCCCTCTCTCTTCGCACAGCCCTGTATCAGTCCCCACACTGATTCCACTTCCCCTCTCTCTCCCCACAGTTAAGTATCAGGCTCCACACTGATCCAACTGCCCCTCGCTCTTCCCACAGTCCTGTATCAGCCCCCACACTGATCCCACTACCCCTCTCTCTTCGCACAGCCCTGTATCAGTCCCCACACTGATTCCACTGCCCCTCTCTCTTCCCACAGTCCTGTATCAGTCCACACACTGATTCCACTGATCCTCTCTCTTCCCACAGTCCTGTATCAGTCTCCACACTGATCTGACTGCCCCTCGCTCTTCCCACAGTCCTGTATCAGCCCCCACACTGATCCCACTGCCCCTCTCTCTTCGCACAGCCCTGTATCAGTCCCCACACTGATTCCACTGCCCCTCTCTCTTCCCACAGTCCTGTATCAGTCCCCACACTGATCCCACTGCCCCTCTCTCTCCCCACAGTCCAGTATCAGTCCCCACACTGATCCCACTGCCCCTCTCTCTCCCCACAGTCCTGTATCAGTCCCCACACCTATTCCACTGCCCCTCTCTCTTCCCACAGTCCTGTATCAGTCTCCACACTGATCCCACTGCCCCTCGCCTTTCCCACAGTCCTGTATCAGCCTCCACACTGATCCCACTGCCCCTCTCTCTTCGCACAGCCCTGTATCAGTCCCCACACTGATCCCACTGCCCCTCTCTCTCCCCACAGTCCTGTATCAGTCCCCACACTGATTCCACTGCCCCTCTCTCTCCCCACAGTTAAGTATCAGTCTCCACACTGACCCCACTGCCCCTCGCTCTTCCCACAGTCCTGTATCAGCCCCCACACTGATCCCACTACCCCTCTCTCTTCGCACAGCCCTGTATCAGTCCACACACTGATTCCACTGCCCCTCTCTCTTCCCACAGTCCTGTATCAGTCCCCACACTCATTCCACTGCCTCTCTCTCTTCCCACAGTCCTGTATCAGTCTCCACACTGATCCCACTGCCCCTCTCTCTTCCCACAGTCCTGTATCAGCCCCCACACTGATCCCACTGCCCCTCTCTCTTCGCACAGCCCTGTATCAGTCCCCACACTGATTCCACTGCCCCTCGCTCTTCCCACAGTCCTGTATCAGTCCCCACACTGATTCCACTGCCCCTCTCTCTTCCCACAGTCCTGTATCAGTCTCCACACTCATCCCACTGCCCCTCGCTCTTCCCACAGCCCTCTATCAGCCCCCACACTGATCCCACTGCCCCTCTCTCTTCGCACAGCCCTGTATCAGTCCCCACACTGATCCCACTGCCCCTCTCTCTCCCCACAGTCCTGTATCAGTCCCCACACTGATTCCACTGCCCATCTCTCTTCCCACAGTCCTGTATCAGTCTCCACACTGATCCCACTGCCCCTCGCTCTTCCCACAGTCCTGTTTCCGCCCCCACACTGATCCCACTGCCCCTCTCTCTTCGCACAGCCCTGTATCAGTCCCCACACTGATTCCACTGCCCCTCTCTCTTCCCACAGTCCTGTATCAGTCCCCACACTGATTCCACTGCCCCTCTCTCTTCCCACAGTCCTGTATCAGTCTCCACACTGATCCCACTGCCCCTCGCTCTTCCCACAGTCCAGTATCAGTCCCCACACTGATCCTACTGCCCCTCTCACTCCCCACAGTCCAGTATCAGTCCCCACACTGATCCCAATGCCCCTCTCTCTCCCACAGTCCTGTATCAGTCCCCACACTGATCCTACTGCCCCTCTCACTCCCCACAGTCCTATATCAGTCCCCAAACTGATCCCCCTGCCCCCCTCTCTGCTCACAGTCCAGTATCAGTTCCCAAACTGATCCCACTGCCCCTCTCTCTCCCCACAGTCCAGTATCAGTCCCCACACTGATCCCACTGCCCCTCTCTCTGCCCACAGTCCTGTATCAGTCCCCACACTGATCCCACTGCCCCTCTCTCTCCCCACAGCCCTGTATCAGTCCCCACACTGATCCCACTGCCCCTCTCTCTCCCCACAGTCCTGTATCAGTCCCCACACTGATCCCACTGCCCCTCTCTCTCCCCACAGCCCTGTATCAGTCCCCACACTGATCCCACTGCCCCTCTCTCTCCCCACAGTCCTGTATCAGTCCCCACACTGATTCCACTGCCCCTCTCTCTTCCCACAGACCTGTATCAGTCTCCACACTGATCCCACTGCCCCTCGCTCTTCACACAGTCCTGTATCAGCCCCCACACTGATCCCACTGCCCCTCTCTCTTCGCACAGCCCTGTATCAGTCCCCACACTGATCCCACTGCCCCTCTCCCTCCCCACAGTCCTGTATCAGTCCCCACACTGATTCCACTGCCCCTCGCTCTTCCCACAGTCCTGTATCAGCCCCCTCACTGATCCCACTGCCCCTCTCTCTTCGCACAGCCCTGTATCAGTCCCCACACTGATCCCACTGCCCCTCTCTCTCCCCACAGTCCAGTATCAGTCCCCACACTGATCCCACTGCCCCTCTCTCTCCCCACAGTCCTGTATCAGTCCCCACATTGATTCCACTGCCCCTCTCTCTTCCCACAGTCCTGTATCAGTCTCCACACTGATCCCACTGCCCCTCTCTCGCCCCACAGTCCTGTATCAGCCCCCACACTGATTCCACTGCCCCTCTCTCTTCCCACAGTCCTGTATCAGTCTCCACACTGATCCCACTGCCCCTCTCTCTCCCCACAGTCCTGAATCAGTCCCCACACTGATTCCACTGCCCCTCTCTCTCCCCACAGTTAAGTATCAGTCTCCACACTGATCCCACTGCCCCTCGCTCTTCCCACAGTCCTGTATCAGCCCCCACACTGATCCCACTGCCCCTCTCTCTTCGCACAGCCCTGTATCAGTCCCCACACTGATTCCATTGCCCCTCTCTCTTCCCACAGTCCTGTATCAGTCCCCACACTGATTCCACTGCCTCTCTCTCTTCCCACTGTCCTGTATCAGTCTCCACACTGATCCCACTGCCCCTCTCTCTTCCCACAGTCCTGTATCAGCCCCCACACTGATCCCACTGCCCCTCTCTCTTCGCACAGCCCTGTATCAGTCCCCACACTGATTCCACTGCCCCTCTCTCTTCCCACAGTCCTGTATCAGTCCCCACACTGATTCCACTGCCCCTCTCTCTTCCCACAGTCCTGTATCAGTCTCCACACTGATCCCACTGCCCCTCGCTCTTCCCACAGTCCTCTATCAACCCCCACACTGATCCCACTGCCCCTCTCTCTTCGCACAGCCCTGTATCAGTCCCCACACTGATCCCACTGCCCCTCTCTCTCCCCACAGTCCTGTATCAGTCCCCACACTGATTCCACTGCCCCTCTCTCTTCCCACAGTCCTGTATCAGTCTCCACACTGATCCCACTGCCCCTCGCTCTTCCCACAGTCCTGTTTCAGCCCCCACACTGATCCCACTGCCCCTCTCTCTTCGCACAGCCCTGTATCAGTCCCCACACTGATCCCACTGCCCCTCTCTCTCCCCACAGTCCTGTATCAGTCCCCACACTGATTCCACTGCCCCTCGCTCTTCCCACAGTCCTGTATCAGCCCCCACACTGATCCCACTGCCCCTCTCTCTTCGCACAGCCCTGTATCAGTCCCCACACTGATCCCACTGCCCCTCTCTCTACCCACAGTCCAGTATCAGTCCCCACACTGATCCCACTGCCCCTCTCTCTCCCCACAGTTCTATATCAGTCCCCACACTGATTCCACTGCCCCTCTCTCTTCCCACAGTCCTGTATCAGTCTCCACACTGATCCCACTGCCCCTCGCTCTTCCCATAGTTAAGTATCAGTCCCCACACTGATCCCACTGCCCCTCTCTCTCCCCACAGTCCTGTGTCAGTCCCCACACTGATCCCACTGCCCCCTCACTCCCCGCAGTCCTGTATCAGTCCCCACACTGATACCACTGCCCATCTCACTCCTCACTGTCCTGTATCAGTCCCCAATCTGATCCCACTGCCCCTCTCACTGCCATAGTCCTGTATCAGTCCCCACACTGATACCACTGCCCCTCTTTCTTCGCACAGCCCTGTATCAGTCCCCACACTGATCCCACTGCCCCTCTCTCTCCCCACAGTCCAGTATCAGTCCCCACACTGATCCCACTGCCCCTGTCTCTCCCCACAGTCCTGTATCAGCCCCCACACTGATTCCACTGCCCCTCTCTCTTCCCACAGTCCTGTATCAGTCTCCACACTGATCCCACTGCCCCTCGCTCTTCCCACATTCCTGTATCAGCCTCCACACTGATCCCACTGCCCTTCTCTCTTCGCACAGCCCTGTATCAGTCCCCACATTGATCCCACTGCCCCTCTCTCTCCCCACAGTCCTGTATCAGTCCCCACACTGATTCCACTGCCCCTCTCTCTCCCCATAGTTAAGTATCAGTCTCCACACTGATCCCACTGCCCCTCGCTCTTCCCACAGTCCTGTATCAGTCCCCACACTGATTCCACTGCCCCTCTCTCTTCGCACAGCCCTGTATCAGTGCCCACACTGATCCCACTGCCCCTCTCTCTCCCGACAGTCCTGTATCAGTCCCCACACTGATTCCACTGCCCCTCACTCTTCCCACAGTCCTGTATCAGCCCCCACACTGATCCCACTGCCCCTCTCTCTTCGCACAGCCCTGTATCAGTGCCTACACTGATCCCACTGCCCCTCTCTCTCCCCACAGTCCTGTATCAGTCCCCACACTCATTCCACTGCCCCTCTCTCTTCCCACAGTCCTGTATCAGTCTCCACACTGATCCCACTGCCCCTCGCTCTTCCCACAGTCCTGTATCAGCCTCCACACTGATCCCAGTGCCCCTCTCTCTTCGCACAGCCCTGTATCAGTCCCCACACTGATCCCACTGCCCCTCTCTCTCCCCACAGTCCTGTATCAGTCCCCACACTGATTCCACTGCCCCTCTCTCTCCCCACAGTTAAGTATCAGTCTCCACACTAATCCCACTGCCCCTCGCTCTTCCCACAGTCCTGTATCAGCCCCCACACATCCCACTGCCCCTCTCTCTTCGCACAGCCCTGTATCAGTACCCACACTGATTCCAATGCCCCTCTCTCTTCCCACAGTCCTGTATCAGTCCCCACACTGATTCCACTGCCCCTCTCTCTTCCCACAGTCCTGTATCAGTCTCCACACTGATCCCACTGCCCCTCTCTCTTCCCACAGTCCTGTATCACCCCCCACACTGATCCCACTGCCCCTCTCTCTTTGCACAGCCCTGTATCAGTCCCCACACTGATTCCACTGCCCCTCTCTCTTCCCACAGTCCTGTATCAGTCCCCACACTGATTCCACTGCCCCTCTCTCTTCCCACAGTCCTGTATCAGTCTCCACACTGATCCCACTGCCCCTCGCTCTTCCCACAGTCCTCTATCAGTCTCCACACTGATCCCACTGCCCCTCGCTCTTCCCACAGTCCTCTATCAGCCCCCACACTGATCCCACTGCCCCTCTCTCTTCGCACAGCCCTGTATCAGTCCCCACACTGATCCCACTGCCCCTCTCTCTCCCCACAGTCCTGTATCAGTCCCCACACTGATTCCACTGCCCCTCTCCCCACAGTCCTGTATCAGTCTCCACACTGATCCCACTGCCCCTCGCTCTTCCCACAGTCCTGTATCAGCCCCCACACTGATCCCACTGCCCCTCTCCCTTCGCACAGCCCTGTATCAGTCCCCACACTGATCCCACTGCCCCTCTCTCTCCCCACAGTCCTGTATCAGTCCCCACACTGATCCCACTGCCCCCCTCTCTCCCCACAGTCCTGTATCAGTCCCCACACTGATTCCACTGCCCCTCTCTCTTCCCACAGTCCTGTATCAGTCTCCACACTGATCCCACTGCCCCTCGCTCTTCCCACAGTCCTGTATCAGCCTCCACACTGATCCCACTGCCCCTCTCTCTTCGCACAGCCCTGTATCAGTCCCCACACTGATCCCACTGCCCTTCTCTCTCCCCACAGTCCTGTATCAGTCCCCACACTGATTCCACTGCCCCTGTGTCTTCCCACAGTCCTGTATCAGTCTCCACACTGATCCCACTGCCCCTCGCTCTTCCCACAGTCCTGTATCAGGCTCCACACTGATCCCACTGCCCCTCTCTCTTCGCACAGCCCTGTATCAGTCCCCACACTGATTCCACTTCCCCTCTCTCTCCCCACAGTTAAGTATCAGGCTGCACACTGATCCAACTGCCCCTCGCTCTTCCCACAGTCCTGTATCAGCCCCCACACTGATCCCACTACCCCTCTCTCTTCGCACAGCCCTGTATCAGTCCCCACACTGATTCCACTGCCCCTCTCTCTTCCCACAGTCCTGTATCAGGCCACACACTGATTCCACTGCTCCTCTCTCTTCCCACAGTCCTGTATCAGTCTCCACACTCATCTGACTGCCCCTCGCTCTTCCCACAGTCCTGTATCAGCCCCCACACTGATCCCACTGCCCCTCTCTCTTCGCACAGCCCTGTATCAGTCCCCACACTGATTCCACTGCCCCTCTCTCTTCCCACAGTCCTGTATCAGTCCCCACACTGATCCCACTGCCCCTCTCTCTCCCCACAGTCCAGTATCAGTCCCCACACTGATCCCACTGCCCCTCTCTCTCCCCACAGTCCTGTATCAGTCCCCGCACCTATTCCACTGCCCCTCTCTCTTCCCACAGTCCTGTATCAGTCTCAACACTGATCCCACTGCCCCTCGCCTTTCCCACAGTCCTGTATCAGCCTCCACACTGATCCCACTGCCCCTCTCTCTTCGCACAGCCCTGTATCAGTCCCCACACTGATCCCACTGCCCCTCTCTCTCCCCACAGTCCTGTATCAGTCCCCACACTGATTCCACTGCCCCTCTCTCTCCCCACAGTTAAGTATCAGACTCCACACTGACCCCACTGCCCCTCGCTCTTCCCACAGTCCTGTATCAGCCCCCACACTGATCCCACTACCCCTCTCTCTTCGCACAGCCCTGTATCAGTCCACACACTGATTCCACTGCCCCTCTCTCTTCCCACAGTCCTGTATCAGTCCCCACACTGATTCCACTGTCCTCTCTCTTCCCACAGTCCTGTATCAGTCTCCACACTGATCCCACTGCCCCTCGCTCTTCCAACAGTCCTGTATCAGCCCCCACACTGATCCCACTGCCCCTCTCTCTTCGCACAGCCCTGTATCAGTCCCCACACTGATTCCACTGCCCCTCTCTCTTCCCACAGTCCTGTATCAGTCCCCACACTGATTCCACTGCCCCTCTCTCTTCCCACAGTCCTGTATCAGTCTCCACACTGATCCCACTGCCCCTCGCTCTTCCCACAGTCCTGTATCAGGCTCCACACTGATCCCACTGCCCCTCTCTCTTCGCACAGCCCTGTATCAGTCCCCACACTGATTCCACTTCCCCTCTCTCTCCCCACAGTTAAGTATCAGTCTCCACACTGATCCCACTGCCCCTCTCTCTCCCCACAGTCATTTATCAGTCCCCACACTGATTCCACTGCCCCTCGCTCTTCCCACAGTCCTGTATCAGCCCCCTCACTGATCCCACTGCCCCTCTCTCTTCGCACAGCCCTGTATCAGTCCCCACACTGATCCCACTGCCCCTCTCTCTCCCCACAGTCCAGTATCAGTCCCCACACTGATCCCACTGCCCCTCCCTCTCCCCACAGTCCTGTATCAGTCCCCACACTGATTCCACTGCCCCTCTCTATTCCCACAGTCCTGTATCAGTCTCCACACTGATCCCACTGCCCCTCTCTCGCCCCACAGTCCTGTATCAGCCCCCACACTGATTCCACTGCCCCTCTCTCTTCCCACAGTCCTGTATCAGTCTCCACACTGATCCCACTGCCCCTCTCTCTCCCCACAGTCCTGAATCAGTTCCCACACTGATTCCACTGCCCCTCTCTCTCCCCACAGTTAAGTATCAGTCTCCACACTGATCCCACTGCCCCTCGCTCTTCCCACAGTCCTGTATCAGCCCCCACACTGATCCCACTGCCCCTCTCTCTTCGCACAGCCCTGTATCGGTCCCCACACTGATTCCATTGCCCCTCTCTCTTCCCACAGTCCTGTATCAGTCCCCACACTGATTCCACTGCTTCTCTCTCTTCCCACAGTCCTGTATCAGTCTCCACACTGATCCCACTGCCCCTCTCTCTTCCCACAGTCCTGTATCAGCCCCCACACTGATCCCACTGCCCCTCTCTCTTCGCACAGCCCTGTATCAGTCCCCACACTGATTACACTGCCCCTCTCTCTTCCCACAGTCCTGTATCAGTCCCCACACTGATTCCACTGCCCCTCTCTCTTCCCACAGTCCTGTATCAGTCTCCACACTGATCCCACTGCCCCTCGCTCTTCCCACAGTCCTCTATCAGCCCCCACACTGATCCCACTGCCCCTCTCTCTTCGCACAGCCCTGTATCAGTCCCCACACTGATCCCACTGCCCCTCTCTCTCCCCACAGTCCTGTATCAGTCCCCACACTGATTCCACTGCCCATCTCTCTTCCCACAGTCCTGTATCAGTCTCCACACTGATCCCACTGCCCCTCGCTCTTCCCACAGTCCTGTTTCAGCCCCCACACTGATCCCACTGCCCCTCTCTCTTCGCACAGCCCTGTATCAGTCCCCACACTGATCCCACTGCCCCTCTCTCTCCCCACAGTCCTGTATCAGTCCCCACACTGATTCCACTCCCCCTCGCTCTTCCCACTGTCCTGTATCAGCCCCCACACTGATCCCACTGCCCCTCTCTCTTCGCACAGCCCTGTATCAGTCCCCACACTGATCCCACTGCCCCTCTCTCTACCCACAGTCCAGTATCAGTCCCCACACTGATCCCACTGCCCCTCTCTCTCCCCACAGTTCTATATCAGTCCCCACACTGATTCCACTGCCCCTCTCTCTTCCCACAGTCCTGTATCAGTCTCCACACTGATCCCACTGCCCCTCGCTCTTCCCATAGTTAAGTATCAGTCCCCACACTGATCCCACTGCCCCTCTCTCTCCCCACAGTCCTGTGTCAGTCCCCACACTGATCCCACTGCCCCCTCACTCCCCGCAGTCCTGTATCAGTCCCCACACTGATACCACTGCCCATCTCACTCCTCACTGTCCTGTATCAGTCCCCAATCTGATCCCACTGCCCCTCTCACTGCCATAGTCCTGTATCAGTCCCCACACTGATACCACTGCCCCTCTTTCTTCGCACAGCCCTGTATCAGTCCCCACACTGATCCCACTGCCCCTCTCTCTCCCCACAGTCCAGTATCAGTCCCCACACTGATCCCACTGCCCCTGTCTCTCCCCACAGTCCTGTATCAGCCCCCACACTGATCCCACTGCCCCTCTCTCTTCGCACAGCCCTGTATCAGTCCCCACACTGATTCCACTGCCCCTCGCTCTTCCCACAGTCCTGTATCAGTCCCCACACTGATTCCACTGCCCCTCTCTCTTCCCACAGTCCTGTATCAGTCTCCACACTCATCCCACTGCCCCTCGCTCTTCCCACAGCCCTCTATCAGCCCCCACACTGATCCCACTGCCCCTCTCTCTTCGCACAGCCCTGTATCAGTCCCCACACTGATCCCACTGCCCCTCTCTCTCCCCACAGTCCTGTATCAGTCCCCACACTGATTCCACTGCCCATCTCTCTTCCCACAGTCCTGTATCAGTCTCCACACTGATCCCACTGCCCCTCGCTCTTCCCACAGTCCTGTTTCCGCCCCCACACTGATCCCACTGCCCCTCTCTCTTCGCACAGCCCTGTATCAGTCCCCACACTGATTCCACTGCCCCTCTCTCTTCCCACAGTCCTGTATCAGTCCCCACACTGATTCCACTGCCCCTCTCTCTTCCCACAGTCCTGTATCAGTCTCCACACTGATCCCACTGCCCCTCGCTCTTCCCACAGTCCAGTATCAGTCCCCACACTGATCCTACTGCCCCTCTCACTCCCCACAGTCCAGTATCAGTCCCCACACTGATCCCAATGCCCCTCTCTCTCCCACAGTCCTGTATCAGTCCCCACACTGATCCTACTGCCCCTCTCACTCCCCACAGTCCTATATCAGTCCCCAAACTGATCCCCCTGCCCCCCTCTCTGCTCACAGTCCAGTATCAGTTCCCAAACTGATCCCACTGCCCCTCTCTCTCCCCACAGTCCAGTATCAGTCCCCACACTGATCCCACTGCCCCTCTCTCTGCCCACAGTCCTGTATCAGTCCCCACACTGATCCCACTGCCCCTCTCTCTCCCCACAGCCCTGTATCAGTCCCCACACTGATCCCACTGCCCCTCTCTCTCCCCACAGTCCTGTATCAGTCCCCACACTGATCCCACTGCCCCTCTCTCTCCCCACAGCCCTGTATCAGTCCCCACACTGATCCCACTGCCCCTCTCTCTCCCCACAGTCCTGTATCAGTCCCCACACTGATTCCACTGCCCCTCTCTCTTCCCACAGACCTGTATCAGTCTCCACACTGATCCCACTGCCCCTCGCTCTTCACACAGTCCTGTATCAGCCCCCACACTGATCCCACTGCCCCTCTCTCTTCGCACAGCCCTGTATCAGTCCCCACACTGATCCCACTGCCCCTCTCCCTCCCCACAGTCCTGTATCAGTCCCCACACTGATTCCACTGCCCCTCGCTCTTCCCACAGTCCTGTATCAGCCCCCTCACTGATCCCACTGCCCCTCTCTCTTCGCACAGCCCTGTATCAGTCCCCACACTGATCCCACTGCCCCTCTCTCTCCCCACAGTCCAGTATCAGTCCCCACACTGATCCCACTGCCCCTCTCTCTCCCCACAGTCCTGTATCAGTCCCCACATTGATTCCACTGCCCCTCTCTCTTCCCACAGTCCTGTATCAGTCTCCACACTGATCCCACTGCCCCTCTCTCGCCCCACAGTCCTGTATCAGCCCCCACACTGATTCCACTGCCCCTCTCTCTTCCCACAGTCCTGTATCAGTCTCCACACTGATCCCACTGCCCCTCTCTCTCCCCACAGTCCTGAATCAGTCCCCACACTGATTCCACTGCCCCTCTCTCTCCCCACAGTTAAGTATCAGTCTCCACACTGATCCCACTGCCCCTCGCTCTTCCCACAGTCCTGTATCAGCCCCCACACTGATCCCACTGCCCCTCTCTCTTCGCACAGCCCTGTATCAGTCCCCACACTGATTCCATTGCCCCTCTCTCTTCCCACAGTCCTGTATCAGTCCCCACACTGATTCCACTGCCTCTCTCTCTTCCCACTGTCCTGTATCAGTCTCCACACTGATCCCACTGCCCCTCTCTCTTCCCACAGTCCTGTATCAGCCCCCACACTGATCCCACTGCCCCTCTCTCTTCGCACAGCCCTGTATCAGTCCCCACACTGATTCCACTGCCCCTCTCTCTTCCCACAGTCCTGTATCAGTCCCCACACTGATTCCACTGCCCCTCTCTCTTCCCACAGTCCTGTATCAGTCTCCACACTGATCCCACTGCCCCTCGCTCTTCCCACAGTCCTCTATCAACCCCCACACTGATCCCACTGCCCCTCTCTCTTCGCACAGCCCTGTATCAGTCCCCACACTGATCCCACTGCCCCTCTCTCTCCCCACAGTCCTGTATCAGTCCCCACACTGATTCCACTGCCCCTCTCTCTTCCCACAGTCCTGTATCAGTCTCCACACTGATCCCACTGCCCCTCGCTCTTCCCACAGTCCTGTTTCAGCCCCCACACTGATCCCACTGCCCCTCTCTCTTCGCACAGCCCTGTATCAGTCCCCACACTGATCCCACTGCCCCTCTCTCTCCCCACAGTCCTGTATCAGTCCCCACACTGATTCCACTGCCCCTCGCTCTTCCCACAGTCCTGTATCAGCCCCCACACTGATCCCACTGCCCCTCTCTCTTCGCACAGCCCTGTATCAGTCCCCACACTGATCCCACTGCCCCTCTCTCTACCCACAGTCCAGTATCAGTCCCCACACTGATCCCACTGCCCCTCTCTCTCCCCACAGTTCTATATCAGTCCCCACACTGATTCCACTGCCCCTCTCTCTTCCCACAGTCCTGTATCAGTCTCCACACTGATCCCACTGCCCCTCGCTCTTCCCATAGTTAAGTATCAGTCCCCACACTGATCCCACTGCCCCTCTCTCTCCCCACAGTCCTGTGTCAGTCCCCACACTGATCCCACTGCCCCCTCACTCCCCGCAGTCCTGTATCAGTCCCCACACTGATACCACTGCCCATCTCACTCCTCACTGTCCTGTATCAGTCCCCAATCTGATCCCACTGCCCCTCTCACTGCCATAGTCCTGTATCAGTCCCCACACTGATACCACTGCCCCTCTTTCTTCGCACAGCCCTGTATCAGTCCCCACACTGATCCCACTGCCCCTCTCTCTCCCCACAGTCCAGTATCAGTCCCCACACTGATCCCACTGCCCCTGTCTCTCCCCACAGTCCTGTATCAGCCCCCACACTGATTCCACTGCCCCTCTCTCTTCCCACAGTCCTGTATCAGTCTCCACACTGATCCCACTGCCCCTCGCTCTTCCCACATTCCTGTATCAGCCTCCACACTGATCCCACTGCCCTTCTCTCTTCGCACAGCCCTGTATCAGTCCCCACATTGATCCCACTGCCCCTCTCTCTCCCCACAGTCCTGTATCAGTCCCCACACTGATTCCACTGCCCCTCTCTCTCCCCATAGTTAAGTATCAGTCTCCACACTGATCCCACTGCCCCTCGCTCTTCCCACAGTCCTGTATCAGTCCCCACACTGATTCCACTGCCCCTCTCTCTTCGCACAGCCCTGTATCAGTGCCCACACTGATCCCACTGCCCCTCTCTCTCCCGACAGTCCTGTATCAGTCCCCACACTGATTCCACTGCCCCTCACTCTTCCCACAGTCCTGTATCAGCCCCCACACTGATCCCACTGCCCCTCTCTCTTCGCACAGCCCTGTATCAGTGCCTACACTGATCCCACTGCCCCTCTCTCTCCCCACAGTCCTGTATCAGTCCCCACACTCATTCCACTGCCCCTCTCTCTTCCCACAGTCCTGTATCAGTCTCCACACTGATCCCACTGCCCCTCGCTCTTCCCACAGTCCTGTATCAGCCTCCACACTGATCCCAGTGCCCCTCTCTCTTCGCACAGCCCTGTATCAGTCCCCACACTGATCCCACTGCCCCTCTCTCTCCCCACAGTCCTGTATCAGTCCCCACACTGATTCCACTGCCCCTCTCTCTCCCCACAGTTAAGTATCAGTCTCCACACTAATCCCACTGCCCCTCGCTCTTCCCACAGTCCTGTATCAGCCCCCACACATCCCACTGCCCCTCTCTCTTCGCACAGCCCTGTATCAGTACCCACACTGATTCCAATGCCCCTCTCTCTTCCCACAGTCCTGTATCAGTCCCCACACTGATTCCACTGCCCCTCTCTCTTCCCACAGTCCTGTATCAGTCTCCACACTGATCCCACTGCCCCTCTCTCTTCCCACAGTCCTGTATCACCCCCCACACTGATCCCACTGCCCCTCTCTCTTTGCACAGCCCTGTATCAGTCCCCACACTGATTCCACTGCCCCTCTCTCTTCCCACAGTCCTGTATCAGTCCCCACACTGATTCCACTGCCCCTCTCTCTTCCCACAGTCCTGTATCAGTCTCCACACTGATCCCACTGCCCCTCGCTCTTCCCACAGTCCTCTATCAGTCTCCACACTGATCCCACTGCCCCTCGCTCTTCCCACAGTCCTCTATCAGCCCCCACACTGATCCCACTGCCCCTCTCTCTTCGCACAGCCCTGTATCAGTCCCCACACTGATCCCACTGCCCCTCTCTCTCCCCACAGTCCTGTATCAGTCCCCACACTGATTCCACTGCCCCTCTCCCCACAGTCCTGTATCAGTCTCCACACTGATCCCACTGCCCCTCGCTCTTCCCACAGTCCTGTATCAGCCCCCACACTGATCCCACTGCCCCTCTCCCTTCGCACAGCCCTGTATCAGTCCCCACACTGATCCCACTGCCCCTCTCTCTCCCCACAGTCCTGTATCAGTCCCCACACTGATCCCACTGCCCCCCTCTCTCCCCACAGTCCTGTATCAGTCCCCACACTGATTCCACTGCCCCTCTCTCTTCCCACAGTCCTGTATCAGTCTCCACACTGATCCCACTGCCCCTCGCTCTTCCCACAGTCCTGTATCAGCCTCCACACTGATCCCACTGCCCCTCTCTCTTCGCACAGCCCTGTATCAGTCCCCACACTGATCCCACTGCCCTTCTCTCTCCCCACAGTCCTGTATCAGTCCCCACACTGATTCCACTGCCCCTGTGTCTTCCCACAGTCCTGTATCAGTCTCCACACTGATCCCACTGCCCCTCGCTCTTCCCACAGTCCTGTATCAGGCTCCACACTGATCCCACTGCCCCTCTCTCTTCGCACAGCCCTGTATCAGTCCCCACACTGATTCCACTTCCCCTCTCTCTCCCCACAGTTAAGTATCAGGCTGCACACTGATCCAACTGCCCCTCGCTCTTCCCACAGTCCTGTATCAGCCCCCACACTGATCCCACTACCCCTCTCTCTTCGCACAGCCCTGTATCAGTCCCCACACTGATTCCACTGCCCCTCTCTCTTCCCACAGTCCTGTATCAGGCCACACACTGATTCCACTGCTCCTCTCTCTTCCCACAGTCCTGTATCAGTCTCCACACTCATCTGACTGCCCCTCGCTCTTCCCACAGTCCTGTATCAGCCCCCACACTGATCCCACTGCCCCTCTCTCTTCGCACAGCCCTGTATCAGTCCCCACACTGATTCCACTGCCCCTCTCTCTTCCCACAGTCCTGTATCAGTCCCCACACTGATCCCACTGCCCCTCTCTCTCCCCACAGTCCAGTATCAGTCCCCACACTGATCCCACTGCCCCTCTCTCTCCCCACAGTCCTGTATCAGTCCCCACACCTATTCCACTGCCCCTCTCTCTTCCCACAGTCCTGTATCAGTCTCAACACTGATCCCACTGCCCCTCGCCTTTCCCACAGTCCTGTATCAGCCTCCACACTGATCCCACTGCCCCTCTCTCTTCGCACAGCCCTGTATCAGTCCCCACACTGATCCCACTGCCCCTCTCTCTCCCCACAGTCCTGTATCAGTCCCCACACTGATTCCACTGCCCCTCTCTCTCCCCACAGTTAAGTATCAGACTCCACACTGACCCCACTGCCCCTCGCTCTTCCCACAGTCCTGTATCAGCCCCCACACTGATCCCACTACCCCTCTCTCTTCGCACAGCCCTGTATCAGTCCACACACTGATTCCACTGCCCCTCTCTCTTCCCACAGTCCTGTATCAGTCCCCACACTGATTCCACTGTCCTCTCTCTTCCCACAGTCCTGTATCAGTCTCCACACTGATCCCACTGCCCCTCGCTCTTCCAACAGTCCTGTATCAGCCCCCACACTGATCCCACTGCCCCTCTCTCTTCGCACAGCCCTGTATCAGTCCCCACACTGATTCCACTGCCCCTCTCTCTTCCCACAGTCCTGTATCAGTCCCCACACTGATTCCACTGCCCCTCTCTCTTCCCACAGTCCTGTATCAGTCTCCACACTGATCCCACTGCCCCTCGCTCTTCCCACAGTCCTGTATCAGGCTCCACACTGATCCCACTGCCCCTCTCTCTTCGCACAGCCCTGTATCAGTCCCCACACTGATTCCACTTCCCCTCTCTCTCCCCACAGTTAAGTATCAGTCTCCACACTGATCCCACTGCCCCTCTCTCTCCCCACAGTCATTTATCAGTCCCCACACTGATTCCACTGCCCCTCGCTCTTCCCACAGTCCTGTATCAGCCCCCTCACTGATCCCACTGCCCCTCTCTCTTCGCACAGCCCTGTATCAGTCCCCACACTGATCCCACTGCCCCTCTCTCTCCCCACAGTCCAGTATCAGTCCCCACACTGATCCCACTGCCCCTCCCTCTCCCCACAGTCCTGTATCAGTCCCCACACTGATTCCACTGCCCCTCTCTATTCCCACAGTCCTGTATCAGTCTCCACACTGATCCCACTGCCCCTCTCTCGCCCCACAGTCCTGTATCAGCCCCCACACTGATTCCACTGCCCCTCTCTCTTCCCACAGTCCTGTATCAGTCTCCACACTGATCCCACTGCCCCTCTCTCTCCCCACAGTCCTGAATCAGTTCCCACACTGATTCCACTGCCCCTCTCTCTCCCCACAGTTAAGTATCAGTCTCCACACTGATCCCACTGCCCCTCGCTCTTCCCACAGTCCTGTATCAGCCCCCACACTGATCCCACTGCCCCTCTCTCTTCGCACAGCCCTGTATCGGTCCCCACACTGATTCCATTGCCCCTCTCTCTTCCCACAGTCCTGTATCAGTCCCCACACTGATTCCACTGCCTCTCTCTCTTCCCACAGTCCTGTATCAGTCTCCACACTGATCCCACTGCCCCTCTCTCTTCCCACAGTCCTGTATCAGCCCCCACACTGATCCCACTGCCCCTCTCTCTTCGCACAGCCCTGTATCAGTCCCCACACTGATTACACTGCCCCTCTCTCTTCCCACAGTCCTGTATCAGTCCCCACACTGATTCCACTGCCCCTCTCTCTTCCCACAGTCCTGTATCAGTCTCCACACTGATCCCACTGCCCCTCGCTCTTCCCACAGTCCTCTATCAGCCCCCACACTGATCCCACTGCCCCTCTCTCTTCGCACAGCCCTGTATCAGTCCCCACACTGATCCCACTGCCCCTCTCTCTCCCCACAGTCCTGTATCAGTCCCCACACTGATTCCACTGCCCATCTCTCTTCCCACAGTCCTGTATCAGTCTCCACACTGATCCCACTGCCCCTCGCTCTTCCCACAGTCCTGTTTCAGCCCCCACACTGATCCCACTGCCCCTCTCTCTTCGCACAGCCCTGTATCAGTCCCCACACTGATCCCACTGCCCCTCTCTCTCCCCACAGTCCTGTATCAGTCCCCACACTGATTCCACTCCCCCTCGCTCTTCCCACTGTCCTGTATCAGCCCCCACACTGATCCCACTGCCCCTCTCTCTTCGCACAGCCCTGTATCAGTCCCCACACTGATCCCACTGCCCCTCTCTCTACCCACAGTCCAGTATCAGTCCCCACACTGATCCCACTGCCCCTCTCCCTCCCCACAGTTCTATATCAGTCCCCACACTGATTCCACTGCCCCTCTCTCTTCCCACAGTCCTGTATCAGTCTCCACACTGATCCCACTGCCCCTCGCTCTTCCCATAGTTAAGTATCAGTCCCCACACTGATCCCACTGCCCCTCTCTCTCCCCACAGTCCTGTGTCAGTCCCCACACTGATCCCACTGCCCCCTCACTCCCCGCAGTCCTGTATCAGTCCCCACACTGATACCACTGCCCATCTCACTCCTCACTGTCCTGTATCAGTCCCCAATCTGATCCCACTGCCCCTCTCACTGCCATAGTCCTGTATCAGTCCCCACACTGATACCACTGCCCCTCTTTCTTCGCACAGCCCTGTATCAGTCCCCACACTGATCCCACTGCCCCTCTCTCTCCCCACAGTCCAGTATCAGTCCCCACACTGATCCCACTGCCCCTGTCTCTCCCCACAGTCCTGTATCAGCCCCCACACTTATTCCACTGCCCCTCTCTCTTCCCACAGTCCTGTATCAGTCTCCACACTGATCCCACTGCCCCTCGCTCTTCCCACATTCCTGTATCAGCCTCCACACTGATCCCACTGCCCTTCTCTCTTCGCACAGCCCTGTATCAGTCCCCACATTGATCCCACTGCCCCTCTCTCTCCCCACAGTCCTGTATCAGTCCCCACACTGATTCCACTGCCCCTCTCTCTCCCCATAGTTAAGTATCAGTCTCCACACTGATCCCACTGCCCCTCTCTCTTCCCACAGTCCTGTATCAGTCCCCACACTGATTCCACTGCCCCTCTCTCTTCGCACAGCCCTGTATCAGTGCCCACACTGATCCCACTGCCCCTCTCTCTCCCGACAGTCCTGTATCAGTCCCCACACTGATTCCACTGCCCCTCACTCTTCCCACAGTCCTGTATCAGCCCCCACACTGATCCCACTGCCCCTCTCTCTTCGCACAGCCCTGTATCAGTGCCCACACTGATCCCACTGCCCCTCTCTCTCCCCACAGTCCAGTATCAGTCCCCACACTGATCCCACTGCCCCTCTCTCTCCCCACAGTCCTGTATCAGTCCCCACACTCATTCCACTGCCCCTCTCTCTTCCCACAGTCCTGTATCAGTCTCCACACTGATCCCACTGCCCCTCGCTCTTCCCACAGTCCTGTATCAGCCTCCACACTGATCCCAGTGCCCCTCTCTCTTCGCACAGCCCTGTATCAGTCCCCACACTGATCCCACTGCCCCTCTCTCTCCCCACAGTCCTGTATCAGTCCCCACACTGATTCCACTGCCCCTCTCTCTCCCCACAGTTAAGTATCAGTCTCCACACTAATCCCACTGCCCCTCGCTCTTCCCACAGTCCTGTATCAGCCCCCACACATCCCACTGCCCCTCTCTCTTCGCACAGCCCTGTATCAGTCCCCACACTGATTCCAATGCCCCTCTCTCTTCCCACAGTCCTGTATCAGTCCCCACACTGATTCCACTGCCCCTCTCTCTTCCCACAGTCCTGTATCAGTCTCCACACTGATCCCACTGCCCCTCTCTCTTCCCACAGTCCTGTATCACCCCCCACACTGATCCCACTGCCCCTCTCTCTTTGCACAGCCCTGTATCAGTCCCCACACTGATTCCACTGCCCCTCTCTCTTCCCACAGTCCTGTATCAGTCCCCACACTGATTCCACTGCCCCTCTCTCTTCCCACAGTCCTGTATCAGTCTCCACACTGATCCCACTGCCCCTCGCTCTTCCCACAGTCCTCTATCAGTCTCCACACTGATCCCACTGCCCCTCGCTCTTCCCACAGTCCTCTATCAGCCCCCACACTTATCCCACTGCCCCTCTCTCTTCGCACAGCCCTGTATCAGTCCCCACACTGATCCCACTGCCCCTCTCTCTCCCCACAGTCCTGTATCAGTCCCCACACTGATTCCACTGCCCCTCTCCCCACAGTCCTGTATCAGTCTCCACACTGATCCCACTGCCCCTCGCTCTTCCCACAGTCCTGTATCAGCCCCCACACTGATCCCACTGCCCCTCTCCCTTCGCACAGCCCTGTATCAGTCCCCACACTGATCCCACTGCCCCTCTCTCTCCCCACAGTCCTGTATCAGTCCCCACACTGATCCCACTGCCCCCCTCTCTCCCCACAGTCCTGTATCAGTCCCCACACTGATTCCACTGCCCCTCTCTCTTCCCACAGTCCTATATCAGTCTCCACACTGATCCCACTGCCCCTCGCTCTTCCCACAGTCCTGTATCAGCCTCCACACTGATCCCACTGCCCCTCTCTCTTCGCACAGCCCTGTATCAGTCCCCACACTGATCCCACTGCCCTTCTCTCTCCCCACAGTCCTGTATCAGTCCCCACACTGATTCCACTGCCCCTGTGTCTTCCCACAGTCCTGTATCAGTCTCCACACTGATCCCACTGCCCCTCGCTCTTCCCACAGTCCTGTATCAGGCTCCACACTGATCCCACTGCCCCTCTCTCTTCGCACAGCCCTGTATCAGTCCCCACACTGATTCCACTTCCCCTCTCTCTCCCCACAGTTAAGTATCAGGCTCCACACTGATCCAACTGCCCCTCGCTCTTCCCACAGTCCTGTATCAGCCCCCACACTGATCCCACTACCCCTCTCTCTTCGCACAGCCCTGTATCAGTCCCCACACTGATTCCACTGCCCCTCTCTCTTCCCACAGTCCTGTATCAGTCCACACACTGATTCCTCTGCTCCTCTCTCTTCCCACAGTCCTGTATCAGTCTCCACACTGATCTGACTGCCCCTCGCTCTTCCCACAGTCGTGTATCAGTCCCCACACTGATCCCACTGCCCCTCTCTCTTCGCACAGCCCTGTATCAGTCCCCACACTGATTCCACTGCCCCTCTCTCTTCCCACAGTCCTGTATCAGTCCCCACACTGATCCCACTGCCCCTCTCTCTCCCCACAGTCCAGTATCAGTCCCCACACTGATCCCACTGCCCCTCTCTCTCCCCACAGTCCTGTATCAGTCCCCACACCTATTCCACTGCCCCTCTCTCTTCCCACAGTCCTGTATCAGTCTCCACACTGATCCCACTGCCCCTCGCCTTTCCCACAGTCCTGTATCTGCCTCCACACTGATCCCACTGCCCCTCTCTATTCGCACAGCCCTGTATCAGTCCCCACACTGATTCCACTGCCCCTCTCTCTTCCCACAGTCCTGTATCAGTCCACACACTGATTCCACTGCTCCTCTCTCTTCCCACAGTCCTGTATCAGTCTCCACACTGATCTGACTGCCACTCGCTCTTCCCACAGTCCTGTATCAGCCCCCACACTGATCCCACTGCCCCTCTCTCTTCGCACAGCCCTGTATCAGTCCCCACACTGATTCCACTGCCCCTCTCTCTCCCCACAGTTAAGTATCAGTCTCCACACTGACCCCACTGCCCCTCGCTCTTCCCACAGTCCTGTATCAGCCCCCACACTGATCCCACTACCCCTCTCTCTTCGCACAGCCCTGTATCAGTCCACACACTGATTCCACTGCCCCTCTCTCTTCCCACAGTCCTGTATCAGTCCCCACACTGATTCCACTGTCCTCTCTCTTCCCACAGTCCTGTATCAGTCTCCACACTGATCCCACTGCCCCTCGCTCTTCCAACAGTCCTGTATCAGCCCCCACACTGATCCAACTGCCCCTCTCTCTTCGCACAGCCCTGTATCAGTCCCCACACTGATTCCACTGCCCCTCTCTCTTCCCACAGTCCTGTATCAGTCCCCACACTGATTCCACTGCCCCTCTCTCTTCCCACAGTCCTGTATCAGTCTCCACACTGATCCCACTGCCCCTCGCTCTTCCCACAGTCCTGTATCAGGCTCCACACTGATCCCACTGCCCCTCTCTCTTCGCACAGCCCTGTATCAGTCCCCACACTGATTCCACTTCCCCTCTCTCTCCCCACAGTTAAGTATCAGTCTCCACACTGATCCCACTGCCCCTCTCTCTCCCCACAGTCATGTATCAGTCCCCACACTGATTCAACTGCCCCTCGCTCTTCCCACAGTCCTGTATCAGCCCCCTCACTGATCCCACTGCCCCTCTCTCTTCGCACAGCCCTGTATCAGTCCCCACACTGATCCCACTGCCCCTCTCTCTCCCCACAGTCCAGTATCAGTCCCCACACTGATCCCACTGCCCCTCTCTCTCCCCACAGTCCTGTATCAGTCCCCACACTGATTCCACTGCCCCTCTCTCTTCCCACAGTCCTGTATCAGTCTCCACACTGATCCCACTGCCCCTCTCTCGCCCCACAGTCCTGTATCAGCCCCCACACTGATTCCACTGCCCCTCTCTCTTCCCACAGTCCTGTATCAGTCTCCACACTGATCCCACTGCCCCTCTCTCTCCCCACAGTCCTGAATCAGTTCCCACACTGATTCCACTGCCCCTCTCTCTCCCCACAGTTAAGTATCAGTCTCCACACTGATCCCACTGCCCCTCGCTCTTCCCACAGTCCTGTATCAGCCCCCACACTGATCCCACTGCCCCTCTCTCTTCGCACAGCCCTGTATCAGTCCCCACACTGATTCCATTGCCCCTCTCTCTTCCCACAGTCCTGTATCAGTCCCCACACTGATTCCACTGCCTCTCTCTCTTCCCACAGTCCTGTATCAGTCTCCACACTGATCCCACTGCCCCTCTCTCTTCCCACAGTCCTGTATCAGCCCCCACACTGATCCCACTGCCCCTCTCTCTTCGCACAGCCCTGTATCAGTCCCCACACTGATTCCACTGCCCCTCTCTCTTCCCACAGTCCTGTATCAGTCCCCACACTGATTCCACTGCCCCTCTCTCTTCCCACAGTCCTGTATCAGTCTCCACACTGATCCCACTGCCCCTCGCTCTTCCCACAGTCCTCTATCAGCCCCCACACTGATCCCACTGCCCCTCTCTCTTCGCACAGCCCTGTATCAGTCCCCACACTGATCCCACTGCCCCTCTCTCTCCCCACAGTCCTGTATCAGTCCCCACACTGATTCCACTGCCCATCTCTCTTCCCACAGTCCTGTATCAGTCTCCACACTGATCCCACTGCCCCTCGCTCTTCCCACAGTCCTGTTTCAGCCCCCACACTGAACCCACTGCCCCTCTCTCTTCGCACAGCCCTGTATCAGTCCCCACACTGATTCCACTGCCCCTCTCTCTTCCCACAGTCCTGTATCAGTCCCCACACTGATTCCACTGCCCCTCTCTCTTCCCACAGTCCTGTATCAGTCTCCACACTGATCCCACTGCCCCTCGCTCTTCCCACAGTCCAGTATCAGTCCCCACACTGATCCTACTGCCCCTCTCACTCCCCACAGTCCAGTATCAGTCCCCACACTGATCCCAATGCCCCTCTCTCTCCCACAGTCCTGTATCAGTCCCCACACTGATCCTACTGCCCCTCTCACTCCCCACAGTCCTATATCAGTCCCCAAACTGATCCCCCTGCCCCCCTCTCTGCTCACAGTCCAGTATCAGTTCCCAAACTGATCCCACTGCCCCTCTCTCTCCCCACAGTCCAGTATCAGTCCCCACACTGATCCCACTGCCCCTCTCTCTGCCCACAGTCCTGTATCAGTCCCCACACTGATCCCACTGCCCCTCTCTCTCCCCACAGGCCTGTATCAGTCCCCACACTGATCCCACTGCCCCTCTCTCTCCCCACAGTCCTGTATCAGTCCCCACACTGATCCCACTGCCCCTCTCTCTCCCCACAGCCCTGTATCAGTCCCCACACTGATCCCACTGCCCCTCTCTCTCCCCACAGTCCTGTATCAGTCCCCACACTGATTCCACTGACCCTCTCTCTTCCCACAGACCTGTATCAGTCTCCACACTGATCCCACTGCCCCTCGCTCTTCACACAGTCCTGTATCAGCCCCCACACTGATCCCACTGCCCCTCTCTCTTCGCACAGCCCTGTATCAGTCCCCACACTGATCCCACTGCCCCTCTCTCACCCCACAGTCCTGTATCAGTCCCCACACTGATTCCACTGCCCCTCGCTCTTCCCACAGTCCTGTATCAGCCCCCTCACTGATCCCACTGCCCCTCTCTCTTCGCACAGCCCTGTATCAGTCCCCACACTGATCCCACTGCCCCTCTCTCTCCCCACAGTCCAGTATCAGTCCCCACACTGATCCCACTGCCCCTCTCTCTCCCCACAGTCCTGTATCAGTCCCCACACTGATTCCACTGCCCCTCTCTCTTCCCACAGTCCTGTATCAGTCTCCACACTGATCCCACTGCCCCTCTCTCGCCCCACAGTCCTGTATCAGCCCCCACACTGATTCCACTGCCCCTCTCTCTTCCCACAGTCCTGTATCAGTCTCCACACTGATCCCACTGCCCCTCTCTCTCCCCACAGTCCTGAATCAGTCCCCACACTGATTCCACTGCCCCTCTCTCTCCCCACAGTTAAGTATCAGTCTCCACACTGATCCCACTGCCCCTCGCTCTTCCCACAGTCCTGTATCAGCCCCCACACTGATCCCACTGCCCCTCTCTCTTCGCACAGCCCTGTATCAGTCCCCACACTGATTCCATTGCCCCTCTCTCTTCCCACAGTCCTGTATCAGTCCCCACACTGATCCTACTGCCCCTCTCACTCCCCACAGTCCAGTATCAGTCCCCACACTGATCCCAATGCCCCTCTCTCTCCCACAGTCCTGTATCAGTCCCCACACTGATCCTACTGCCCCTCTCACTCCCCACAGTCCTATATCAGTCCCCAAACTGATCCCCCTGCCCCCCTCTCTGCTCACAGTCCAGTATCAGTTCCCAAACTGATCCCACTGCCCCTCTCTCTCCCCACAGTCCAGTATCAGTCCCCACACTGATCCCACTGCCCCTCTCTCTGCCCACAGTCCTGTATCAGTCCCCACACTGATCCCACTGCCCCTCTCTCTCCCCACAGGCCTGTATCAGTCCCCACACTGATCCCACTGCCCCTCTCTCTCCCCACAGTCCTGTATCAGTCCCCACACTGATCCCACTGCCCCTCTCTCTCCCCACAGCCCTGTATCAGTCCCCACACTGATCCCACTGCCCCTCTCTCTCCCCACAGTCCTGTATCAGTCCCCACACTGATTCCACTGACCCTCTCTCTTCCCACAGACCTGTATCAGTCTCCACACTGATCCCACTGCCCCTCGCTCTTCACACAGTCCTGTATCAGCCCCCACACTGATCCCACTGCCCCTCTCTCTTCGCACAGCCCTGTATCAGTCCCCACACTGATCCCACTGCCCCTCTCTCTCCCCACAGTCCTGTATCAGTCCCCACACTGATTCCACTGCCCCTCGCTCTTCCCACAGTCCTGTATCAGCCCCCTCACTGATCCCACTGCCCCTCTCTCTTCGCACAGCCCTGTATCAGTCCCCACACTGATCCCACTGCCCCTCTCTCTCCCCACAGTCCAGTATCAGTCCCCACACTGATCCCACTGCCCCTCTCTCTCCCCACAGTCCTGTATCAGTCCCCACACTGATTCCACTGCCCCTCTCTCTTCCCACAGTCCTGTATCAGCCCCCACACTGATCCCACTGCCCCTCTCTCTTCGCACAGCCCTGTATCAGTCCCCACACTGATTCCACTGCCCCTCTCTCTTCCCACAGTCCTGTATCAGTCCCCACACTGATTCCACTGCCCCTCTCTCTTCCCACAGTCCTGTATCAGTCTCCACACTGATCCCACTGCCCCTCGCTCTTCCCACAGTCCTCTATCAGCCCCCACACTGATCCCACTGCCCCTCTCTCTTCGCACAGCCCTGTATCAGTCCCCACACTGATCCCACTGCCCCTCTCTCTCCCCACAGTCCTGTATCAGTCCCCACACTGATTCCACTGCCCATCTCTCTTCCCACAGTCCTGTATCAGTCTCCACACTGATCCCACTGCCCCTCGCTCTTCCCACAGTCCTGTTTCAGCCCCCACACTGAACCCACTGCCCCTCTCTCTTCGCACAGCCCTGTATCAGTCCCCACACTGATTCCACTGCCCCTCTCTCTTCCCACAGTCCTGTATCAGTCCCCACACTGATTCCACTGCCCCTCTCTCTTCCCACAGTCCTGTATCAGTCTCCACACTGATCCCACTGCCCCTCGCTCTTCCCACAGTCCAGTATCAGTCCCCACACTGATCCTACTGCCCCTCTCACTCCCCACAGTCCAGTATCAGTCCCCACACTGATCCCAATGCCCCTCTCTCTCCCACAGTCCTGTATCAGTCCCCACACTGATCCTACTGCCCCTCTCACTCCCCACAGTCCTATATCAGTCCCCAAACTGATCCCCCTGCCCCCCTCTCTGCTCACAGTCCAGTATCAGTTCCCAAACTGATCCCACTGCCCCTCTCTCTCCCCACAGTCCAGTATCAGTCCCCACACTGATCCCACTGCCCCTCTCTCTGCCCACAGTCCTGTATCAGTCCCCACACTGATCCCACTGCCCCTCTCTCTCCCCACAGGCCTGTATCAGTCCCCACACTGATCCCACTGCCCCTCTCTCTCCCCACAGTCCTGTATCAGTCCCCACACTGATCCCACTGCCCCTCTCTCTCCCCACAGCCCTGTATCAGTCCCCACACTGATCCCACTGCCCCTCTCTCTCCCCACAGTCCTGTATCAGTCCCCACACTGATTCCACTGACCCTCTCTCTTCCCACAGACCTGTATCAGTCTCCACACTGATCCCACTGCCCCTCGCTCTTCACACAGTCCTGTATCAGCCCCCACACTGATCCCACTGCCCCTCTCTCTTCGCACAGCCCTGTATCAGTCCCCACACTGATCCCACTGCCCCTCTCTCTCCCCACAGTCCTGTATCAGTCCCCACACTGATTCCACTGCCCCTCGCTCTTCCCACAGTCCTGTATCAGCCCCCTCACTGATCCCACTGCCCCTCTCTCTTCGCACAGCCCTGTATCAGTCCCCACACTGATCCCACTGCCCCTCTCTTTCCCCACAGTCCAGTATCAGTCCCCACACTGATCCCACTGCCCCTCTCTCTCCCCACAGTCCTGTATCAGTCCCCACACTGATTCCACTGCCCCTCTCTCTTCCCACAGTCCTGTATCAGTCTCCACACTGATCCCACTTCCCCTCTCTCGCCCCACAGTCCTGTATCAGCCCCCACACTGATTCCACTGCCCCTCTCTCTTCCCACAGTCCTGTATCAGTCTCCACACTGATCCCACTGCCCCTCTCTCTCCCCACAGTCCTGAATCAGTCCCCACACTGATTCCACTGCCCCTCTCTCTCCCCACAGTTAAGTATCAGTCTCCACACTGATCCCACTGCCCCTCGCTCTTCCCACAGTCCTGTATCAGCCCCCACACTGATCCCACTGCCCCTCTCTCTTCGCACAGCCCTGTATCAGTCCCCACACTGATTCCATTGCCCCTCTCTCTTCCCACAGTCCTGTATCAGTCCCCACACTGATTCCACTGCCTCTCTCTCTTCCCACAGTCCTGTATCAGTCTCCACACTGATCCCACTGCCCCTCTCTCTCCCCACAGTCCTGAATCAGTTCCCACACTGATTCCACTGCCCCTCTCTCTCCCCACAGTTAAGTATCAGTCTCCACACTGATCCCACTGCCCCTCGCTCTTCCCACAGACCTGTATCAGCCCCCACACTGATCCCACTGCCCCTCTCTCTTCGCACAGCCCTGTATCAGTCCCCACACTGATTCCACTGCCCCTCTCTCTTCGCACAGCCCTGTATCAGTCCCCACACTGATCCCACTGCCCCTCTCTCTTCGCACAGCCCTGTATCAGTCCCCACACTGATTCCACTGCCCCTCTCTCTTCCCACAGTCCTGTATCAGTCCCCACACTGATTCCACTGCCCCTCTCTCTTCGCACAGCCCTGTATCAGTCCCCACACTGATCCCACTGCCCCTCTCTCTCCCCACAGTCCTGTATCAGTCCCCACACTGATTCCACTGCCCATCTCTCTTCCCACAGTCCTGTATCAGTCTCCACACTGATCCCACTGCCCCTCGCTCTTCCCACAGTCCTGTTTCAGCCCCCACACTGATCCCACTGCCCCTCTCTCTTCGCACAGCCCTGTATCAGTCCCCACACTGATCCCACTGCCCCTCTCTCTCCCCACAGTCCTGTATCAGTCCCCACACTGATTCCACTCCCCCTCGCTCTTCCCACTGTCCTGTATCAGCCCCCACACTGATCCCACTGCCCCTCTCTCTTCGCACAGCCCTGTATCAGTCCCCACACTGATCCCACTGCCCCTCTCTCTACCCACAGTCCAGTATCAGTCCCCACACTGATCCCACTGCCCCTCTCTCTCCCCACAGTTCTATATCAGTCCCCACACTGATTCCACTGCCCCTCTCTCTTCCCACAGTCCTGTATCAGTCCCCACACTGATTCCACTGCCTCTCTCTCTTCCCACAGTCCTGTATCAGTCTCCACACTGATCCCACTGCCCCTCTCTCTTCCCACAGTCCTGTATCAGCCCCCACACTGATCCCACTGCCCCTCTCTCTTCGCACAGCCCTGTATCAGTCCCCACACTGATTCCACTGCCCCTCTCTCTTCCCACAGTCCTGTATCAGTCCCCACACTGATTCCACTGCCCCTCTCTCTTCCCACAGTCCTGTATCAGTCTCCACACTGATCCCACTGCCCCTCGCTCTTCCCACAGTCCTCTATCAGCCCCCACACTGATCCCACTGCCCCTCTCTCTTCGCACAGCCCTGTATCAGTCCCCACACTGATCCCACTGCCCCTCTCTCTCCCCACAGTCCTGTATCAGTCCCCACACTGATTCCACTGCCCATCTCTCTTCCCACAGTCCTGTATCAGTCTCCACACTGATCCCACTGCCCCTCGCTCTTCCCACAGTCCTGTTTCAGCCCCCACACTGATCCCACTGCCCCTCTCTCTTCGCACAGCCCTGTATCAGTCCCCACACTGATTCCACTGCCCCTCTCTCTTCCCACAGTCCTGTATCAGTCCCCACACTGATTCCACTGCCCCTCTCTCTTCCCACAGTCCTGTATCAGTCTCCACACTGATCCCACTGCCCCTCGCTCTTCCCACAGTCCAGTATCAGTCCCCACACTGATCCTACTGCCCCTCTCACTCCCCACAGTCCAGTATCAGTCCCCACACTGATCCCAATGCCCCTCTCTCTCCCACAGTCCTGTATCAGTCCCCACACTGATCCTACTGCCCCTCTCACTCCCCACAGTCCTATATCAGTCCCCAAACTGATCCCCCTGCCCCCCTCTCTGCTCACAGTCCAGTATCAGTTCCCAAACTGATCCCACTGCCCCTCTCTCTCCCCACAGTCCAGTATCAGTCCCCACACTGATCCCACTGCCCCTCTCTCTGCCCACAGTCCTGTATCAGTCCCCACACTGATCCCACTGCCCCTCTCTCTCCCCACAGGCCTGTATCAGTCCCCACACTGATCCCACTGCCCCTCTCTCTCCCCACAGTCCTGTATCAGTCCCCACACTGATCCCACTGCCCCTCTCTCTCCCCACAGCCCTGTATCAGTCCCCACACTGATCCCACTGCCCCTCTCTCTCCCCACAGTCCTGTATCAGTCCCCACACTGATTCCACTGACCCTCTCTCTTCCCACAGACCTGTATCAGTCTCCACACTGATCCCACTGCCCCTCGCTCTTCACACAGTCCTGTATCAGCCCCCACACTGATCCCACTGCCCCTCTCTCTTCGCACAGCCCTGTATCAGTCCCCACACTGATCCCACTGCCCCTCTCTCTCCCCACAGTCCTGTATCAGTCCCCACACTGATTCCACTGCCCCTCGCTCTTCCCACAGTCCTGTATCAGCCCCCTCACTGATCCCACTGCCCCTCTCTCTTCGCACAGCCCTGTATCAGTCCCCACACTGATCCCACTGCCCCTCTCTCTCCCCACAGTCCAGTATCAGTCCCCACACTGATCCCACTGCCCCTCTCTCTCCCCACAGTCCTGTATCAGTCCCCACACTGATTCCACTGCCCCTCTCTCTTCCCACAGTCCTGTATCAGTCTCCACACTGATCCCACTGCCCCTCTCTCGCCCCACAGTCCTGTATCAGCCCCCACACTGATTCCACTGCCCCTCTCTCTTCCCACAGTCCTGTATCAGTCTCCACACTGATCCCACTGCCCCTCTCTCTCCCCACAGTCCTGAATCAGTCCCCACACTGATTCCACTGCCCCTCTCTCTCCCCACAGTTAAGTATCAGTCTCCACACTGATCCCACTGCCCCTCGCTCTTCCCACAGTCCTGTATCAGCCCCCACACTGATCCCACTGCCCCTCTCTCTTCGCACAGCCCTGTATCAGTCCCCACACTGATTCCATTGCCCCTCTCTCTTCCCACAGTCCTGTATCAGTCCCCACACTGATTCCACTGCCTCTCTCTCTTCCCACAGTCCTGTATCAGTCTCCACACTGATCCCACTGCCCCTCTCTCTCCCCACAGTCCTGAATCAGTTCCCACACTGATTCCACTGCCCCTCTCTCTCCCCACAGTTAAGTATCAGTCTCCACACTGATCCCACTGCCCCTCGCTCTTCCCACAGTCCTGTATCAGCCCCCACACTGATCCCACTGCCCCTCTCTCTTCGCACAGCCCTGTATCAGTCCCCACACTGATTCCACTGCCCCTCTCTCTTCGCACAGCCCTGTATCAGTCCCCACACTGATCCCACTGCCCCTCTCTCTTCGCACAGCCCTGTATCAGTCCCCACACTGATTCCACTGCCCCTCTCTCTTCCCACAGTCCTGTATCAGTCCCCACACTGATTCCACTGCCCCTCTCTCTTCGCACAGCCCTGTATCAGTCCCCACACTGATCCCACTGCCCCTCTCTCTCCCCACAGTCCTGTATCAGTCCCCACACTGATTCCACTGCCCATCTCTCTTCCCACAGTCCTGTATCAGTCTCCACACTGATCCCACTGCCCCTCGCTCTTCCCACAGTCCTGTTTCAGCCCCCACACTGATCCCACTGCCCCTCTCTCTTCGCACAGCCCTGTATCAGTCCCCACACTGATCCCACTGCCCCTCTCTCTCCCCACAGTCCTGTATCAGTCCCCACACTGATTCCACTCCCCCTCGCTCTTCCCACTGTCCTGTATCAGCCCCCACACTGATCCCACTGCCCCTCTCTCTTCGCACAGCCCTGTATCAGTCCCCACACTGATCCCACTGCCCCTCTCTCTACCCACAGTCCAGTATCAGTCCCCACACTGATCCCACTGCCCCTCTCTCTCCCCACAGTTCTATATCAGTCCCCACACTGATTCCACTGCCCCTCTCTCTTCCCACTGTCCTGTATCAGCCCCCACACTGATCCCACTGCCCCTCTCTCTTCGCACAGCCCTGTATCAGTCCCCACACTGATCCCACTGCCCCTCTCTCTACCCACAGTCCAGTATCAGTCCCCACACTGATCCCACTGCCCCTCTCTCTCCCCACAGTTCTATATCAGTCCCCACACTGATTCCACCGCCCCTCTCTCTTCCCACAGTCCTGTATCAGTCTCCACACTGATCCCACTGCCCCTCGCTCTTCCCATAGTTAAGTATCAGTCCCCACACTGATCCCACTGCCCCTCTCTCTCCCCACAGTCCTGTGTCAGTCCCCACACTGATCCCACTGCCCCCTCACTCCCCGCAGTCCTGTATCAGTCCCCACACTGATACCACTGCCCATCTCACTCCTCACTGTCCTGTATCAGTCCCCAATCTGATCCCACTGCCCCTCTCACTGCCATAGTCCTGTATCAGTCTCCACACTGATCCCACTGCCCCTCTCTCTCCCCACAGGCCTGTATCAGTCCCCACACTGATCCCACTGCCCCTCTCTCTCCCCACAGTCCTGTATCAGTCCCCACACTGATCCCACTGCCCCTCTCTCTCCCCACAGCCCTGTATCAGTCCCCACACTGATCCCACTGCCCCTCTCTCTCCCCACAGTCCTGTATCAGTCCCCACACTGATTCCACTGACCCTCTCTCTTCCCACAGACCTGTATCAGTCTCCACACTGATCCCACTGCCCCTCGCTCTTCACACAGTCCTGTATCAGCCCCCACACTGATCCCACTGCCCCTCTCTCTTCGCACAGCCCTGTATCAGTCCCCACACTGATCCCACTGCCCCTCTCTCTCCCCACAGTCCTGTATCAGTCCCCACACTGATTCCACTGCCCCTCTCTCTTCGCACAGCCCTGTATCAGTCCCCACACTGATCCCACTGCCCCTCTCTCTTCGCACAGCCCTGTATCAGTCCCCACACTGATTCCACTGCCCCTCTCTCTTCCCACAGTCCTGTATCAGTCCCCACACTGATTCCACTGCCCCTCTCTCTTCGCACAGCCCTGTATCAGTCCCCACACTGATCCCACTGCCCCTCTCTCTCCCCACAGTCCTGTATCAGTCCCCACACTGATTCCACTGCCCATCTCTCTTCCCACAGTCCTGTATCAGTCTCCACACTGATCCCACTGCCCCTCGCTCTTCCCACAGTCCTGTTTCAGCCCCCACACTGATCCCACTGCCCCTCTCTCTTCGCACAGCCCTGTATCAGTCCCCACACTGATCCCACTGCCCCTCTCTCTCCCCACAGTCCTGTATCAGTCCCCACACTGATTCCACTCCCCCTCGCTCTTCCCACTGTCCTGTATCAGCCCCCACACTGATCCCACTGCCCCTCTCTCTTCGCACAGCCCTGTATCAGTCCCCACACTGATCCCACTGCCCCTCTCTCTACCCACAGTCCAGTATCAGTCCCCACACTGATCCCACTGCCCCTCTCTCTCCCCACAGTTCTATATCAGTCCCCACACTGATTCCACTGCCCCTCTCTCTTCCCACAGTCCTGTATCAGTCTCCACACTGATCCCACTGCCCCTCGCTCTTCCCATAGTTAAGTATCAGTCCCCACACTGATCCCACTGCCCCTCTCTCTCCCCACAGTCCTGTGTCAGTCCCCACACTGATCCCACTGCCCCCTCACTCCCCGCAGTCCTGTATCAGTCCCCACACTGATACCACTGCCCATCTCACTCCTCACTGTCCTGTATCAGTCCCCAATCTGATCCCACTGCCCCTCTCACTGCCATAGTCCTGTATCAGTCCCCACACTGATACCACTGCCCCTCTTTCTTCGCACAGCCCTGTATCAGTCCCCACATTGATCCCACTGCCCCTCTCTCTCCCCACAGTTCTATATCAGTCCCCACACTGATTCCACTGCCCCTCTCTCTTCCCACAGTCCTGTATCAGTCTCCACACTGATCCCACTGCCCCTCGCTCTTCCCATAGTTAAGTATCAGTCCCCACACTGATCCCACTGCCCCTCTCTCTCCCCACAGTCCTGTATCAGTCCCCACACTGATTCCACTGACCCTCTCTCTTCCCACAGACCTGTATCAGTCTCCACACTGATCCCACTGCCCCTCGCTCTTCACACAGTCCTGTATCAGCCCCCACACTGATCCCACTGCCCCTCTCTCTTCGCACAGCCCTGTATCAGTCCCCACACTGATCCCACTGCCCCTCTCTCTCCCCACAGTCCTGTATCAGTCCCCACACTGATTCCACTGCCCCTCGCTCTTCCCACAGTCCTGTATCAGCCCCCTCACTGATCCCACTGCCCCTCTCTCTTCGCACAGCCCTGTATCAGTCCCCACACTGATCCCACTGCCCCTCTCTCTCCCCACAGTCCAGTATCAGTCCCCACACTGATCCCACTGCCCCTCTCTCTCCCCACAGTCCTGTATCAGTCCCCACACTGATTCCACTGCCCCTCTCTCTTCCCACAGTCCTGTATCAGTCTCCACACTGATCCCACTGCCCCTCTCTCGCCCCACAGTCCTGTATCAGCCCCCACACTGATTCCACTGCCCCTCTCTCTTCCCACAGTCCTGTATCAGTCTCCACACTGATCCCACTGCCCCTCTCTCTCCCCACAGTCCTGAATCAGTCCCCACACTGATTCCACTGCCCCTCTCTCTCCCCACAGTTAAGTATCAGTCTCCACACTGATCCCACTGCCCCTCGCTCTTCCCACAGTCCTGTATCAGCCCCCACACTGATCCCACTGCCCCTCTCTCTTCGCACAGCCCTGTATCAGTCCCCACACTGATTCCATTGCCCCTCTCTCTTCCCACAGTCCTGTATCAGCCCCCACACTGATCCCACTGCCCCTCTCTCTTCGCACAGCCCTGTATCAGTCCCCACACTGATTCCACTGCCCCTCTCTCTTCCCACAGTCCTGTATCAGTCCCCACACTGATTCCACTGCCCCTCTCTCTTCCCACAGTCCTGTATCAGTCTCCACACTGATCCCACTGCCCCTCGCTCTTCCCACAGTCCTCTATCAGCCCCCACACTGATCCCACTGCCCCTCTCTCTTCGCACAGTACTGTATCAGTCCCCACACTGATCCCACTGCCCCTCTCTCTCCCCACAGTCCTGTATCAGTCCCCACACTGATTCCACTGCCCATCTCTCTTCCCACAGTCCTGTATCAGTCTCCACACTGATCCCACTGCCCCTCGCTCTTCCCACAGTCCTGTTTCAGCCCCCACACTGATCCCACTGCCCCTCTCTCTTCGCACAGCCCTGTATCAGTCCCCACACTGATTCCACTGCCCCTCTCTCTTCCCACAGTCCTGTATCAGTCCCCACACTGATTCCACTGCCCCTCTCTCTTCCCACAGTCCTGTATCAGTCTCCACACTGATCCCACTGCCCCTCGCTCTTCCCACAGTCCAGTATCAGTCCCCACACTGATCCTACTGCCCCTCTCACTCCCCACAGTCCAGTATCAGTCCCCACACTGATCCCAATGCCCCTCTCTCTCCCACAGTCCTGTATCAGTCCCCACACTGATCCTACTGCCCCTCTCACTCCCCACAGTCCTATATCAGTCCCCAAACTGATCCCCCTGCCCCCCTCTCTGCTCACAGTCCAGTATCAGTTCCCAAACTGATCCCACTGCCCCTCTCTCTCCCCACAGTCCAGTATCAGTCCCCACACTGATCCCACTGCCCCTCTCTCTGCCCACAGTCCTGTATCAGTCCCCACACTGATCCCACTGCCCCTCTCTCTCCCCACAGGCCTGTATCAGTCCCCACACTGATCCCACTGCCCCTCTCTCTCCCCACAGTCCTGTATCAGTCCCCACACTGATCCCACTGCCCCTCTCTCTCCCCACAGCCCTGTATCAGTCCCCACACTGATCCCACTGCCCCTCTCTCTCCCCACAGTCCTGTATCAGTCCCCACACTGATTCCACTGACCCTCTCTCTTCCCACAGACCTGTATCAGTCTCCACACTGATCCCACTGCCCCTCGCTCTTCACACAGTCCTGTATCAGCCCCCACACTGATCCCACTGCCCCTCTCTCTTCGCACAGCCCTGTATCAGTCCCCACACTGATCCCACTGCCCCTCTCTCTCCCCACAGTCCTGTATCAGTCCCCACACTGATTCCACTGCCCCTCGCTCTTCCCACAGTCCTGTATCAGCCCCCTCACTGATCCCACTGCCCCTCTCTCTTCGCACAGCCCTGTATCAGTCCCCACACTGATCCCACTGCCCCTCTCTCTCCCCACAGTCCAGTATCAGTCCCCACACTGATCCCACTGCCCCTCTCTCTCCCCACAGTCCTGTATCAGTCCCCACACTGATTCCACTGCCCCTCTCTCTTCCCACAGTCCTGTATCAGTCTCCACACTGATCCCACTGCCCCTCTCTCGCCCCACAGTCCTGTATCAGCCCCCACACTGATTCCACTGCCCCTCTCTCTTCCCACAGTCCTGTATCAGTCTCCACACTGATCCCACTGCCCCTCTCTCTCCCCACAGTCCTGAATCAGTCCCCACACTGATTCCACTGCCCCTCTCTCTCCCCACAGTTAAGTATCAGTCTCCACACTGATCCCACTGCCCCTCGCTCTTCCCACAGTCCTGTATCAGCCCCCACACTGATCCCACTGCCCCTCTCTCTTCGCACAGCCCTGTATCAGTCCCCACACTGATTCCATTGCCCCTCTCTCTTCCCACAGTCCTGTATCAGTCCCCACACTGATTCCACTGCCTCTCTCTCTTCCCACAGTCCTGTATCAGTCTCCACACTGATCCCACTGCCCCTCTCTCGCCCCACAGTCCTGAATCAGTTCCCACACTGATTCCACTGCCCCTCTCTCTCCCCACAGTTAAGTATCAGTCTCCACACTGATCCCACTGCCCCTCGCTCTTCCCACAGTCCTGTATCAGCCCCCACACTGATCCCACTGCCCCTCTCTCTTCGCACAGCCCTGTATCAGTCCCCACACTGATCCCACTGCCCCTCTCTCTTCGCACAGCCCTGTATCAGTCCCCACACTGATCCCACTGCCCCTCTCTCTTCGCACAGCCCTGTATCAGTCCCCACACTGATTCCACTGCCCCTCTCTCTTCCCACAGTCCTGTATCAGTCCCCACACTGATTCCACTGCCCCTCTCTCTTCGCACAGCCCTGTATCAGTCCCCACACTGATCCCACTGCCCCTCTCTCTCCCCACAGTCCTGTATCAGTCCCCACACTGATTCCACTGCCCATCTCTCTTCCCACAGTCCTGTATCAGTCTCCACACTGATCCCACTGCCCCTCGCTCTTCCCACAGTCCTGTTTCAGCCCCCACACTGATCCCACTGCCCCTCTCTCTTCGCACAGCCCTGTATCAGTCCCCACACTGATCCCACTGCCCCTCTCTCTCCCCACAGTCCTGTATCAGTCCCCACACTGATTCCACTCCCCCTCGCTCTTCCCACTGTCCTGTATCAGCCCCCACACTGATCCCACTGCCCCTCTCTCTTCGCACAGCCCTGTATCAGTCCCCACACTGATCCCACTGCCCCTCTCTCTACCCACAGTCCAGTATCAGTCCCCACACTGATCCCACTGCCCCTCTCTCTCCCCACAGTTCTATATCAGTCCCCACACTGATTCCACTGCCCCTCTCTCTTCCCACAGTCCTGTATCAGTCCCCACACTGATTCCACTGCCTCTCTCTCTTCCCACAGTCCTGTATCAGTCTCCACACTGATCCCACTGCCCCTCTCTCTTCCCACAGTCCTGTATCAGCCCCCACACTGATCCCACTGCCCCTCTCTCTTCGCACAGCCCTGTATCAGTCCCCACACTGATTCCACTGCCCCTCTCTCTTCCCACAGTCCTGTATCAGTCCCCACACTGATTCCACTGCCCCTCTCTCTTCCCACAGTCCTGTATCAGTCTCCACACTGATCCCACTGCCCCTCGCTCTTCCCACAGTCCTCTATCAGCCCCCACACTGATCCCACTGCCCCTCTCTCTTCGCACAGCCCTGTATCAGTCCCCACACTGATCCCACTGCCCCTCTCTCTCCCCACAGTCCTGTATCAGTCCCCACACTGATTCCACTGCCCATCTCTCTTCCCACAGTCCTGTATCAGTCTCCACACTGATCCCACTGCCCCTCGCTCTTCCCACAGTCCTGTTTCAGCCCCCACACTGATCCCACTGCCCCTCTCTCTTCGCACAGCCCTGTATCAGTCCCCACACTGATTCCACTGCCCCTCTCTCTTCCCACAGTCCTGTATCAGTCCCCACACTGATTCCACTGCCCCTCTCTCTTCCCACAGTCCTGTATCAGTCTCCACACTGATCCCACTGCCCCTCGCTCTTCCCACAGTCCAGTATCAGTCCCCACACTGATCCTACTGCCCCTCTCACTCCCCACAGTCCAGTATCAGTCCCCACACTGATCCCAATGCCCCTCTCTCTCCCACAGTCCTGTATCAGTCCCCACACTGATCCTACTGCCCCTCTCACTCCCCACAGTCCTATATCAGTCCCCAAACTGATCCCCCTGCCCCCCTCTCTGCTCACAGTCCAGTATCAGTTCCCAAACTGATCCCACTGCCCCTCTCTCTCCCCACAGTCCAGTATCAGTCCCCACACTGATCCCACTGCCCCTCTCTCTGCCCACAGTCCTGTATCAGTCCCCACACTGATCCCACTGCCCCTCTCTCTCCCCACAGGCCTGTATCAGTCCCCACACTGATCCCACTGCCCCTCTCTCTCCCCACAGTCCTGTATCAGTCCCCACACTGATCCCACTGCCCCTCTCTCTCCCCACAGCCCTGTATCAGTCCCCACACTGATCCCACTGCCCCTCTCTCTCCCCACAGTCCTGTATCAGTCCCCACACTGATTCCACTGACCCTCTCTCTTCCCACAGACCTGTATCAGTCTCCACACTGATCCCACTGCCCCTCGCTCTTCACACAGTCCTGTATCAGCCCCCACACTGATCCCACTGCCCCTCTCTCTTCGCACAGCCCTGTATCAGTCCCCACACTGATCCCACTGCCCCTCTCTCTCCCCACAGTCCTGTATCAGTCCCCACACTGATTCCACTGCCCCTCGCTCTTCCCACAGTCCTGTATCAGCCCCCTCACTGATCCCACTGCCCCTCTCTCTTCGCACAGCCCTGTATCAGTCCCCACACTGATCCCACTGCCCCTCTCTCTCCCCACAGTCCAGTATCAGTCCCCACACTGATCCCACTGCCCCTCTCTCTCCCCACAGTCCTGTATCAGTCCCCACACTGATTCCACTGCCCCTCTCTCTTCCCACAGTCCTGTATCAGTCTCCACACTGATCCCACTGCCCCTCTCTCGCCCCACAGTCCTGTATCAGCCCCCACACTGATTCCACTGCCCCTCTCTCTTCCCACAGTCCTGTATCAGTCTCCACACTGATCCCACTGCCCCTCTCTCTCCCCACAGTCCTGAATCAGTCCCCACACTGATTCCACTGCCCCTCTCTCTCCCCACAGTTAAGTATCAGTCTCCACACTGATCCCACTGCCCCTCGCTCTTCCCACAGTCCTGTATCAGCCCCCACACTGATCCCACTGCCCCTCTCTCTTCGCACAGCCCTGTATCAGTCCCCACACTGATTCCATTGCCCCTCTCTCTTCCCACAGTCCTGTATCAGTCCCCACACTGATTCCACTGCCTCTCTCTCTTCCCACAGTCCTGTATCAGTCTCCACACTGATCCCACTGCCCCTCTCTCTCCCCACAGTCCTGAATCAGTTCCCACACTGATTCCACTGCCCCTCTCTCTCCCCACAGTTAAGTATCAGTCTCCACACTGATCCCACTGCCCCTCGCTCTTCCCACAGTCGTGTATCAGCCCCCACACTGATCCCACTGCCCCTCTCTCTTCGCACAGCCCTGTATCGGTCCCCACACTGATTCCATTGCCCCTCTCTCTTCCCACAGTCCTGTATCAGTCCCCACACTGATTCCACTGCCTCTCTCTCTTCCCACAGTCCTGTATCAGTCTCCACACTGATCCCACTGCCCCTCTCTCTTCCCACAGTCCTGTATCAGCCCCCACACTGATCCCACTGCCCCTCTCTCTTCGCACAGCCCTGTATCAGTCCCCACACTGATTCCACTGCCCCTCTCTCTTCCCACAGTCCTGTATCAGTCCCCACACTGATTCCACTGCCCCTCTCTCTTCCCACAGTCCTGTATCAGTCTCCACACTGATCCCACTGCCCCTCGCTCTTCCCACAGTCCTCTATCAGCCCCCACACTGATCCCACTGCCCCTCTCTCTTCGCACAGCCCTGTATCAGTCCCCACACTGATCCCACTGCCCCTCTCTCTCCCCACAGTCCTGTATCAGTCCCCACACTGATTCCACTGCCCATCTCTCTTCCCACAGTCCTGTATCAGTCTCCACACTGATCCCACTGCCCCTCGCTCTTCCCACAGTCCTGTTTCAGCCCCCACACTGATCCCACTGCCCCTCTCTCTTCGCACAGCCCTGTATCAGTCCCCACACTGATCCCACTGCCCCTCTCTCTCCCCACAGTCCTGTATCAGTCCCCACACTGATTCCACTCCCCCTCGCTCTTCCCACTGTCCTGTATCAGCCCCCACACTGATCCCACTGCCCCTCTCTCTTCGCACAGCCCTGTATCAGTCCCCACACTGATCCCACTGCCCCTCTCTCTACCCACAGTCCAGTATCAGTCCCCACACTGATCCCACTGCCCCTCTCTCTCCCCACAGTTCTATATCAGTCCCCACACTGATTCCACTGCCCCTCTCTCTTCCCACAGTCCTGTATCAGTCTCCACACTGATCCCACTGCCCCTCGCTCTTCCCATAGTTAAGTATCAGTCCCCACACTGATCCCACTGCCCCTCTCTCTCCCCACAGTCCTGTGTCAGTCCCCACACTGATCCCACTGCCCCCTCACTCCCCGCAGTCCTGTATCAGTCCCCACACTGATACCACTGCCCATCTCACTCCTCACTGTCCTGTATCAGTCCCCAATCTGATCCCACTGCCCCTCTCACTGCCATAGTCCTGTATCAGTCCCCACACTGATACCACTGCCCCTCTTTCTTCGCACAGCCCTGTATCAGTCCCCACACTGATCCCACTGCCCCTCTCTCTCCCCACAGTCCAGTATCAGTCCCCACACTGATCCCACTGCCCCTGTCTCTCCCCACAGTCCTGTATCAGCCCCACACTGATTCCACTGCCCCTCTCTCTTCCCACAGTCCTGTATCAGTCTCCACACTGATCCCACTGCCCCTCGCTCTTCCCACATTCCTGTATCAGCCTCCACACTGATCCCACTGCCCTTCTCTCTTCGCACAGCCCTGTATCAGTCCCCACATTGATCCCACTGCCCCTCTCTCTCCCCACAGTCCTGTATCAGTCCCCACACTGATTCCACTGCCCCTCTCTCTCCCCATAGTTAAGTATCAGTCTCCACACTGATCCCACTGCCCCTCTCTCTTCCCACAGTCCTGTATCAGTGCCCACACTGATCCCACTGCCCCTCTCTCTCCCGACAGTCCTGTATCAGTCCCCACACTGATTCCACTGCCCCTCACTCTTCCCACAGTCCTGTATCAGCCCCCACACTGATCCCACTGCCCCTCTCTCTTCGCACAGCCCTGTATCAGTGCCCACACTGATCCCACTGCCCCTCTCTCTCCCCACAGTCCAGTATCAGTCCCCACACTGATCCCACTGCCCCTCTCTCTCCCCACAGTCCTGTATCAGTCCCCACACTCATTCCACTGCCCCTCTCTCTTCCCACAGTCCTGTATCAGTCTCCACACTGATCCCACTGCCCCTCGCTCTTCCCACAGTCCTGTATCAGCCTCCACACTGATCCCAGTGCCCCTCTCTCTTCGCACAGCCCTGTATCAGTCCCCACACTGATCCCACTGCCCCTCTCTCTCCCCACAGTCCTGTATCAGTCCCCACACTGATTCCACTGCCCCTCTCTCTCCCCACAGTTAAGTATCAGTCTCCACACTAATCCCACTGCCCCTCGCTCTTCCCACAGTCCTGTATCAGCCCCCACACATCACACTGCCCCTCTCTCTTCGCACAGCCCTGTATCAGTCCCCACACTGATTCCAATGCCCCTCTCTCTTCCCACAGTCCTGTATCAGTCCCCACACTGATTCCACTGCCCCTCTCTCTTCCCACAGTCCTGTATCAGTCTCCACACTGATCCCACTGCCCCTCTCTCTTCCCACAGTCCTGTATCACCCCCCACACTGATCCCACTGCCCCTCTCTCTTTGCACAGCCCTGTATCAGTCCCCACACTGATTCCACTGCCCCTCTCTCTTCCCACAGTCCTGTATCAGTCCCCACACTGATTCCACTGCCCCTCTCTCTTCCCACAGTCCTGTATCAGTCTCCACACTGATCCCACTGCCCCTCGCTCTTCCCACAGTCCTCTATCAGTCTCCACACTGATCCCACTGCCCCTCGCTCTTCCCACAGTCCTCTATCAGCCCCCACACTGATCCCACTGCCCCTCTCTCTTCGCACAGCCCTGTATCAGTCCCCACACTGATCCCACTGCCCCTCTCTCTCCCCACAGTCCTGTATCAGTCCCCACACTGATTCCACTGCCCCTCTCCCCACAGTCCTGTATCAGTCTCCACACTGATCCCACTGCCCCTCGCTCTTCCCACAGTCCTGTATCAGCCCCCACACTGATCCCACTGCCCCTCTCCCTTCGCACAGCCCTGTATCAGTCCCCACACTGATCCCACTGCCCCTCTCTCTCCCCACAGTCCTGTATCAGTCCCCACACTGATCCCACTGCCCCCCTCTCTCCCCACAGTCCTGTATCAGTCCCCACACTGATTCCACTGCCCCTCTCTCTTCCCACAGTCCTATATCAGTCTCCACACTGATCCCACTGCCCCTCGCTCTTCCCACAGTCCTGTATCAGCCTCCACACTGATCCCACTGCCCCTCTCTCTTCGCACAGCCCTGTATCAGTCCCCACACTGATCCCACTGCCCTTCTCTCTCCCCACAGTCCTGTATCAGTCCCCACACTGATTCCACTGCCCCTGTGTCTTCCCACAGTCCTGTATCAGTCTCCACACTGATCCCACTGCCCCTCGCTCTTCCCACAGTCCTGTATCAGGCTCCACACTGATCCCACTGCCCCTCTCTCTTCGCACAGCCCTGTATCAGTCCCCACACTGATTCCACTTCCCCTCTCTCTCCCCACAGTTAAGTTTCAGGCTCCACACTGATCCAACTGCCCCTCGCTCTTCCCACAGTCCTGTATCAGCCCCCACACTGATCCCACTACCCCTCTCTCTTCGCACAGCCCTGTATCAGTCCCCACACTGATTCCACTGCCCCTCTCTCTTCCCACAGTCCTGTATCAGTCCACACACTGATTCCACTGCTCCTCTCTCTTCCCACAGTCCTGTATCAGTCTCCACACTGATCTGACTGCCCCTCGCTCTTCCCACAGTCCTGTATCAGTCCCCACACTGATCCCACTGCCCCTCTCTCTTCGCACAGCCCTGTATCAGTCCCCACACTGATTCCACTGCCCCTCTCTCTTCCCACAGTCCTGTATCAGTCCCCACACTGATCCCACTGCCCCTCTCTCTCCCCACAGTCCAGTATCAGTCCCCACACTGATCCCACTGCCCCTCTCTCTCCCCACAGTCCTGTATCAGTCCCCACACCTATTCCACTGCCCCTCTCTCTTCCCACAGTCCTGTATCAGTCTCCACACTGATCCCACTGCCCCTCGCCTTTCCCACAGTCCTGTATCAGCCTCCACACTGATCCCACTGCCCCTCTCTATTCGCACAGCCCTGTATCAGTCCCCACACTGATTCCACTGCCCCTCTCTCTTCCCACAGTCCTGTATCAGTCCACACACTGATTCCACTGCTCCTCTCTCTTCCCACAGTCCTGTATCAGTCTCCACACTGATCTGACTGCCCCTCGCTCTTCCCACAGTCCTGTATCAGCCCCCACACTGATCCCACTGCCCCTCTCTCTTCGCACAGCCCTGTATCAGTCCCCACACTGATTCCACTGCCCCTCTCTCTCCCCACAGTTAAGTATCAGTCTCCACACTGACCCCACTGCCCCTCGCTCTTCCCACAGTCCTGTATCAGCCCCCACACTGATCCCACTACCCCTCTCTCTTCGCACAGCCCTGTATCAGTCCACACACTGATTCCACTGCCCCTCTCTCTTCCCACAGTCCTGTATCAGTCCCCACACTGATTCCACTGTCCTCTCTCTTCCCACAGTCCTGTATCAGTCTCCACACTGATCCCACTGCCCCTCGCTCTTCCAACAGTCCTGTATCAGCCCCCACACTGATCCCACTGCCCCTCTCTCTTCGCACAGCCCTGTATCAGTCCCCACACTGATTCCACTGCCCCTCTCTCTTCCCACAGTCCTGTATCAGTCCCCACACTGATTCCACTGCCCCTCTCTCTTCCCACAGTCCTGTATCAGTCTCCACACTGATCCCACTGCCCCTCGCTCTTCCCACAGTCCTGTATCAGGCTCCACACTGATCCCACTGCCCCTCTCTCTTCGCACAGCCCTGTATCAGTCCCCACACTGATTCCACTTCCCCTCTCTCTCCCCACAGTTAAGTATCAGTCTCCACACTGATCCCACTGCCCCTCTCTCTCCCCACAGTCATGTATCAGTCCCCACACTGATTCAACTGCCCCTCGCTCTTCCCACAGTCCTGTATCAGCCCCCTCACTGATCCCACTGCCCCTCTCTCTTCGCACAGCCCTGTATCAGTCCCCACACTGATCCCACTGCCCCTCTCTCTCCCCACAGTCCAGTATCAGTCCCCACACTGATCCCACTGCCCCTCTCTCTCCCCACAGTCCTGTATCAGTCCCCACACTGATTCCACTGCCCCTCTCTCTTCCCACAGTCCTGTATCAGTCTCCACACTGATCCCACTGCCCCTCTCTCGCCCCACAGTCCTGTATCAGCCCCCACACTGATTCCACTGCCCCTCTCTCTTCCCACAGTCCTGTATCAGTCTCCACACTGATCCCACTGCCCCTCTCTCTCCCCACAGTCCTGAATCAGTTCCCACACTGATTCCACTGCCCCTCTCTCTCCCCACAGTTAAGTATCAGTCTCCACACTGATCCCACTGCCCCTCGCTCTTCCCACAGTCCTGTATCAGCCCCCACACTGATCCCACTGCCCCTCTCTCTTCGCACAGCCCTGTATCAGTCCCCACACTGATTCCATTGCCCCTCTCTCTTCCCACAGTCCTGTATCAGTCCCCACACTGATTCCACTGCCTCTCTCTCTTCCCACAGTCCTGTATCAGTCTCCACACTGATCCCACTGCCCCTCTCTCTTCCCACAGTCCTGTATCAGCCCCCACACTGATCCCACTGCCCCTCTCTCTTCGCACAGCCCTGTATCAGTCCCCACACTGATTCCACTGCCCCTCTCTCTTCCCACAGTCCTGTATCAGTCCCCACACTGATT